>NW_027514422.1:744144-1116216 GCF_048772815.1 Callospermophilus lateralis | reverse complement strand
TTCATTTGCTCTTCTTATATAACAGGATCTAACAAGGGTTTGAGAAATCTGTATTCTTACTTCTGACTCTCATACCGTCAAATGTCCTCACCACCTCCAAGCAGACCCTTCCTCACACAGATTTCACAAATCTCAATGTGGCCATACTGAGCACCAAGCCTCAATCACACAATCCAGTGTGGGATAAAAAATATCCAACCCTAGCAACCATCATAAGCTTAGTTGTGTAGAAGAAAGAATGAGTCAATCTTAAGTAACTCAGTTGATGATGTCTGTGTCTCTAAAGGTTGGACATGGAGCAAAGATTATGATTCAAGCTGTGACGAGGGAGAGCCTGCAGGTAGGAACAGCACTTGGGGTATGACAAAATGGGAAAGGTTTCATGGTAAGATTTGTGTTCACCTACTCACGTGGGAAATAAGGAATGGGAATAAAATTGAGAAAACAGAAATATGTATTATTTTCATAAAAAGTAGGGTTAGTAGACCTTCTGACATCCTGTTTATAAGAAGACAACTTTTGCTTTGAAAGGTAAACACAATCTTCCATTTTAAGTCCCATTCTGTCCTAAATTTGCCTCTAATAAACATCAAGTAGCCTGGCTTTCATTATTGATTATTTTTTGGCATTGTGCATGAAAGAAATAAGATCTGCACTTTAGGTTTGACCCACAAGGGAAAGAATCTAGTGGGACATACTTTCTTAGAGCACTTTGCAAACCTGTAATTGAAGCTCTCACTAGTGATAAGTAGTGAGTAAGAAGTCACAATTCCCCTCTTAATGTTATCTTTTTAGAGCAGCACTTTCTCTTCTGTGTTTTGTCTATTTCTGGTCGAAAATGAACTCCCAAATGGGGGCAACTTAAAGAAAATTGTTTCTGTGCACCCTGGACAGGCCACTGTGTTCTCCTGTAAAAGAGTGGGGAGAAGTTCCTCCGTGAACATGTTTCTAACCTCCAGTCTTTGTCTAATTCCCAAGCACTTGGACTAGGGAAAATCTGAATTTGCTTGTATTTAAGAGGCCTAAGTCCAGAAAATCAGGAAGACTGTGGCTGTCTCTTGGAAGAACAGGATGACACAGAATCCCTACCAAGTACAATGGCAGAATGTGAACTGGTGGAAAAGAGCTCTTGGGATGCTAGATCTATTTCTCATTGCAGAGGTGAGGTGATGGAGACCAGGAGACAGGAATGCAGACAAGAGGAAGAATGGAGAGCTTTGACTGTGCATTCTAGAACACCAGGAGCAGGAGCAACTTAAGTTCTCACCTTGAATTTAACTCTGCCTTTCCTTTTTTTAAGGCCACATCATGACCATCACGGCAATAGTCCACAAAGAAAACATAGAAAGCGATTCAGAGGATGAGGAGGAGGACAAAAGGACAAGAAATCTGCAAGTAATTGATTTTCTATTGGTTTCTCTTAATTATTCTTTCTTATGTAAAAACTCTGTAGATTTTCCATGTTTCATCTTTCCCACATTTTATGACTTTTCTAAAGGTGCTTTCCTCATCCAGATCTTTCAGGTCCTTGGACCTTCAATGTTTGTTAAATCTCTCTGCACTAACATTCTTAGTCTTTATCTGCTTTTTTTAACCACAAGCAACACCACTGAATCATGCTGAGTAATACTGCATACCCATATACTGAGTTTGAGTTGTAGGGAGCATCAGAAACACTGAGTTGTTGCCTGATACATGAGACACAAACAATCTGGTTCTGGTTTACTGACCACTGAATAGCTGGGTTCTGACTTTGCTAGCTCTGGGCATGCATGAATGTATCCTTCCTTTCCTAGGTCAAGATTATGCAATTGGAATGTAGGTCCCTTAACATGAATTGTTTCCAGGGGCCCTCTCCTGATTCAATATATGGGCTTAATGCAGCAAAGGCGATAAAGCAGTTTAGGAAGAGGAAATGTGAGTCTGGAAAGAATGGGAAGGAGAGCAGAGGTCATATCAGTCCACATATTCTCCTTTGCTTTCTCAAGTTTCTTTGTTGCACTTTTTTGCAATCCATCAGAATCAATTAGAGCACTGAAGATTCTATAGTTGCATGGGACCATGGCCATGCAAGAGAAGGTACAATTTGGTAAAAATCAGTGCAGGAAGCTCTCTGAGGAATGGCATTACAGAGGGTAGGGCTGGAGGAGCCAGGGACCTTGCTCCACCCTGTGTCATCACAGATGCTGCTCTTCAGGATTCCAGATGTATGCTACTCAGCCTTTACACCCAGATGTCTTAGAGAACTCTTCCCATTGCCTCATGTTCACTCTCTAGGAAAGCAGCGTCAGAAGGATCTGAAGGTGAATATCCATGAGAATTTCCTTCTGAGGACATTCATAGACACTCTTCCCACAGACAACACCCTCAGCTTAAGTCAGCATACCAGTCTCAGTGCTCCCTGCCCAGACCCCAGGAGAGATCAGGGTCCAAGTTCATCTTGCATTTCCTGAGGACAATTGTGGTCCTGGCCACTCTCTGTGGCCAGCAACTCATCCCAAGTGATTTTTTTACCTTGTTCTGTTTTATAGACCCCATAAGACACCAGGGAGAGCAGAGACTATGGCCCTGGAACACAGGAGAGATGATACCTGCAGTGCAGAGCAGCTGAAATTAACCTGTAAGACTCGGAGCACGAGCTTGTTTTTCATTTCCAATGACATAACTGTCTATATTATATGGAATTTTCAGACTTATATGTTCTTTGTTTAATAATTTTAATATTAGTATTTCATGTCAAATTTTTCTATTAAATTATATTTAATGGTAACAGTTGCTTTTAAAATTCATTATGTATAATAAAACACACTTGGGAAGAGAGGTGGGGGGGAAAGTGAGGGAGAAGTGGAATTGCACAGAAGATGGAAGGAGACCCTCATCGTTATACAGAATACATGTATGATGATGTGAGGGGAAAAAAAGAAGTGTGTCACACTAGATTGGGAAGAGAGAACTGATGGGAGGGGAAGGGAAGGTAAGGAGGGAAAGGAAGGTCAGCTGAATAAAACAGACATTAGTAATAGCTGTATGCATATTCATGACTGTATGACCAATGTGATTCTGCAACCTGTACACTCAGAAAAATGAGAAATTATACCCCATCTTATTCAAAAATATGATATGTCAATATCATTGTACTGTCATGTTTAACTAGTTAAAACAAATTTTAACAACACACACACTAAAAGAGGAATATGTTCCTGAGGCAGATCTTGATGAATTACAAAGATTTTACCTGGTAACTTCTATCACCATTACTCCTCTCCTCCCATACTCCTCAGTTTGCTTTTTTGGTTGTTTTTTTAGATTGGTATTATAACATTCACAAAATTATTGATGTGGGTGAATGGATGCAATAAAGAATCAAATAATTAAATTACAAGCTAAATTAAATCCCAACTAAATTTCATAAGTGTTTAATTAATTTATCCATTAATTAGCTAACTGAATCTCAAGTCAAAACACCCAACATAAGAAAGGGCTGGGAAACAATTGGCAATATTCATTTATGAAAAATTGTGGTTTTACATTTTATATCCTTTTTTCAATTAAGAACAATATTTTTTGTAATGTATCACATACATATAAAACAAGTTGGAAAACATACATTACAAACTTTTAACAATGGCTTTAAATACATTAACTGACATGTTTCTCATTGGAAATAGGTTGCTTGCTGTATATATATAGTGCATGAAAACTACTGATATAATAAAGTCTAGACAAAATATAATTGTCTGCTCTATGGTAACATATGAGCATCACTCTAATCTAACCATGCTAAAAGTTACATAATACTGTAAAAAATGTCTTAAAATCTATATACTTTAATAAGAAATAAATTCAATAAAGAATGATAATACAGGGACTGGGGATGTGGCTAAGTAGTAGAGTACTTACCTCACACATGTGAGGCCCTGGGTTTGATTCTAAGCACCACACACAATAAACCAAGTATATAAAGGCATTGAGTCCATTTACAATTAAAAGTTTTTTTTTTAAAAAAAAGAATGATGGTGTTGGGTTGTAGCTCAATGGTAGAGCACTCGCCTCGCATATGTGAGGCACTGGGTTTGATTCTCAGCACCTCATATAAATAAATAAAGGTCTATTGATAATTAATATATATATATATATATATATATATATATATATATATATATATATATATATATACACATATATATATGAAAAAAATATGATAATACTGAGAACCAAGGCATTCAGATTTCAAAATTCATGCTTCTTTTCAGGTGATCCGATATTTTGCCAACTAAGTTTTCAAAATTTGATCTAAGCCAACATTACTCATATATGTTACACATCTATTATTTCATAAATTTACTTTCCTCATGAAAGACCTTTGATAAACATCCAAAATATTTAGGTTAATTATATTTGAAATGGAGCTGAAAGAAATACTGGTATCAAATAAATATATTTGAAATGGAGCTGAAAGAAATACTGGTATGGTTTTTCACTGTGACCTCAAGTATTTAAGTATTACAAGTTATTCAACCAACACAACAAAGTTAAAATCATAATGGCACAGCATGTATTGTAAATAAATCAAAACAAAAGAATGTGTAACACAAAGACAGAGCAGTGGCACATTAAAGGAGAACTAGCTGAATACAAAAAAATTGACTACTGCAGAGCATAAAATTAAAACGGTTCAAGTGAGACAAGGTGATGGAGAGGTCAAAATGAAGGTGACAACCGATGATTCTGCTGACCACTGTTGTCCAGAATGGAAATTAAAAAAACATATTTTTAAAAACTTTGATAGGTATACAATTATCTCCAGAATTAAAAAAATAAAGATTTCCAATGCATCTGCCTTCTCTGAATAGAATAAAGCTCTAAGTTTGTCTGTCAACTGATGTTTTGATCACACATAATTTTTACCTCTGAATTTTTTGGGTTGACAATGATGACTGTAACAACCAAAATTAGTCCATGATTTCATGTTGTTAAAAACTATTTAAAAACTTACTACTCAGATATTAGAACAGTTATCAATTTTTTTAGAATATCAAATTTGTCAAATTTTCATTGAGGTCATGTGGCACACATCATTTAATTCAAAGCCACAACTTATTTGTCCCCGTGATATCTTCTTCACACACACACACACACACACACACACACACACACACACACACATTTCTTCATCAGCAGTCTTGTATAGTAAAAGTGTCTAGTTTTTGTTAATTTTTTAATGCAATACACTTCTATCTACAATTTCATTACATGCATACAACAAACAGGAAATTATGGGTTTTTACATCCTTCATGATAATTTTATATACAGGGAGATTTAAAAGAGTACTTCAACAGTTTGCCTAGTAATGTATTGTATCTTCTTCAATGATTGTATCTTCTTCTCAAATTTTAATAAGGAGGTATAAAATACAGGTTCAATAATTTAAAATCAAGTATCCATCTTTTAAAAAATAGTGTTGCAGCATTGTGTTTGCATTACTTTTAAAACTTTTTAAGTTTCTCTCTCATGGCACAATCTTCTAATACTTCGTATATGAAAGGAAATTTTTTAAAACATTGCAACTTCTGCCCCTGGAAGGGCTCTGTAGTGACTGAATGGCATATGAATTTTTATTGATTTTATATATTTACGTATACAACAGTGGAATGTATTCCAATTTTTATTACACATATAGAGCACAATTTTTCATACCTTTGTATATTAAGTATGTTCACACTAATTCATGCCTTAACACAAATACTTTCTGGGGTTTTTTTGCATTACAATTCTTATCCCACATATATACCACATTTTTTTCATATCTCAGGTTGCATATAAAGTATGTTGACCCCCAATTCAAGTCTTCATACATGTACTTTGAATAATGATGTCCATCACATTCCACCATCGTTTCTAATCCCCTGTCCCTCCCTTTACCTCCCACTCCTCTTTCCTATGTAGAATTCATCTAATCATCCCATGCTCCCCCTCCCTACCCCACTATGAATCAGCCTCCTTGTATCAGAGAAAACATTTGGCATTTTTTTGTGTGTGTGTGGATTGGCTAATTTCACTTAGCATTATCTTCTCCAACGCCATTCATTTACCTTCAAATGCCATGATTTTATTCTCTCTTATTGCTGAATAAAATTCTATTGTGTATATGTGCCACATTTTTAAATACTTTCATCCACTGAAGGGCATCTAGGTTGGCTCCACTGTTTAGCTATTGTGAATTGTGTTGCTATAAACATTGATGTGGCTGTGTCCCTGTTGTATGCTGTTTTTAATTCCTTTGGGTATAGTCCAAGGAGAAGGGATACCTGAGTCAAATGGTGGTTCCATTCCCAGATTTCCAAATAATCTCCATACTGCTTTCCATATTGGCAGTACAACCAGGTATGTACGAGTGTAGATTTTTCTCCACATCCTCGCCAACATTTTTGTTGTTTGTCTTCATAATAGCTGTCATTCTGACTGGAGTGAGATAATAACTTAGATTTGTTTTTTTTAGAGAGAGGGAGAAAGAGAGAGAGAGAGAGAGAGAATGAGTATATATATATATATATTAGTTTTCAGTGGACACAACATCTTTTTTTGTTTGTGGTGCTGAGGATCGAATCCAGGCAGCACGCATG
This sequence comes from Callospermophilus lateralis, assembly GCF_048772815.1. Taxonomy (NCBI): domain Eukaryota; kingdom Metazoa; phylum Chordata; class Mammalia; order Rodentia; family Sciuridae; genus Callospermophilus; species Callospermophilus lateralis. The sequence goes on along the minus strand of NW_027514422.1, from coordinate 1,109,592 downwards.
CCAGGCGAGCGTGCTACCGCTTGAGCCACATCCCCAGCCCAAACTTAAAGTAGTTTTGATTTGCATTTCTCTAATTGCTATAGATGTTGAGCATTTTTAAAACATATTTGTTAATTGATTGTATATCCTCTTCTGAGAAGTGTTTTTTCAATTCCTTGGCCCATGTGTGGATTGAGTTTTTTGAGGTTTTTTTGTTGTTGTTGTTTTGTTTTTTGTACTTAGGTTTTTGAGTTCTTTATATATCCTAGAGATTAGTGCTCCATCTGATGTGTGAGGGGTAATAATTTGGTCCCAGGATGTAAGCTCTCTGTTCACCTCACAGATTGTTTCTTTTGCTTCAAGAAACTTTTTGGTTTGATTCTATCCTATATATTGATTCTTGCTTTTAATTTTTGTGCTATAGGAGTCTTGTTAAGGAAATTGGGCCTAATCCCACATGATGAAGGTTAGGGCCTACCTTTTTATTCTATTAGGCACAGAGTTTCAGGTTTCATTCCTAGGTTCTTGATCCGTTTTGAGTTTAGTCTTGTGCAGGTAAAAGATAAGGGTTTAATTTCATATTTTTGCATATGGGTTTCCAGTTTTCCTAGTACCATTTTTGAAGATGCTCTCTTTTCTCCAGTGCATGTTATTGGAACCTTTTTTAATATAAGATAATTGTAATTTGGGGGGTTACTCTCTGTGTCCTCTATTCTCTATCATTGGTCTACAAGTCTGATTTGGTGTGAATAGCATGCTGTTTTTGATACTATTGCTCTGTAGTATAGTTTAAGGTCTGGTATAGTGATGCCACCTGCTTCACTTATCCTGCTAAGGATTACTTTAGCTATTCTGAGTATCTTATTTTTCCATAGGAATTTCATGATTGCTTTTTCTATTTCTATGAGGAATGCCATTGGAATTTTGATGAAAAATGCATTAAACATGTATAGTGCTTTGGGTAGTATAGTCATTTTGATAATATTAATTCTGCCTAACCAAGAACAAGGTAGATCTTTCCATCTTCTAAGGTCTTCTTTGATTTCTCTCTTTAGGCTTCTGTAGTTTTTATTATACAGATCTTTCACCTCTTTTGTTAAGTTGATTCCCAATTATCTTATTTTTTAAGTTATTGTGAATGGGGTAGTTTTCCTCATTTCTTTCTCAGAGGATTTGTCACTGATATACAGAAATGCCTTTGATTTATGGGTTTTGATTTTATATACTGCTATTTGAGGAATTCAATTACTAGTTCTAGAAATTTTCTGGTGGAGGTTTGGGGGTCTTCTAGGTATAGAATCATATTGTCAGCAAATAGTGCTAATTTAAGTTCTTCTTTTTCTATGTGTATTCCTTTAATTTCTTTCATCTGTCTAATTGCTCTGGCCAATGTTTCAAGAACTATGTTGAATAGAAATGGTGAGAGAGGGCATTCCTGTCTTGTTCCAGATTTTAGAGGGAATGCATTCAATTTTTGTCTGTTTAGAATGATGTTGGCCTGAAGTTTAGCATAGATAGCCTTTAAAACGTTGAGATATGTTCCTGTTATCCCTAGTTTTTCTAGTGTTTTGAACTTAACTGGATGTTGCATTTTGTCAAATGCTTTTTCTGTGTCTATTGCAGTGACCATATGATTTTTACCTTTAAGTCTATTGATGTGGTGAGTTATATTTTTTTGATTTCTGTATGTTGAACCAAACGTGCATCCCTGGGATGAATCCCACATGATCATGGTGCACAAATTTTTTGATATGTTTTTGCATTAGATTTGCCAGAATTTTATTGAGAAATCTGCATCTATGTTCATTAGACATATTGGTCTAAAGTTTTCTTTTTTGAAGTGTCTTTGCCTGGTTTGGGGATCAGGGTGATATTGGCGTCATAAAATGAGTTTGGAATGACTGCCTATTTTACTATATCCTGAAATACATTGAAGAGTGTTGGTATTAGTTCTTCTTTAAAGGACTTGTAGAACTCACCTGTGTAAACATCCGGTCCTGGGCTTTTTGTGGTTGGTAAGCCTCTGATGGCGTCTTTTATTTTCTCACTTGATATTGGTCTGCTTAAATTGTTTATATCTTCCTGACTCAATCTGGGCAGATCATATGACTTAAGAAATCTGTTAATGCCTTCAATGTCTTCGATTTTATTGCAGTTTAAGATTTCAAAATAATTTCTAATATTCCTCTGTATTTCTGTAGTGTCAGTTGTGATATTACCTTTTTCATCACTTATGCTGGTAATTTGAGCTCTCTCTTCTCTTCATTAGCGTGGCTAAGAGTCTATCAATTTTATTTATTTTTTCATAGAACCAACTTTTTGTTTTGTCAATTTTTCAATTGTTCCTTTAATTTTGATTTCATTGATTCCAGCTCTAATTTTAATTATTTCTTGTCTTCTTTTGCTTTTGCTACTGATTTGTTCTTCTTTTCCTAGGGCTGTGAGATGTAGGGTGAGGTCATATATATTTTGACTTTTTTTTTTTGAAGAAATAAAGTCCATGCAATAAACTTTCCTTTTAGTATTGCTTTCATAGTGTCCCAGAGATTTTGATATGTTGTGTCTATGTTCTCATTTACTTCTAAGAATTTTTTAATCTCCTTCTTGATTTCTTCTGGAAGTAGCATATTGTTTAGGCTCCAAGTGATGGAGAAAATTTTGTTTTTTATTTTGCTGTTGATTTCCATTTTCACACCTTTATGATCCAATAAAATGCATGCTAGTATCTCTAACATTTTGTATTTGCTAAGAGTTGCTTTGTGGCACATTGTATGGTCTATTTTAGAGAAGGATCCATGTGCTGCTAGAGGAAAGTGTATGCACTTGGGGCAGGTTGAAATATTCTGTATATGTCAGATAAGTCTAAGTTATTGATTGTGTGATTGAGTTCTATAGTTTCTTTATTCAACTTATGTTTGGAAGATCTATCCAGTGATGAGAGAGGTCTTTTAAAGTCAACCAAGATTATTGTGTTGTGGTCAATTTGACTCTTGAACTTGAAAAGAGTTTGTTCGATGATTATAGCTGCACCAAGTTTGGGGGCATATATATTTATGATTGCTATGGAATATTGGTGTAGGATTTTTTGAGCAGTATATAATGTCAATCTTTATCCATTTTGATTAACTTTGACTTGAAGTCTACTTTATTTGATATGAGTATTGAAACCCCTGCTTCCTTACACAGTCCATGTGAGTGGTATGGTTTTTCCAAACCTATTACTTTCAGTTTGTATATGTCTTTTCATATCAGATGAGTTACCTTTAGGCAGCATATTGTTGGGTCTTTTATTTTATCAAATCTGCAGCCCATAACTTTTTTGTTGTTGTTGTTGTTGTTGAGTATGAGCCATTAACATTTAGGGTTACTATTGAGACATGGTTTGTATTTCCAGCCATATTTGCTTATTTTTGTTATTTAACTTGACTTGATTTTCCTTTTTGATTAGTTTTTTCCTTTACTGCATACCTCCCTCTGTTGATTTTCATTGCTGTTTTTCTTTTCCTGTTCATGAAATATTTTGCCAAGGATGTTTTGTAGCACCAGTTGTCTAGTTATAAATACTTTCAACTTTTGTTTATCATGGAAGGTTTCTATTTCATTTTCAAATCTAAAGCTTAATTTTGCTGGATACAAGATTCTTGATTGGCACCAATTATCTTACAGAGCTTGATATATGTTATTCCAGGATATTCTAGCTTTCAGGGTCTGGGTTAAAAAATCTGCAAATATCCCAATTGGTTTTCCCCTATATGTAATCTTATTCCTTTTTCTCGTGGCTTTTAAAATTCTCTCCTTATTCTGTATGTTGGGATTTTCATTATACTGTGCCTGTATATGGATCTGTTGTGATTTTGTAGATTTGGCATCCTGTAGGCTTCTTGAATTTGGATTTCCAATTTATTCCTCATGTTTGGAAAGATTTCTGGTATTATTTCATTGAATAGATGGTATATTCTTGTGATTTGTTCCTCTATTCCTTCTTCTATCCCAATGACTCTTAAATTTTAGCTCTTAAATAACTCTGAAATTTTAAAAAATCATTTTTTGGACTTTTGTTCTTTGCATTATTTTAAAAACATCTTCTTAAGTTTTTCTCTCATGGCATAATCTCCGTATACTTCAGATATGAGAGGAAATGTATTTTTAAAAATGCACCTTCTGCCTTTGGAGGGCACTATAGTGACTCAACAGTACATGAAATTTGAATACTTTTCAAATCACTTCACCAATGACTTGCCTGACCCAGTTCATGAATGTTGCGTCAGCACACAGTTAATTCAGAGAGAATGTGCCTTTGCTATGAGAAGAAAAGTTTCCTAGAAATCTTTCACTGTTATTCCCTCTGTCACTGTGTAGTCAAGGGCCATATGTCTCCCATGGAGGCCTTCTTACCAGTCTCTTGGGGTAGACATTGAAAGATCATCAGTGCTTTGAATTATTTGGTCCCTAATACCTTACTATTATTCAGTACAGGTTCTAGAACCACTTTCATCTACACAGGGGTGGAGTTGGTGGACAAAAAGCTGAGCTGGAAGACAATGTTTTCTTTTATTTTGTTTGTCTAGATGGTAAGACAAATGAACAAACAAGTCCCTCATCTTGCTGCACTGAGCACAGGAAAGCAAAGGCAATGATCACTTAAGTGATCATCAGGCAGGCTGGTCAGGTCATTTTTGGGCAAAGAGTTCAGAGATAGAAGTTCATAGGTTAGTTGACAGTGTCAGCTCCACCTTCAGTCACAATTCTTTGGAAAGGATGGATACACATATTGTGCCTTCAAACTTTAGTAGACACTGCACCTCATACACCATTGGGTTCAAAGGGTACTCAAGGACTGAAGTGGCTGATGCCAATGTATAAGGTATTTGTAGGGTGTGTAGATCAACGCAGCCTCTGGCCCTGGAGGGACAATCACAGCAGTAGTGTGAGGAGTTCCTTTTGGCATGACAGAGGTCTGTATTTGTCTGATCAAAGGCATTATGGTAGGGTCACCTAGAGAGGAGTACTCAGGGTCACTGGTATGTGCAGCCCCACTTTACTGAGGGTAATTCTGGCTATTAGGGATTTGGTGCCAAATGAGGTACTTTGCTCAAGACAGAGCTAACGCTCAGTGTACTCCAGCATTTCCTGCTGACTGAAGGTAGATATTTTCTAGATTGTCCAATGTATCTTAATCCGTCTACTGATTTGTGACTTTAAAAAGAGAAACTTATAACATGAGTAGCTTTTTATTAAGTGTGTATATAGGTAGAAGAATGATACATAATTTTAACATTTTGCTTTATTTTTAATATCATTTCCCCCCTTAACATCTGCATTTTTTGTGTGTGTTGCTAAGGTTGTAACCCAGTACCGTGCACACTATGCACACATGCTTTACCATTGAATTGTACCACCAGTCCAAAATTTTAACTTTAGATTGATCAGTTTTATGCCCTCATGTCCAATGTTATTTTTCCCATGGTTGAATTTAGGTAGTCCTTTCTGTTGCTCTTAACAATACTAAAAGTGGACACAAATATTGATTCTTTGAAGATTGCTTTAGCAAAGTAATTGGTTATTCAAATCCACAGTTTTATCAAGTTAACAAATAAATAAATAAACCCTCAATTGAAGACCCATTACAGTTTTAAAAAATCTTTATTTGGGACACATAAACCTTACTTAGGAGATATTCATTCTTTTCAATATCATCTAATTTTATTTTGCTTTCTTCTCATGTGAAAATCTCAGAATAATAAATTAAAATCTTTTAAAAAATTCCCTCCAGTTCTTGAAGAAAAACATTATAAACCATGCATACATCTGAAATAAAACATGAGAAAATAATGATTGATAATGCTGAAAATGGAGTTTTGAGATGAACCAAAGTTTCTCAGTATGCTGATTGCATCTGTGTGCTTGTCTCATAAATTTTGAAGACAATCATCTGTTTAAGGAAGAAGAAATAGAACTCCCATCATTTGGTATGAGGAATGATACCAGAAAAAAAACTCATTTTAGTGTGCCAACTTAGAATTTTCCTGATGGTTTTGGGCAGAACATGGAGCAAAATGCATTTAGAATAGGCTTTGGAAAAGGCATCCTGACTACCATATGGTTTCACTTTCATCCTTTCAGTGACCCATCCTTTTTTCTTCAAAAAGGAATTTGTTGAAGGTGTTCCCACAAGTGGGTTTCAAGGTCTTTTACATTTAAAATAGGCCTTGATGGTGCCAATTAATATATCTTCCAGTTAGACTCCAGGTGTTGTTGAGTGAGGCCCATTATCCTGATTACATGGTCATTATAATATCTATTCTATTTTATACTTATTCACTGTGAACAGAGAATCCTAGATTTGGATATGTGAACAGAGAGTTAGAAAACTAGGGGTTTATTCTGAGTCCTATGGAGAGCTCAGCTGAAGTTGTGCATTTCAGAAATTTGTTCTGGATTTGAGATACTGCTTCCACTACATTTAAAAATCTCAGGACTCATGAAGAGAATGAGTTAAAAGCCAGCATCATCAAATTAATGAGACCCTAAGAAACTTAAAGGGACCCTGTCTCTAAATAAAAATATAAAAAATGGGTGGGGATGGGAATCAGTGGATGAATGCCTCCGGGTTGAATTTCTGGTACAAAAAAGAAATCAACACACACAGACACACACACACACAAAAAAAAAACACACTCACTTACACACACAAAAATAAATTAAATAAATAAACAAACAAACCCTCGTGAGTAACAAGCCCTAAATCAGCAGCCTCTCTCATTCAGGAGTACAACAAATGGATTTGGGGTTCTCTCCTGATAATTATTCCAGTCTTCTCCACACAATCTGGGACATGCTGGACTCATGGCACATGGATGCTCACATAAGGCTTCAGAAAGTAGCTGAAAACACCATACAATGATGGAACAAAATGCCAAGGTTTTCAACTGCCAATCTAAGCCTCACTAGACTTGTCAGAGGGAGGTGAAGGCTAAGCTTCCACAGAGTGACCCTGTGGTCACAAGACTCTGGAGAGGACTATGAGGAGTCACTAGCCACAACTCCCAGTTTCCACCATTGCCACTCCTGTCAGCTCTAAGCCACCTTCCTACCCAGTCTCAAGGTAGCAAGGCACACTTATCATTTCCTGGCTTTCAGGGTCCTCATCGTTCTCCCTGTGGTTTGTTTTCAGATTCTGCATAGAACAGACACCTGGGCTCCAGATCCAGAACAGAAGAAGCCTACAAAAAGATTGAAAAATTGACGAGCTCCAGACACCAAGGGAACAGAAGATTGTGGAAGCCCTTCCCCTCATCACCGGCTGCGTGAGGATTGGACAGTTCTCACCTGCCGCAGTCTCTGGCTGGGCACAAATCACGAGTCTCCACACAGCTTGTAGATTCAAACAGCAATTCTTTATTCCCGAACTCACACCGGCCGTCTACAAACACGCTCTGGGGGAATCCACGTTCTCTCCCCAAATCCACTCCGCATGGGCTTCTGTCTCCCAAAATATACTGTCTGACCCTAAGAACTCAAGAGGAACTCAGCACCAGGATATGCCCTATTCTAAAGGGGGAACACCCTAATCTTCTATTATGCTAAACTGCCCTATTCTAAAGGGGGAACACCCTAATCATGGATCCTGCCCTGGTCCTTGAGCAAGGTCACCTTTCAGAAGTCCTTCCACTAGACAGCATGGGAGTAAGCTGGCAAGGAATTTGTCATACCTACTTGGCTGATGGCTCCCAGCACTCACCTAAGAGACTGATTGGTCAAGGCTTCAGGCACTGCCTCCAACCTGAGCCAAGTGGGCACAAAATCAAAGTCTGAATGACAGGCTGCTCCATTGTCATTGTTTACCAACTACAGATCAGGGCTGAGAATATAGCTTAGTCAGTAGAGTGCTTGTTTTGCTGATATAAGGCCATGGATTCAATCCCTTGTACTACACGCATACTCTCCCCCCCAAAAAAAAAAATTGAGTAAAAGACTTTGGAAACTAGGGTTATGGATCAGTGGTAGAGAACTTCCCTAGCATGTGTGAGGTACTGGGTTGAACACCCAGCACCGCATTAAAAAGCCAACCTAGAGGGGATGTGGCTCAAGCGGTAGTGCACTCGCCTGGCATGTGGGCAGCCCAGGTTGGATCCTCAGCACCACATACAAACAAAAATGTTGTGTCCGCCCAAAACTAAAAATATTTTTAAAAAGCCAACAAACTACTAATGGTACTGTGTCCATCTACAACAAAAAATATTCAAGAAAATAAAAAGACTGTGTATTGGACTTGTGCACCCTCACTACATAACTCATAAACACATTTTAGAAATAATATGTACATGTATGTCTTCAGACAGTTTTTAAAATTCTCCTGTGATTTTTTTTCAATTAACTTATATTACAGGTATGCTTCACAACCCTGAAATCCTCCCCAACTCAATTCTTCTTCTTCTTCTTCTTCTTCTTCTTATTATTATTATTATTATTATTATTATTATTATTATTGTTATTATTATTATTATTATTATTATAGGCCTGTTAATTGCATTAAATGCCTCTGTATGGGGTTATTTTAAGGCAAAATTTTCTTCCAATAATAGGACCTAGTCTAGAGAGAAATGTATTGACACTTATAACTGTTTATAAGGTTAAAGCAATTTGTGAATAAATATGTATATCTTTTTATGAAAATTATATCACAATTATTTTAATATTTCTTAAATCTTTCTATTCTTTGTCTAATGAAAACACAGTTTGAGCTTTAAACTCATTAGCAATGTCCTTATATTCCTTCCTCCAAAAAAGTGACTCACAAGTATAATTCAAATTATTGAGACTCATAAATTTTTGATCCTTTATTTGAACTAGTGAAGTCTAAAGATTTTCTTTTTATTTTCACCTTTAAATGAAGCCCACTTTTTATAGCTTTCTTGTTGTATAACTGACCTTTAATATTCTTCAATTTTTACCCCCATTCTGATCACTTTGGACTATTGATGTTTTGATGGAGGGGATCTCAAAGTGGTCATGCACAAGGTAGGAAATGGATATAGTAAGATATAAGACTGGTGATTCGTGAGTATGTAGATTTTGCAATACAAAATAAGTATTGGTGGATGATATGGGGTAGGGAGAAAAAGAGCAATGAAAAAAAAAAGAAGAAAATCTTGAACAGTAGAGGGGTTCACAGGTTCCAAGTCTACAATGACAGTGTGAATATAGAGGGTAGTGTTCTTGGAAGCAGCAATAAAATTTGAGAGAAAGAAAAAGGTAATTTTTTGCACAGTTCCCAAGTGAGAGAGCCAGGTGAATGGTTCTTTGTTCAACTCTTCCCACCTAGGAGTGGAATTTATAGTTCATAGATTATGTCTCAGTAAGTAGTAAAACACCATTTCTATGTACCTGTACACTTTTTTCATGGCTACAAGCTGACTTTGACAATTTCAATCACATTACATGTGATTAATTCATTCATTACATTATTTATTTGTTTTTTTATTAATTCACTTATTCTTTAGTTGTCATTGTTTTTACATTACTCGTGATTACATAATTGCATAAATATTCTGAATGTTGAAGTTTTGTTAAATATTGTTTTATGTTTTTATTCATACATTTAATTTTCATTGAAATGTTTTTTCTTTGCCAAGCCTGATTTATATTACACGTCAATCTTCATTTATGAAGAGTAGATAAAATCACATTATTCCAAATTACTCAAGGATTTATCATCTTGGCAGAACCCTAATCACCCACTAAAATTGACGCAGTCTTTGTCAACTAAGAACTGTGTAAAAAGTCCTCTATTTTCTTATATACAGTTTAATAAAGAATTCCTCTCTCACTTTTATATTTTGGAGAGTAGACTAACTTCCTAAGCAGTAGTTAATAACCTAGGTGAGATTTCCAACTAGCTCTTTATTACTTTTAAATTATTTACATCCTTGACACTAAGAGTGTCACTGATTACGTTTTTTTTTTTAATTTTTGCAAGATCTCTCTCTCTCTCTCTCTCTCTCTCTCTCTCTCTCTGTCTCTCTCATATGACAAATTGAAATCAGATATGCTTTTTCACAGAGAAACACTCTCAGCCTTTAATAAATTATTCTATAAAGAAAAAGGGTTTTGCTGTTTTTCTTAGAGCCTCACTAAGTTGCTGAGGCTGGCTGACTTTAATCTAATGTTATAGAAGTTTGATATATATATAGTGAATACAGAGGGTAGTGTTCATTTGACTCTTTCTTTTGGGGTTCGTGCCAGAGTTACCTTCTTCTTTTATTTCTACCTTATTTCTGCCTCCAAAGAAACTACCCTTTACCCTCAAACTACCATTGATCCACCATTAGACTTTTTGAATCTGAACTCTTGAGCTGGTCATTCTTTCCCTCTTTCCTTCAGAGCACTTTTTTTCTCTACCCGTACCTGTTCCACCAATACTTTTTTATGAATACTCCCTACTATATACTAAATATCCACCAATTTCACATCCTGTCCCATCCCTGTTCTGATTTTCCATGGATCACTTTCAGATCCCCTCCACCCAGATATCAATAGTCCAGAGTAAGGTCAGGCCAGAGTGTTATATATGCAAGTTTTTCAAGTCATTTACATAGCAATAAGCCTATTATTTGGGATGTATTATGTCTTAGGTTAAAAATGAAAATCTACAGACTTCACTGTTAAACTGAATTGTTTAAAATTCATTAATCTCAATAATTGGAAGAAGAAATTTTATAAAAAGTAGAATAAAGAAAAGAACATAATACATAAAAGTGACAAGTTTGAAGACACACCAAGTGTATATATCAAAGAGTGTCATATATGGGTGCTTTCAAAAGACAAATTAATTTGAAATAAATGTAGTTAATGTGAGATGTAGTAATCATTTATTAATTATATATAATGGTAGTATATATGTATATGTACAATATGCATCTCATATAATTATGAGTATACATTGCAAAAAATGAACTCTACAGTATTTTTTTTTAATTTTGCTGAAAACACTACAAATAGCTAAATCTAGGTTTATGTATTACCAAATGTTCAGGATACATTTTGTACTTTCTGAAGTTTACAACTGACCAACAGACCCTTTAGTTCAATTTTTAAAAGGAGTAGTATTTATTTTCAGGTAGAACATATGCCATCATTTATCTTTAAATTTTAAATACTTTTAAAATTATATATGACAACAGAATGCATTACACTTTTTATTACACATATAGAGCAAATTTTTTTATTTCTCTGGTTTTATACAAAATATATTTACATGAATTCACTTCCTTGTACATGTACTTTATATAACAAAATACATCATATTCCACCATCATTTCTAACCCTATGATCCCTCCCCTCACCTCCCAACCCCCCCCAAAGGTCATTTTGATACATACTGATGTATGCTATAAAGTTATAGAAAAGAGTATATAACTTATAATAATATGAAGAGATAAAGTTTTGTAACTAATACATAGAATAATAATAAAAATAATAATAATAATGGACTTGCCATTTAGACATTAATAAATTATACATTTGGCACTACTGACATCTTTTCCAAAAAAAAATTGACATCTTTTCCAAAAAAGGGGGGGTTTATTTGTGGGGAAAATGGTATTCTATGCTTTCTTAATATCAAGAATATATTATTTTCAGAAGTAATATATATTTCAATATAATAGTAAAATAGAACCAGGTCTCATGGCACATACCTCTAATCCCATTGGATTGTGAGGCTAAGGCAAAATAATCCTGAGTTTAAGGCCAGCCTCAGAAACTTAGCAAGGCCCCAAGCAACTATGTGTGACTCAGTCTCTGTGTGCCCCTAATTTAAATTTACAGTAAGAAACAACAACAACAAAAAGAATACACAGTATTGATGAGGACACAAAACAAATTCTCATGAACTAAAGATGGAGTAAAAATTGCTGTTATTTCATCATGAAATATATATATATACACACACACACACACACACACACACACACACACACATACATGAAATGCTCCTCACCAAGCTGCTTAGACCTGTGGAAATTATAGTATGTGTGTACCATTACAGTGTACAAGTATGTGATTGCATAAGACTAGACCTCTACTTGTTAATGCAGTGGAAATCTGGGGCCTAGGAGGAAAGAGGAGGTGATTCAGAAAAATAAAAAAAAAATAATACAGTTTGAGAAAAAATGGTTTCTGGAGCCCAGAAACATTTTTGGTTTAATTAGAGTACAAAATACCACATAAGTATTATATTGAAGTTACATCTGTTAAATACATCACGTGTATAATGGATTTCAAGGAAAATACGTGGAACTTATCACAAACGAAATAAAAATTTACAAAAGCCCATAAAATAGCATGTGCATAAATAAAACTAATCATTACAAAGACAACTATTTTAACTCAATTTAATATAAAATATTTTACTATCAAAATTTTAGCATGTTTTTCTCTAAATACAAGAAGACAGCTGGACCTGTTGGTGCACAGTTGTAATCCCAGTACCTTGGTAGGCTAAGACAGGTGTATTGTGAGCTCAAAGCCAGCATCAGCAAAAGTGAGGCCCTAAGCAACTCAGTGAGACACCGTCTCTAAATGTCATACAAAATAGGCTTGGGGATGTGGAAAAATTCCCCTGAGTTTAATTCCAAGTACCAAATTAAAGAAAAGAAGGGACCAAAAAAAAATAAATTTATCGTAGAAAAAAAATAAATATGTAAAATACCCCAAAACCTTTTTGAAAAACCAAATAATATAGTTATTGTACTGAGACATTCTTAATGTATATTATGAAACTATATTGCAATAATACAGACCAATAAATCATAATATTAATCAAATCTGAAACCATATGTAGATCAATAGTATCGTTAAGAGCAATAGAAAGGTGTATGTAAAACTAACCATATGAAAACTAACATTAAACATTAATGAATGAATCTATCCAACCTAAAGTTAGAAATGGGACATAGTGGCAAAGTTCACTGTTAGAGTGTGTGTGCAGAATGTGCAAGATAGTCAGTTCCAATCTTAGCAACACTATAAAAAGCAAATATTAAGAGGGATTGATGTTGAAAATAAAGCAGAATATTAAATGAGACACTCTCCCTCCATCTATAGATACATTTAAGGAAAAAAACTACTGTGAGTGTCTCTTTGGCAAAATCATGAGTGAGTAGAGAGATTTAGATACACTAGATATTAGTCCAGTCTTAAGAAATGTACCACATTTGGGACAAAATCCCCAAATACCATCATCAGCTCTAGTGAACAGAAATGTGAGAGAGGGGCTGAGGATGTAGCTCAGTTTTCAAAGGGCTTGCCTTGAATGCACAAGGCCCTGGGTTTAATCTCTAGCAACCCCCTACCAAAAAAAAAAAAAAAGAAAAGAAAAAGAAAGAAGGAAATATGAAAGAAATGATACAAAAAATGGTGATATCTAGGAGCCATAAACGCCTTCACAAGTGTTTCATCAGCTGTGACCAAGACACAAAAATACCCAAATATCAAAGCTGTCAATTTATCTCAAAACAACATCGGCCAGCATATTTTCCCAATTACTGTTGCTGACAGATGAAGTTCACTCTAGCTTTAATTGTAGGTGAAGTAAGGAAGAATCCCACTTCAGGAAGTGAGATTTTAGCACTTCCTGAATCCTGCCCCAACCCTGATACACTAGTAATGAGGCCAGAACTACCAATTCCTTCTAGAAAAAATTTTTGGTTTTTTTTGGTGGGTGTGTGTATGTGTGTATTGAATGTTTCAAATTTAACATATTTTGTTTATGTTACTATGTCCCTGATAAACTAGTAGTAATGCCAGAACCAACAATTGCTCCTAGAAAGTTTTTTTGTGTGTGTTTGGATGTGTGTGTGTGTGGATGTGTGTACTGAATGTCTCAACTTTAACATATTTTATTTATGTTACTATGTCCTGAAGTACCAATCTCCAGAACAAAAGGTGACTGAGCTTATGTAAATCTCTCTAGATTTCAAACAAATGAATTTACATTCTTTTCCCAGCGCTTTTATGGAATATGATACCAAATAGTAGTTCAGAAAGGAGGTTAAAAAACAATGATTCCTGTTTATTCCAATAAATCTTTACATAATAGTTCTAAATTGGCTACTTCATATAAACTTTCCACAGGGATAAAATGCATCAGTCAAAGAGATTTTCTGTAGCCTGGGCAGTGTTGTTGAAAAGGTTATTGTAATAATCTGAAGGAGCTAGGTGTGGTGACAAATACGCTGGAGGCTAGACAGGCGAGTCAGGAGGATTGTGATTTGAAAGACAACCTTAACAACATAGCAAGGCTATAAGCAACTTAGTGATATATTAGTGATATATCACCTGTCTCAAAAAGAAAAAGAAGGACTGGGGACATAACTCAGTGGAAAGCACCGCCCGAGCACCAAAGCACACCAAACCAAACAAATATCTGAAAGACAGTAGGGACTCCAGAGTATATGTATGTATAGATAAAAATTTTGGTTAAAATATAAAGTTAATAGAGATAGTTTTGAAAAAACTAACATGGTTCTTTTTTTAAAGACAGAGAGAGAGAGAGAGAGAGAGAGAGAGAGAGAGAGAGAGAATTTTAATATTTATTTATTCATTTTAGTTTTCAGAAGACACAACATCTTTGTTTGTATTTGGTGCTGGAGATCGAACCCAGCACCACACGCATGCCAGGCAAGCACACTACAGCTTGAGCCACATTCCCAGGTCCTACCAGAGTTCTTAAGAGCTCAAAATAAAAATGCCATATAATCCACTAATAATAATTTTTTTGAAGCAGGGTATTATTGTGAATATATGTACTCTCAGTAGCTCGGGAGGATGAACAGGAGGAACATAAATGCAAGACCAGCCTCAGAAACTTGGCAATAGCTTAAGTGACTCAGTGATATCCTGTATTATTTAAAAAATAGGGATGTAATGATAGACCCAACCTGATCTTTTCTTAAAATTGGGAGCCATCTTGCCACAAATCCATGAAAAGATAATTTAGGCTTTTCTATAAATTACTGCAAATTCTGAATCTGCTTGGAATGCCTGCCCGTGCCTTGAACCCACCCATGCCTGGCTCTCAGACAAGAGAGCAGCCCTCTCTAAAACTTTAATGACACCTCATAAATATTGGCCTTCCCTGGCCAGACAATGACCCTCTCAGAGGTTCAAATGGTCCTAATAAATTCTTATGTTGTGTCCAGCAATAAATGTAAACTACCATTAGTGTGATCCTTGTCAGAGTTCTGTTATCTGTAACCCCCCTTTGTGTAACTTTCTGGCCTATAAAGCTGGGCTGCAGAAAAGCTGGGGTTTCTGTCTTGTTCCCACAGTTTTGGGAGGGAGAGGCAGCCAAGCCAGTCAAAATAATAAGCTTGCTTTAAATTGATTTTAATTGGAGTCAGTAGTCTTTTCTTGTGTCCTGGTCTAACATTTTGGAGGCCCCAGCGAAATGACCCTGCCAGACCAGATCACAAGACCAGACTGCTGGGAATTCTGAAGCCAGCATTTGCTCCAGGGCTCTGGGCTGGAGAGCCACTCTAGGGGGTGCGCACCTTGAGATGTTCCAAGGCCTTGGAGTGAGCCTCAGCCTCTGGAGCACTGCAGTGAACTGCCGCACTAAAAATATTAGCAAGCACCTGGTGGAGGAGGCCTCCATAGGTAAATGGTGCCATTATAACATCTATTATCCAGTTAAGGGAGATCTCTTCTGAAGACCGAGAGGTGGCCTGAAAAGGCTCACATATACTCCTCTTCAGGACAGTAATGAGAAATTGTTCTGTCCTCTGTTCTGTTCTGTAGGGAATTCCTCTGGAAGGATAGAGAGGTGCCGACGGGCATGCACGCGCTCCTGCCCTGGAGCATTAGCAAGACGATGCATTGCTCCTCTGTTTTTCTGTTTTGGCACCGGGTTTCTGTTTTCTTGTGTTTTGTTCTGTGTTCTATATGTTTTTTGTTTGTTTGTTTTTGTGCCTTTTGTTGTGTGATTTCTGTGGTAAAAACTTAAGGATATTGGATGTGAAAATGGGTAATAAAGCAAGTAAGTCTGAAACCCCTTTGGACTGTGTTTTAAGGAACTGTGATGAACTTTATCCCCCTTTGTTAAGCAGGATGAGAGAACCCCTAGCTGGCTGCTGGAGCACACCCACTGCAGAGGGCAATGCCTGCTGGGGATCTAAGAACTGAGTATCTCCTAGGTTAACAAGTGAACCTCCTTTAAAACCCCTTGTCCCTCCAAATCAAGAGAGTCACAACCTTTGGGCAGAGTCCCTGTGTTTCTTCTTTGTTAGAAAAGCAATAAACATCCCTTTTTCTTTTTCTCAAAACCCTGTTCTCATTTTTAAATTGCCATTAATTGGTTTCAAGGTCAGGAACCAAACTTTCAGTTACAAATGTTGATACTACACCCCCCTGGAAATTTTTCAGAGCTGACTACTGAAGTGTTAGGAGATGGAGCATGCCTGGGGTGGAGTGGAACCAGAGGATCTAATCCTGTAAGTAAAAGGAGGGACTGAGGGACTCCCAGCAGCTACTGAAGCCCTGTTTCTTTGGGGAATTCCCTCCTTTTTTTGTTGCACTGTAAGGATTATGCCACCTCTGTCTTCTTAAAAAAATAAAAAAGAAAAAGGGGACACTAAATGCAGTAAAGTCGCCATGGAGACCCTTGATTTTACATTTCTGGTTGCTCCTCTGTGAAAACATCTGGTCCCCTAGCGGGGGCATCTATAGTGCCACTGGTGAAGGAGATTTTTTTCTTATCTGCTCTGTTTTAAAGGTTTCTGTTTGTCAGCCACAGTCTGGAGCTCCTTTCTGTCTGTCTGACCTGTGTCTTTGTTTCTGGCCCTTTAAGACATGTGCAATAGTGTATTGATATCATAAATTGTTTCTTGGGAATGATCTTTGCTGAATGTGTGTCTAAAAGATGATGTTTAATTGTAACAGTCTGGTATCTGAATGGGTTTTTGAAGCATTGCACAATCTTGCAGTTAAAAGTTGGGATTAGGTAATTGTTTAGTTTATGATTTCAGATAATTTATGCCAGAGAACTTAAATACTTAGAATGGAAAACTAACTCTACTTCCAAGTTGGCAAGTTACTTCCAATCATTCAGTTGTTTTCACCAATTTTGAATTGAATAGCCTGGGAAAATGTCACTGTGTACCAGTGCATTAATTTGGAAAAGGATAGTAAATCATAGTATGGAATCTGTTGACAAAACGAGATGTAAAGATATAAAATTTTGTGAATTGTATCTTAAACTTGTATCATTATTTTCAACATCCGAACCTGAAAATTATGACTTATGGTTAAAATGCCTTAGGCCTGAGGTGTCTCCTCGGAATAGCAGTTTTTCTTTCCAGACCTCAGCCAGGACTTATGTTGAAATGCAAATGAAAGAAGCCTGCAAGCTCAGTATGAGACTGATCTGAGGCCTTAACAAAAAAGGTAAATTGTATGGTATTTACTAAATAGTGGCCAGTCATTTTCTCTAGGATTCTTTTTTTTTCTTCTTAGATTCTGTATTTTTTTGAGCTCATGATTTTGATCCTACAGACATAGGTTAATGTTTTTCTGATCAGTTCTATCTTTGACCAACCTTGGAGTTTTTGAAATGTTGCAATGGAGATTTCACCTGTGAAAAGCTACAAGGCCTTTACTATTGTTATGTGTGCACATTTGTGTTAAGTGTTGTATGTCTATATATATACATATGTCTGTATATCATATATATGATATACAAATTAACATATATAAGAAGCGCTCATAAAAACAAAGTTTAAAAAGTGGATCCAAAGATTTAAATCATGTGATTTAAATGGTTCAATTTAAATTGAATAAACAGATAAAATAAATGTCTTTAAATTTAAGCTTACATGTTTTTCTAGGTGTTCAAAAAACTCATAAAATATTAATGTCTATAAAATGTCTAATATGCCTTCGTTCTAGGATTTTTCCTTCAACAACAACAACAAAAAATGGCTAGCACTGTTCAACTCACTTGTCTAATATTTTGGTAAAATTTAGCTTACATGTTTTTCTAGGTGTTCAAAAAACTCATAAAATATTAATGTCTATAAAATGTCTAATATGCCTTCGTTCTAGGATTTTTCCTTCAACAACAACAACAACAAAAAATGGCTAGCACTGTTCAACTCACTTGTCTAATATTTTGGTAAAATAAGTAAAGTAAATTTCATATGGGTTTACTCATTCAAAAGTACTTTTTTTACATATCTGATTAATTTACTATAGTCTGTATGAGTTTGTTTTTACAATCAGTCATGTGTGAAAGAGACAAAAATTTCTTAAAACATAAGTTTACCCATTACATTGTGTTTATTAAGATTTTTTTATTTTCTAAAGCAAGCAACCATAAAAATTAAACAACTGGTTAAATTAAAACTGTTATTTTAGAGCATCGTACTGTCATTTTTTAAAAGCTAAACTTGGTTAATATAAAAACATCAAAGTAATTGTGATGCTATTAATGTGCTCATATCTTCCAGGTATACAAGTCTGTAAGGGAGAAACTTTAAAAGAGCATATATCAAGCTAGTGTTCTGAAGTTGTATGGTAAAAAAATATATTGGGGATTTATTTACTTGTTATCAACAAGATATGTAAAGTTTTATGTTACTTTTTACATTGGGGAACAATTTACATGTATTTTTAAGTTAATGAGAGCCTAAACTATGTAAAGGTTAAAAACTTTTTTAACCTTTCTTTAAGCCTTTCTTTAATTCATGTTTTAAATGTGATATCATATGGTGTTAGCTAATGTTCATGTGACCTCAAACAATTTATGTAAACTTTGTAAAGTGATATTTAAAAAGCAAATATCAGCTTTAGAACTGGAACACTTACGATTTATAAAGAGCCAGGCCTTACCTGAGTTAAGGTTCTGTGTTCCATCTTACTATATGTGAGAATGACTACAAAAGCAGTAGGCCAGATTTTAGTTCCTTTAAAGTTATGTTCAAAAGTTTTTTTTATCTGTCAAGACTACTAGGATCTCAAACAGGGGATATAATGTATTCCTCAGCCAAAATTCAGGGTAGCTATTAAATGAACTAAATATTTTCACTCTAGTTAATTTTATTTTGTAATTTCCTTATAAGTGATCTAAAGATTCCCTGTTATTATTTTACAGAAATTTTGCATTAAGAACACAACATGGATTAATTTAAGATAATAAGCCATCACCTAAAAGACAGATAGGATAATACAGATCCCATTTAATAAAAAAGATAAATAATTGTAAAGTTATACACATTAAAGCCCAGTACTCTTAATATAAGGGTGTTAAGATTTATTTGTTGGATGTTTAAGATTAAGCTTTAAAATGTTGAAGCCTTGTGAGGGAATTTCTGTACAGTGACATGCTCCAGTTGCTGCAACATTTATTCAGTACTCATGGTCTTTTTTTCTCTCATCGAAGCACCCATCCCCAGATGACTTTACAACCTGTTCTTCCCCAACCAGACTTCAAACCGAACTGACTTCTAAAAGGAAACTCATGTCCCTCATGGCGTGTCTCCTCACATCACCCCCTCTCAGCTCAGAAGAAGCCAAGACAAGTGATGCCCCTTTCTTACAACAATGGAGCCAAAAATAAATAGACTGTCAATATAAGTAATTAATTAAGTCAGATCAAATCAGGGAGACCAGTTTTGGGTGAGTTCAAAAAATGTTGGAGACTGTTACCTGAGGAATTAAAATTCTCTCAGTGCTCTTTCCCTACCTTATCAAATATTTGAAGGAATACATAAAAAGGGGGGGGGGAGTGATAGACCCAACCTGATTTTTTCTTAAAATTGGGAGCCATCTCGCCACAAAGCCATGAAAAGATAATTTCAGCTTTACAATAAGTTACTGCAAATTCTGAACCTGCTTGGAATGCCTGCCTGTGCCTTGAACTCACCCATGCCTGGCTCTCTGACCAGATTGCAGCCCTCTCTGAAACTTTATTGATGCCTCACAAATCCTGGCCTTCCCTGGCCAGATAACGACCTCCTCTGAGGCTCTAATGACCTTCCTAAATTCTGATGTTGGGGTCAGCAATAATGTAAACTACCATTAGTGTTATGCTCCTCAGAGTTTTGTTATCTGTAACCTCCCTTTTTGTAACTTTCTGGGCTATAATGCTGGGATGCAGGAAAGCTTCGGGTCTGTCTTGTTCCTGCAATTTTGGGTGGGAGAGGCAGCCGTAAGTGGTCTTTTCTTGTGTCCTGGTCTAACACCACCAGACACTGAAAACAATTATGATGAGTTCCTGGCCACAAATTTCAGTTCCTGACATTGCCAGTCTCAGTGGCTTCAAACAGCCTCCCTACCCAGTCTCAAAATAAGAACACACACTTGCCATTTTCTGGCTTTCAGTATGCTTAGTGTCCCTGCTGTAGTTTTTTCAGCTCCTGTGTAGCACAGAAGCCTGGAGCTCCAGATCTACAACAGAAAACATAGAAATGGATTAAAAGAATGGCAGGCTCCAGAAACACAAGGACAGGAGAATGTGAAAGCCCACCCATCATCACTGGCTCTGTGTTGATTGGACTGTTCTCACATAAGAGAGAGATTAGAAAGGGCTTCAGGCACTTCCTCCAAACTGAGGCTAGTAGGTTTACTGTTTGAGTGACAGTAAATTGCATTCAGACCAGAAACAAAGTCACAAAGACTGGTTCTTGGTTGCTTTTTTTGTTGATAAAGGACTGGGGATCAACCATGTGCTGTGGTGCATGACTGTAATCCCAGCAGCTTGACAGGCTGAGGAAGGAGGATTGTGAATTCAAAGCCAGCCTAAGCAATAATAAAGCATTAAGAAACTCAGTGAGACACTGTCTCTAAATATAATACAAATAGGCCTGGGGATGTGGCTCAGAGGTCATGTGCCCCTGAGTTCAATTCCCAGTAGGAAAAAAAAAAAACAATGGGGATCAGATCAAGAGGTACTCACTACAGAGCCCCATGACAACAGATGAATGCATTCATGGATGGATAGACACAGAGATAGAGTGTTGGGACAGGGTCTCATATTCTCCTGTGATGGCTTTATTTTTTTAATTTGCTGTGAATTGCACTAAGTGCTCAGGACCATATTATTTCATGGCAGAGTTTCCTCCAAATACATGGATCCAGCACTGAGAGAAGTGCATTTGTCATGTATATAAGGATAAATCAATTCATGAATACATATGTGTATATTTTTATAAAAAAGAAATATTACAATTACTTTAAATTTTCTTTAATATTCATGTTCTCTGGTCTTATGAGAAAACAGCTTGAGATTTCAACTCATTATTAATTCCCTGAGGCAGTAATATTCCCACTCCTTTATAAATTAGGAGACACAGTAAAATGCTAAAGTTTCTAGTATTAACATTAATAAAGAAAAAGATGTGGAGTGGGCCAGGTCTCTAGATCTGTCAGTATCCCAGACCCTAGAGCATAAGTAACTAAATAATAATTATGATTGGAGACTATCATAGGATTTTGTCTTTTTTTTCTTTTGGTATGGGGTACTATGAGAATATTAGCACAAATCACAGGCATTTATGTCTCTGTGTGTGTATATGTATATATATATATATATATATATATATATATATATATATATATATATATATATATATATAATTTTCATAACTTAATACATCCCATCAACAGAGTCAACTTTAGATTTAAATGAAAAAAAAAGTAAATCACTATTGCCAAGGTCAAGCCCCAGTACGGATCAAGGGATCCTGAGGGACAAGTGGTGTCTGGTGCTGAAGGATAAGTAGCGTCCATGAAAGAAAAGGAGACAGGATGATGGTTTCAAGTTATGAGCAGCCTTCAGAAGGATCTGCTGCCCCTAGAGGGCCTTTATTATTTTTTTGTTTGTTTGTTTTACAGGTTTTTTTTCCTTTTGGTAGTTAATGGATAACATCAAAACTTCTTTGGTTTACATAACTTTCAAGAGTTACAATCTTGTCAAACATATGTTAATTATCAAAGACATTAAGCACATTATATAGAATTTTTCGTGTAACTTTGCCAATCATGATTAGTCTTTTACATTTTCACCTCAGTCTCTAGGGGCTCG
Source organism: Callospermophilus lateralis (assembly GCF_048772815.1). Taxonomy (NCBI): domain Eukaryota; kingdom Metazoa; phylum Chordata; class Mammalia; order Rodentia; family Sciuridae; genus Callospermophilus; species Callospermophilus lateralis. The sequence goes on along the minus strand of NW_027514422.1, from coordinate 1,087,532 downwards.
AATACAAAACTTGACTACCTGTCTCTTGACCTATTATTATCTTTTAACTTTAAATCATACCTATAATTATTCCATTGACCTTTAAATTTAAAATATACTTATAATTATTTGTAAGCTTTCTTACTCCTAAAGTTCCCATAAATAACACTAAAACAGTGAAAGCCTATTTTTTAGAAGCCTACTACTCTGAACTGTCTCAAAAATATATCTATATTAATTTTACATTATTTTGTTTTTAATTTCCAACTAATTTCCTTTGTTCATTTGACCTATTTAACCACTTTCTTAAAAGAGTTTCTTTGATCATTGTTCAAAGTATACCAATCCTCATGTCTTTGTGATCTTTAATTAAAAGGCAGGCTCTGCACCTCAAACCATTTGTCATTTTTATTAACTATTTTTTTCCTATTTTCTTTTTTTTAATTTATTTTTTAGTTTTCAGTGGACACAACATCTTTATTTGTATGTGGTGGTGCTGTGAATCGAACCCAGGCCACACGCATGCCAGGTGAGCGCGCCACCACTTGAACCACAACTCCAGCCCTTGTTTCCTATTTTCATCATGAATTCCTGTGTAAAGTAAGAGAGTATGTTAGTTGGAGGAATATATGTCACAAAAGTGTGACCTTAGGATTGGGGGCTTAGAGTAAATTGTTAATTTTTTCTCAGGAAACTTGATTTGAAATCTTTTCCCCATAAACTTCTTGAGAAATAAAACTATTTTGTGTCCTCAGAGATATTGAAACACATCTCAGGGCATGTCTTAATTGTACCCTTAGTCTCATTCTGGGAGTTTTCCTGCAATCTCAAGTAACACATACTTTTATTATTGATTGATGTAAACCCTTTTATTTATATCATGAGTATCATAAACAAAGCACTTAACATTCCTTATGGTTCCAGATTCCATATGGTTCTGCTCTGCCCCAGCATCCCGCAGTGTGACTGTGTCAGTGGGTCCAGGAACACTTCACCACAAACACTATCTATAAGTCACCATATGACTTCATATGACTTCTGTGAACCTTGTGATTGAATCTTGGCACCCAGTCTATAGTATTGGAATAGTTATGTATCACTGGATATTAAGTCATTGTATAACTTATCGGCACATTTGAACCCTGAGCCAAATCCCCATCCCTATTTTATATTTTATTTAAAGAAAGAGTCTCACTAAGTTTCTTAGCACCTGATGTTCACTGAAGCTGGAATTGAACTCATGATCCTCCTGCTTCAGCCTGACAAAATACTGGGATTGATTTCAGTGTGCACCACTGCACTCGGTTCTGTTCACATATTTAATGCCAGCATTCCCTCTCTGCATTGTCAACTATTTTATTTTTTCTATTCAACATTCCAAATGAATACAGTATTTTTAATTTTTTTGAAAAGAACTTCATTGCAGTTTAAAGATTTTGCTTTCTCTTTGTGAGCATTTTACATGAGAGAAAAGAAGACAAGTAACTTGAAAATTTAAAAAATAAAAACAATGTCTGTCTCCTCCCTCTGTCTTCCCAGGCACATTCACCTTATCAAAATGTCTGATTTAAAATTTTTCTTTTATTACGTTCCTGTGTGATGCATCCTCATTCTAACCTCCCATATTGTGTTAAATGGGGGTTTCATAACTGCCTGATAAAATTGTGAAGATATATCATATCTAAAGTCTGTTGAAGTTTCTAGTGAATATCGTTCTTTTTTTTTCTTCCAGAGAGCAGTATAAAGTATGAAGTTAAGGCACTTAAGGAAGTCTCTGAGAGCCGTTCAGATGTCAATGATCTTTTAGTTATACAGGGCTGGGACCCTCTGGGAAACTGAGGTACTGTGAAGACCATGCCCCTTAAAATGCAGTTTTTTTCCAATGAAGACATAAAGTTCTCAAACTTATCGATCAGAGTCGCAACCAATTAGTTTATTAGAAGTGAAGTGAAAGAGGAAAAAGATGACACTCTGAAGAGAGAGAATTTTCTGTCTGAAAAGAGAACATATCTCTCTTGCAGGCTCTCTTGCATTCCAGTTTTCTTCGAGATCTAAACAGAGATTCCAAAGGGTCCTTCCCAGGTACAGTTCTTGATTTTGTACTGATAGTTAGAATAACATAAAACTCTCAAGTATTCACTGCCCTGACAACTTTAGGTTAATTAGATTCATGCTCACCATTTCTAAATTAACTCATAAGCAAAATTGTTGCAGATTTTTTGGTTATTAAGAATTACCCTTGTTTCTCTGTTTTTCAGAATTTGGTCTTTAGCACAGTCAAAAAAATTCTCCTGTTTAGAGTAACATAGGTTGCTTTTATAAACATTATTTTGAAACTGCATTTCTCTTGCAGATAACACTTTGTTAAGGAATGTGACATATCCTGTCCAGCTAAGCCAGAAAGGATGCAAGTAAATTGCTTCATAGAAAGTAAAGAATGGGGTCAGTATGTTGGTCCTATTCATTTCTTTCTTTCTTTGTTTGTTTGATTATGGTATTGTGTGTTGAATCCAGAGCTAGCCTACCACTGAGCTACATCGCCAGCCCTATATTTATATTTTATTTAGAGACAAGGTCTCACTGATTTTGTTAGTGTCTCTTGGAGAAGTTACTAAGACTCGCTCTAAGTTCATAATCTTCCTGCCTCACCCTCCCAAGCTACTAAAAATACAGGCATGTGGCACCATTACCAACCTAACATTTATCTAAAAAAAGTACTTCATTTTTTTTTACCAGGTTCTGTAAATAATACTATAATGAAAATAGACATGCAGTGGTTCTATGATGTAATAACTCCAGTATTTTTTTAGATTCATACCCAGAATAACATCTAGTGGAACATAAGCCTTTTTTTATTTTAACTTTCTGAAGAACCTTAATACCATTTTCAAAAATAGCTTTATTCAATTGATATTCTCACCAATATTTTTTTCAACTGAGTCTTTTTATATGATGCTTGCATGCTCTGGAGTACCTATTATCTTTCAGATTTTTATATTTTAGTTCTTAATATTTTATTTACGTTTTGTTAGTCATAGATAGACAAATTACTTTTATTTTATTTATTCATTTTTATGTGGTACTGATTCTTAAATATAGTGCCGCTGATGTGCGGTGCAAGCACTCTACAACTAAGCCAGAACTCTATCCTCAGTCTTTGAGATTTTAAGCATAGGCATTCTGACAACACTGCACAAAGTGCAGGATATTTTTTATTTTATTGATACTTTAAATTACTGATGCAAGTGTGTTATATTCCAGGATTTCAAGTAGCCAGAGGAAGAGTGTCCTGTAAATATTTTCTGTGATGAAATGAAACAAGAATCTGCGATTTGTAAACTTTGTTAACACTACTGCTGAAAATTTTTGTCTTTGGAAGTGTTACAAACAATGCAAATCCAAGGGCTTGAAATACATCAAGATTTGCCCATGCTCGTCTCTATTGCTTTTAGCAATTGAAAGTTTAAGATATTCTCCCTTGAACAGAAGTTGCTAATGTTAGACATTCAGTGCATGGAGAAACTTATTCTGAAAACCTACTGGTAGGCCTGGAATTATTACTGGTGTAAACAAGGGTAGGTCAGGTCTCAGAAAGTGCTCAAATCTTACTGAGTCTATCAGGAGATTGATTAATTTTCCCCTTTTGTACCCTTTATTGATTCAAGAGTGAAGTAATTCTTCCAACAAGAGAAGTTAGTAAAACCACTGGTAAATCTCTTTTTGGGACAAACTGACACCTTTGAAATGTAATTTTTCTGCCTTGACTTCAGGTTGTGAAACAAATCAAAAGACTTACTTGGTCATAGAAGAAAACCACTTTGTAATTTTCACATTTACATTTCACTCCTTCTTTAACCAGTGGATAAGTTAAGATAAAAATTACAGAAAATTTTAAAGTCAGTTTATATATTATCTCAATCTCCCCTTATTTAAGGTGCCTTCAAACTTGTAGGAATATTTCTCAAATATGTGGCACTTCAGTAAACAACTCAAATGCCCACGTGTACCCTAGCTTTTTCTACTCATTTGATTGTACATATTCTTTCACTTGTCCAATGTATGTAAATCTCATAATTCATTTATGACTTTGTCAAAGTAACACACATAACATGAGTAAATGTGTATTAATATATTAGTAAAGAAAGGGTGGGTTAAAAGCCTTCTATTTTGCTCTATTTCTGTTATAGTCCAGCTGTGACGTGTTCCCCAAAAGCTCATATGTGAAACAATGCAGGAAGGTTTGGAGGAGAAATGATTGGGTCATAGCTTTAAAGTCCTCAGTGAATTAATCCCTGAATGAATTAACTATGTGGTAACTGAATTGATAGTGTGTGGCTAAAAAAAGTGAGAATTGGGGATAGAGCTTTGGAATCTAAATTTTTATATTCTCCCCAAAATGAATCTGTCTCTTTACTGTTATCACTATGTCAGTTGATTCCCTCTACCACACCCTTTAGCCATAATGTTCTGCCTCACCTTGAGCCCTGAGAAATGGAGCAGTATTCTATAGGCTAAGACTTTTGAAACCCTAAGCCTGTAAATAAACTTTTATTCCTCTACAATTTCTCTGGTCAATTTGTTAGTCACATTGTTGAAAAAGGCAACTAAAACAACTTCTAACTTGATCTCTCCTTAATATCTGCTCTTTGTGATGATTTTGAACCCAGTACCTTACATATTCTGCAAACAAACGCTCAGGAAAATGTGACCCATCTAACTTTAGATTGTATTGTATTATCCATTTACTTCTAGCCTTATTTTTGATACGGATAGGCTTAGACCATTTTATTTATCTTAAAAATACAAGAAATTACATGCATATGGATTCATCTTTGTGTTTGGTTCATACTATGACTCCTTGGATTTCAGTATTGTATTATACATTCATTACATACATCAGTTTCTCTTAATGATACTAATAGTTCATTTGATTCTCTGAAGCATAGGTTTTGGAGGTATTTCATAAATACTTTTCATTCCATGTAATTTTTTTTCAGTCTCTTTCTTTTAATAGAGAAGCATGCTGAAATTTCTTTGTTAATGTTTTTTTTTCTTAGTTGTAATCATAATAACTTTATTTTATCTATTTGCTTTTAGGTGATGCTGATGATTGAACCCAGTGCCTCATATGTGCTAGGTAAGCACTCTACCATAACCCCAGTCCTACATGCTAAAATATTGATGAAAATGTTACAGATTTCATTCAAGGAAAATTGTTTTCTTTGTAGTGATGTATAGTATCTAAACACATGTGTGTAATTGGTTTTTTTAATGTCCTAATTCAAGTTTTATTTACCAATAAATTCTATATATTTCCCTTTAAAATGTATATGCAATGTGTGAAGTAGTATCAAAAAGTTACCTTTATATAATACTGATGTGGTGTTTTTTACTGTTTGTTAGGCTGAATGTAGTGTGGCAAAAAATGTGTCTTGACAGTAGAAACCACTTTACTCACACTTTATTATTTTTACGTTTCTTATGTGCACATTATATTTTCTTTCACCTTACAGATTTCAACTCTATGAACCATGCAGCTCTTCTTTTATATATTATTATGGTTTTTAAGAGCAGTCATATTTATAAGTTAATGTTACCGGTGGGGAAGTGTCATGTCCTTCAATAGGCACACATTTTTTTACAAAAAGATAGCCACTTATAATTAATCTGTAGTTCATGAGAACTTTTCACTCCACATCTTCATGAATACTGTTTAATTTTATGTATTTGGTTATATTTTATTTTTCATGAGTACTGAACCCTTAGATATCACCTGTATAAAGAGAATATTCAAGTTATTTGACTGTTCTTCTCATGATGTCCTTGTCTTTTTCTTCCTGAATGTATTTATTCATACATCAGGCAATTTATCTTACCTGTTACTTTGTGCCATTTAATGGTATAACTTCATTTATTGATTATTTTAATGCCCAATTTATTAATTTGTTTAACATTTTGTTTTGTGCAACTTTGAAAAGAAATAAGTTTCCCATTGCTGTGTGCTTCTTATGACTGAAATCAAGGGTGCCTTTCCATTCAAAACTAGACTCTAGTCTTAATATTATATGAGACAGAGTCTCAATAAGTTGTTAATCATCTCTGTGAAATTTCTTTTATTATTATTATTGTTGTTATTATTTATATGAGGCAGTGGAATGCATTATAATTTTTATTACACATGTAGGGCACATGCTTTATGTCTCTTGCTGTATACAAAATATATTCACATCAATTTGTGTCTTCATAAATGTACTTTAGAGAATGGTTTTCATCAGATTCCACCATAATTGCAAACCCTCTGCCACCTCTCTTCTCCCCTACCCTGCTACCCTATCTAAAATTTGTCTATTCCTCTCGTGTCCCTCCCTACACCACTATGAATCAGTCTCTTTGTATTAAAGAAAACATTCAGCATTTGTTTTTGGGGGATTGGTTTTGTCATAACTTCTTAAGCAGTTGATACTATGAGCAATACCAACACATTCACAATAAAACTTACTTTTTCTTATAGTAACTATTGAATGTTTTATAATTACATATTGACTATCTTTGAAAGACTTATTATGTTGCACTAAGCAAGATTAAAATCACTTTGTGTGTGTTTGTGTGTGTGTGTGTGTGTGTGTGTGTGTGTGTGTGTGACACAGATACCCCATAGATATAAAACTTTATTTAGAAAGGATGGCAATTTTGTACTCCTCAGCAGTGGAAACTTTCATTTTTCATTGTCTAATTGTAAAGATTTTTTTTAAAGATTCTGTTTTAGGGATAGTATTATGGCTCAATAGTAGGGTGCTCACCTAGTACATGAGAGGCATTGGGTTTGATCCTCAGCACCACATTAAAATAAAATAATAATAATAATAAATGATATTGTGTCCACTAACAACTAAAAAAATTTAAAATTCTCTTTTTGGTACACTGATCTCTCTAAGTTTATAACATACAATAATGTGTTGCATAGTGATCTTTTAGTCAGTGATGGAATTTATATACAACAACACCTACAATATATAGCCTAAGATTGTAGTAGTATACAATCTAAATGTCAGTATACAGTATGATATTTGCAACAATGGAAAAGTCATTTTGAGTGCATTTCTTAGAGTGTATGCCTGTCTTTTAATGAGGCATTTTTATACACATACTATACATTATAAGAACTGATATAATTTTTGTATGACTGTTATATCTCAGATTTACCAAAGCATGCATGAAATTTTATTTGTCTATCAAAGATCAAGAATTTGACACCACTGACACATTAATGGCCATTACTGGAGATTAGTTTATTTTGAATATTATATTATTGTTGTTGTTGTTATTATTATTATTATTATATGGTATTGAACTCAAGGGCACTGAACTCCTGAGCAACATTGCCGCCTTCATTTGCATTTTATTTAGATATAGGCTTTCAGTGAGTTGCTTAGTGCCTCCCTTTCGCTGAGGCTGAGTTTCAAATTATGATCCTTCTGCCTCTCCTACCTTGTTAGTTTCACAAGATTCTTACCTGCTTTTTTCTTTGACATCACATGCCTGCTATCCTCTCATGCTGTTCATTGCTGGACTCAGCAGTTTTAGATATTCTCCTTTTCACATTTTGACACCATTGTTGGCAGATTCAAGATCTTTAATTAGATAGTTCTTAATACACAGTTTCTCATTTTGACTCCTTGGTGTTCATGCTCATGAAGAACTTGAAAAGTGTTCAACAGATATCTATAAATGGTATAAAATGTGAAGAAAAAAAATCTATAAAAAAAGTTAAAACATACTAACATTTATCTTTGGATAAATAATAAATTGTGAATTAAGGTAGCACCAGCACTATCTTATGGAGAAAAGTAAGCATATTCCAAGAAAGATAAGAAAAAAATAATGAGAGAAACAATAGAATAAAAATACATTTTTACTTTGAGAAATTGATTTTTGAGAACTTTCCAGCTAAATCTGGCACATAATTTTATAGGGGTAAGAGACACCCATGAAATTGATGCCTCACAAGTATCTAAACAAACTCATGGTAAGGAAACCTTTGACAGTAATACCTATAAAGCATGAGAATGAATCAAAGAAGGGTGATGAATACTCCTCTGTGAAAGTGCTTATAAAACATAATTTTTCATTGAATCCTAATGTAAAAGATTATTTGTGTGCATAGTGACTAGATAGTACTTTTTTCAGATGTACAAAAAGGGTAAGATGCTGATTAAAGTCACATCTTCTAGCTAGAATCATATGGAAGAGAACATAATTAATATATAGAAAGAATGCTGTTTTATTTTTGGTCCTATTATTTATTTGTATTTGAACTTAATCTTCAACTAATGTGATATGCAACTCAAAATAATACAGTTATTTCTCTGAGTCCCTCATTTCTTGACTATAGAATGACAAAATTTAGATTTTGCCATTTCTTATATTCTTTATACCAGAAATCAGAGGGCTAAAGGTTACTTTAACTATACTTGGAGTTGGGGTTTTGGCTCAGAGAAAGAGCACTCACCTAGCATGTATGAGGAATGCAGTTTAATGTTCAGCTCCATACAAAAATAAATAAATAAATAAATAAATAAATAAATAAATAAATAAATGTATTTTGTCCACCTACAACTAAATAATAAATGTTAAAAATTACTGACTGATCTTTACTCAGACAATAATATTTTAACTTTACGTCTTTTATAAACAGTTCCATGATGGGGCTGGGGTTGTGGCTTAGAGGAATATCACTCACGTAGCATATGTGAGGAAATGGGTTTGATTTTTTGCACTACATATAAATAAATAAAATTCTCTATAAAAAACACCATGACACAAATAAAAAGAAAATGAGACTATTTATTTATTAATGAATATTTAATAACACTGACTTCTCAGGAGAGTTTTGGTTTACACTTAGACCAGCACAAAAAAAATTCGAGAGTTCTGTCAGAATTATGATTCTTTGTCTTACAAAAGTAGAGGATATATTTCAATCAGTGTATATACTTTTTGTTAGCTTAAAAAATAACTTTTTACTATGTAATTATATACTATTCTTAAGAGTCATGAATTTTTGGTGGTTGTGCCAAGATTAATATATAAATAATAAATTCTACATTGGAAAACACTTTAAGGTAGTATTTGTTTTAAAAAATTGGTAAACTGGGTAGTCATGGTGGTGCATGACTGAAATCTCAGTGGCTTTGGAGCTAAAACAGGAGGATCACAAGTTCAAAGCAAGCATCAGCAATGGCAAGACACTGTGCAACTCATTGAAACTGTCATAAATGGAATACAAAATAGTGCTCAGAATGTGACTCTGAGTTTAATCTGTATGACCCCCCCCAAAAAAAAAAATTGCTAAAATCCCAGGAGCATGCCTGTCATACCACCGGCTTGAGAGGCAAAGGGAAGAGGAGAATTAAAAAAAAAAAAAAAAAAAAAAACAGGCTTAGAAACATAGCAAAACCCCACGCAACTTTGTGATAACCCTTTCTGAAAATTAAAATAAATAAATAAATAAAATTTTGGGGATGTGACCCGGTGGTAAAGTTTCCCTGTGTTCAATCCATAAATTCTCCAAATGGTAAACTAACTATCATGCAAATGAAAACAACAAAATATATTTATATTTTTAAAAATCATTTAGTTAATACATACATTCCATTTTCAGATGCCACACACAAGCAACCAGATATCTAAAAACAGGTTTTATATTAAAGTTATGAAACTTGCAAATGTCTCTCAAAACTAGATCAAGACTTCTCAGCAGACTAGACACTTTCTATTGAGCTGCTTGTGCTATCACTTGGATGCTTCTTAACTAAACTTTTCCTAGATAAAAAAAAAACTGCAAAAAAAATTTAAAACTAACAGGGATATCCTCCATGCAAGCCTCATAGATATACACATATATATGTCTTGATATTATATACCTCTTTTTGCCACTTCATAAATTATAACATTTTAGTGACAAATTGAATGGAAGAAACACTTTATAATCGTATGTCATGGGTGAGCTGTATTTGGTCCTGTAAGGAACAAGATTTATCTGTTAAAAAATTAGGGTTACTACTCTCTGAACAGAAGGATAAGAACTGTCATGAAATTCAGACATTTCAATGATTCACTGAAGACAATTTATTTATTCATTTATTTTAGGTACCAAGTTTTTTCATTTCTAACCAATAATCTGGACATGTCTCCACTTTTTTAAATCTCTTTTTGTTAGACTTTTAATCATGTAATGACATGAGACAGCGATTATGTCACAAAGAATGATAAATATATCATGGCAATCCCCATTTCAAAACCGTACAATGATATCACCATTCAGATATCTGTGACTTGTGAATTTTTACTGTGGAAATTATAATTGTTTTACTGTAGGTGACTGAGCATTCAAAACTAATAGTCACATTTTAAACAAATCCATAAAATTAATTATTATTATTAAATTTAATTAGGAATTTTGATTTGATATGCTCTAATATTATTATTAGAGCATAGTGATTAATTTTATTGATAGTTGAATAATAATAATTAATTTTATTGTTTTAAAATTTTAATGCATTTACCAAGTTAAAATACATTATTTCATTCACATTTTAACATATTAAGTATGAGCAACTATGGTTGCAAGAGTTTTTTGTTTGTTTGTTTGTTAGTTAGTTTTTGTGTTGTTCTTATTGTTGTTTTTCAGAAAAGCCTTTAAATGAAAAAAAAAATAACTGAATTGGCAATTTCAGGTGGATTTCCCAATTTTTCACAGAAGAATTAATTAAGGCACTGGGTGATGGTCACTGCAATATAGACCTAGAACATTATCAGGAGAGCATGTCAAGATTTACAACATCAAACAAGGGTTAGATATAAACATACATATTAGGCCAGGGTAAAGAGCTCATGAATTACATCTTGGAGCATTTCAAGTAAAACATCTGAACATATACTTTAAAATTTAAATGAATACATAAATTAAGACTGAAATATTTCACAATAATTTTATAACTGAAATATTAGATCATTATTTCATGCAGAGCAACTTGTAAATTACAGAGCAGACATCAATTGTAAATGATCCAAATGCTAATGAAAGTTAAATGTTAAACCTTGTTCTAAAAGATAAGCATTGCAAATCTAAAAATAAAAAATTCTCAGAAATTTGAATTATTATGAGAGGTATGAGAGGTGACATGATGCTGCATGTGGAAAATTCTACAACAGACCTATGTGACGTGGTCACAGTCAAAACACAGGTGCATTAAATTATTTTATGAAATTACCTTCACACCATGTATAAAAACTATCGGAAAATTACAAATTTTTGAAAATTACAATGCCATCCACAAGATATTTCTGTCTCTCTGACTCTTAAAATAAAGTTATTATATCTAAATCTCTTTGAATATTCTCATTTGAAGCATTTGGATAAAAAATATTGAATTCTAACAAGTGAGGACTTAACGACACTAATGAAACACTCAGAACATGGGTAAGTATCAAAATAATTACACTAAATGAAATAAATTAGAAACCAAAAACGGTATTGAGTAGTTTGATTTATTTAAATTCTTGATGATATGAGTTTAAGGTACAAAAACAGCAGCAGAAGAAATATTCCTGAGAATGTGGAAATTGATCCATAGGGTATACTTATATCAAAACATACTCATACGTAGGATAAATGTGTGTGCATAATTCTAAGTGTACCTAAATGAAGCTATTAGAACATTTTAGCTATTAAAGCAAACTTTCACTTCGTTGACAACTACTCATTACAAATGTAAGAGTTACCCTTTAACATTTTCTTACGTTGCAAAGCAATCCACATTAGATTTAACTAAAAAAAAAATAAAAGACAAAAACTCTGTTAAAATAAATTGGACACTCCAAACCTTGTGTTTATGAGAAACCAATGGCCACACTGAGCTTCTCAGTTATGGACCTTTGCTCTCTGCAGAGCTACAAACACCATCTTCACCATTACTTCAAAACCTTAGAATGTTTTCTCTTGAAAGCAGTTGTGGTGAGCAGTAAACTGGTAGCATGTCATACTGTTTTTTCTAATTTATTCATTTCCTTATTATTTTTGATAGAAAGCCTATTTAGCGTCCTCTATGTCTTGAGATTTGTAGGCCTTGGTTTTATTTGGAGGGGATGAGGGTATAGAGATAATACAATGCTCTTTGGATTTGACAGGAGGAAGAATGAAAAGAGTCTCTACACCCTGTGTTTTCAGGGATGTGCTATAGGAGAACCATCAAATTTCTGTTTGCCATTGTGAAGTTGAGTTGATTTCCCACTTTGTTATAATTTAGAAGATGCAGAAAATAAAGGGGATAATGAGAGGTGCTTGGGTCCATGTTGACTAGGTGGCAGATGAGGTAATGGGTAGAGTTTGCTATAGAGTTCAACTTATTGAAATAAGTATATGTGGGTGCTGAGAGACTGGCTTAGTATCACTCTGAGAATATGTGCTTTGCTAGTTTGCAGAAATGGAAAAAAAAAGAGGCTATATATAGCACAAGGCAAGTATATGTGTTAGGTTTCTCAGAGCAGGAAACAAACCAGACCTCTGTGTAGGGAACTAGGCAAAGGGAATTGGCCTATGTTCCTGTGTGGAGGGGAGGTTTTTCTGTAGAAGACCAAGCCACCTAAAAATTGCTAGCCTCGGTACCTGTACTTTTCCATATTGCCCTTAGTTAACTGGCTCTCTCTTGACTCCACCTGCAAACCAATACTACACCTTCTATGGTATAAATGCCAGTGCATTTTCCTACACTAATCACACCTCCCTTTATGAATCTTCCATCATTCTTTAATTACAGTCTGCCCTGAGATAGTAGGGGTGCCATCCATCAAGGCCAGTTCACTGCAAACACCATAGTTTCTACCTATCCCCCACTCACTATCAATAACTTCTTAACAAACAGAAAGTACCTGTAAAGGCTCAGTGCTATCACTATACAACACTTGAATGTTCAAAGTCAGTCATATTATCAATGCAAAACAAAAGGTCAACCACCAAAATCTACTTCTGTCAAATGTTATTATCTTTGAAGGTAGTGTTTTAATTTTCTTTTAAAATGAATTATTAAATTTTTCAGTATACCTTTATGTATGAATAAGATGTTGGGGATTGCTTAATTTATGACACCACTTAATGACCTAATATTTATATTATTATTTTTTTATGTACTCATTTCTTAAATTATTTTTTAAATATGATAACATAATGCATTACAATTCATGTTACATGTATTTATGCTTGCCTTATGCTCTATATAACCTCTTTTTCCCCTTTTTTCCAAACTAGCAAAACACATATTCTCAGAATGATACTGTGCCAGCCTCTCAGCATGCATACATTCTTATTGCAATAAGCTGAACTCTAAAGCAAAACAAACCCATTACCTCATCTGTCACGCAGTCAACATGGACTAAGCACCTATCATTATCCACTTCATGTTCTGCATCTTCTAAATTTTAGCAAAAGTAGAATATCAACTCAACTTCCTTCATTTATTACATGTATTGAACACAATTTTTCATATCTCTGGTTCTACACATAGTAGATTTATATCTTGTGTGGCTTCATACATGTACTTAGGGTATTGATAACAATTACATTCCACTGTCCTTTTTACCTCCATGCCCCCTTCCTTCCCTTCTCTCCCCTTTTATCCTTTTCCTTATCTGAAGTTAATGTAATCTTTCCATTCTGTTCCCTAACACATAATGCTATGAATTAGCATCCTTACTGAGAAATCATTTGGTGTTTGTTTTAGGGTGATTTGTAAATTTTACTTAGCATTATATTCTTCAGCTCCATCAATTTTTTCTGCAAAAGCCATAATTTTTTTCCCTTTAATGGCGAGTAATATTCCATTGTGTACATATACTACATCTTTTTCCATTTATCTACTGAAGGGCATCTATTATGGCTACACAGTTTAGCTATTGTGAAATGTGCTGCTATAAGTATTGATGTGACAGTGTCCCTGTAGTATGCTGTTTTTAAGTCTTTTGTGTAAGAACAAGGAGTGGGATTGCTCTGTCAAATGGTTCCATTCCAGTTTTTTCAAGGAATCTCCATACTGCTTTCCAGATTGGCTGCACCAATTTGAAGTCCCACCAGCATTGTATGAGTGTGCCTTTTACCACACCCTCACCAACAATTATTGTTGTTTTTTTTTCTTAAATGACTAGAGTAAGATGAAATCAGAGTAGTTTTGATTTGCATTTATCAAATTGCTAGACATGTTGAGCAATTTTTTATATGTGTGTCAATTGATTGCATATCATCTTTTGAGAATTGTCTGTTCAGTTATTTGGCTCATATATTGATTGGGTTATTGTTGTTTTGGTCAGCAAATAGTGCTAATTTGAGTTCTTCCTTACTTATCCATATGCCTTTAATTAATTGTCAGCAAATAGTGCTAATTTGAGTTCTTCCTTACTTATCCATATGCCTTTAATTAATTTTATTTGTCTAATTGGTCTGGCCAGTGTTTCAAGAATTATGTTAAATAGAAGTGGTGGAAACGGGCATCCCTGTATTTTTCCAGTTTTTAGAGGAAATGCTTCCATTTTCTGCCTTGGTGTCCTAGAATGGTGCTCCCCAATCTTGTGGCCATTGTCCATGTAATCCATCAAATTGACAAACTCAGCTTTTTTGTCACAGGATCTATATGCCAAAATATCATGTGCTTGAAGCTACTGAATTAGGCAGGATAGACATGGAACATTTCCATTATCGTGAAAGTTATTGAATGATGATGTTCTATAAATCACCAGGAGCAAATATTATGGATAATATGACCTATTGAGAGTTCAAATCTAGTACCTTTCAACAAATACCTTGCTAACTGTGTTCCAATATAAATTTTTTGTTAAAAAAGAATAAATAAATAAAATAGAGTGGTGTGGATACAGCTATCAGGTGCTACATTAATGAATTCTGTTTTAGAGCATCCACCAGGTTTTACCTGGCCTCTTCCAATCACAGGATTTCAAGCACCTCCCTGGAAGGCCCCCTCCCATTCTGGTAAAGGCCAGTGACTCTTATGGTGTCCTTTGTCGAAATCCCTCTTACCTTCTAGGCTAATGAGGAAACTAGCCAATCAGGAAACCACTACCCGCGCCACTCCAGATAATTCTTGTGCATGGGAATTCATAGCCATCCTATGAGTATGAAGCTGATGGCATTGGTACCACACTTAGAAAACCACTGCTCCAGCAGACTCCAACATCTAGGACATTGGGGTGTTTTCATAAAAGGTCCTAGTAGAACATGACTCAAGCCCACTTAGTTATAAGCTGGGAATGCTGCTGAAATAAGACACAAACCACCACCACCAACAACAATAACAATAACATAAAGCCCTCTACATTTATGTGGGGATTTTTCTCTAAAAAAGACATTGAATTTTTAAAAATTATCACATCTCCATATGGCTTCTGCCAATAAACCCCTCAATGATAAACAGTTTTTTAAAAGAATATTTTCAGAAATATTTTTTGAGGAAGTGAAGAACAACCTACTTGGGAACAGTACAGAATGTGAGCACTTTTTTGCTCAATTATAACATAAAATTCTACTGAAGCTGTGGCAAAGACCCTTCACAGACTCAAGAACAGACAGGAGATTTCCTCCTGCTGACATGCTCTCAAGTCAGAGCTGCACCCAACTTGGATTCTCTTGAGGCAAAGAATGCCCAAAAGGTCACTGAACTAGCTGTTCTGTCACAAGGGGGGAATATATACCATAAATTACCAAATAATACATCTAATAAAACTAATAATTACAAAATGCTATCTTTAACATTGTTTGATTAAATTTAATTTTGAATGAAAGTGTTTAATCTTTAGTACACCATATTTATCTTGTTGCTGATAGATGAGATTTTACTGCAAGAAAGTGATAACTTAATGATCTCTGTTAAAGAATGCAAGTCCAAGGAGACTTCAAGAATCAATTATTTATAAGCAGACGTGGTGCTGTGTCCCCATGTAAAGGTAGCAAAACTCCTGTAATGAGGTGGATGCACCCCTGCATCACCTGACCACATTGATCTCATCTGAAAGAGATCAGAAGTATGGCACAACCTTGAACCTAAAAAACCTTAGAGAGGCGAGGCCACAATGATGTCTTAGAGTCAAGTTCATGGAATACTGCCTTCATGGCATACATTAAGAGTGCCTGAGTGGCAACACACTACCCCATGCTAGGTTGTGTGAAGAGCAAAATACTTACCCCTTAGGCACAGCCCTGGGCATGAGGCTATGTGTTGAATTCCTTGCTCTTGCTCCATTGCTCACTCCTTGATTGGTCACTGCAGAAATTGCATTGGTGGCTGCCTGTAATCTGCTAAGCTACTGCCTGAGTATATATACATGGTAACTTCACAATAAAATGGGACCTGTTTCCTGCTTGATGTCCAGAGGTCTTGATTAGTGACTTCACAGACACAGTCTCTTCTACAATTTTCCGTGAAACCCCTTGCTGGACGAGAAAGAGCACACATAAACATCAGTACATAGCATTTGTCTTTTTTTGAAGGATCAAAAAAAATCCTTGTAATGTGACTCTCCTGACCTCTAATGAATGTCAGTATGTTTGCATTTCCATCACCACATCTTCGATATTTGGATATTTACTCACTTAGTCTTTGTACCAGAGAAGGTTTTTCTTCCATTAGAAATGACAGGGTGATCTTTTCTTTTTTTAAGCATTTATTAGGGTGGAGATAATGAAAAGAACTTTCTGTATCCTGCCATTTTCTACGAATGACAGTTCCTTCATACTATTTTAAGCAGGATTCAGCTTGTCCATGAGTCCCTTTTTTTTTCTTTTAATCTATGCAGAAGGTTTTACTTTTCTTCATGCTGCTTTTCACATCATACCTACAAGTCAACTGATGGAGCTATGCTGAGTGAGAAAAAAATACCAATAAATTGATATTAGGTAGGCCTACCTACATCTTCTATGGAGGTTGTAACAACTGAGTTGTTGCCTCAGATTATTGGGAGAAAATAAATTCAGTTTAAACTCACTAAGCTTGTAATATTGTAACCTAAATTCACTCTCCACAGAGAATTTTAGGTCCTCCAAGGCATCTATTCACCACAGGATTCTTCAAAGTAACCATGGATCCACTAGCTACAACATAAACCAGGGGATCATCGCATAATTTATTTGAGACCAAACCAAACCAGTAACTGTTCCTCTTCTGCAGGATTCAACACCCTCACCATGAGAGTCATATTCACTAATGAAAAAAAACCTAGTACAATTTTCAACTGCATTGACCATATGCATTTTGATTTTGATCAAAGTATTAATTTAATCACTAATGAAATATTTTAACTGAAAAAAATCATGATACACACTTTTAAAAGTATTTATTTTATAAATGTTTATTTTCTAGATGTAGGTGGACACAATATCTTTATTTAATTTATATGTGACACTGAGGTTTTAACCCAGTGCCTCACATGTGCTAGTTGCTCACTCTACCTCTGAGGAAAAATCCCAGTCTCTCATGATATACACTTTGATGTCTATGTTTTTGTTTAAAAGAGTGTTTTGATTCTTCCATGTTTTTCTGTGGATAAGCAGTTTACTTATTTTATTTATTCTATTTATTTATTTTCTTTGCACCTGTAATGAAACCCAGGGGCTCTTAATCACTGAGCCACATCCCTAGCCCTTTTATCTTTTTTATATTGAGACAGAATCTTCCTAATTTTCTTAGGACATTTCTGAGTGGCTGAGGCTGGATTTGAATTATGATCCTCCTGCCTCAGCCTCCCAAGCTTCTGGGATTACAGGCATCATTTTCAGTATGTTTAAATAATTTGACATTTTATGAATATTTAAAAAAACGTGCCGAACATTTGGAATCTTTAGTTGTAGGCAAATTTTGAAATGGGCACAAACACTGGTAGGATTAACTAGTTCTTGTGTTCTATTCTATATATATAACAATATATGATATGATTCAAAATTACTAGAAGAAAGTAAATGTGATAAACAAAATGAGAAATGATAAGTATTTTAGGAGGCAAAATAATAATTACACCATTATTATCAATCTATGTGTCAAATTACTATATTGTATGATAAAGATATACTTGTGTCAGACTGGAGTGGTGACTCAGTGATAAGCACTTTCCTTGCATGTGTAAGGCACTGTGTGCAATCCTCAGCACCACATAAAATAAATAAAGATATAACAATTATCTACAACTAAACAAAGAAATTAAAAAAGATATATGTGTAAATCAAATACAAAGTTATGAATAGTTGCACATATATATCAAAGTATTTTCCCCAAGATATGTATTAATTCAAAACAAAAATATAGTAACTTTATAGTGGATAGACCCTTTAGACATCAACTTAACTAAGTGATCAAGGTCATCACCACCAGTAATCAAACATGTTGGAGACATGAGCCTCTTGATATGGTGAGCTGAGAAGGAGCCAGCACCATTTCTGTGGTATATCCAAAACTGCAGAGCCTCCCTCTGATCTTGAGAAAACACAAGGTAACCCACAGTTCTACAAAACACTTGTTCCTCAGTGCTGTCAAGATCATGAAAGATGAGTATAGACTGAGGGAATGTCACCAATGGTAAGGTCTGTAAACAAGTCAGGATGGCGCCTGGCATTTTGCCAGAGGGAGTGGTTTGTGAGGTGGTGTCAGCAAGCCATTAACTGTGATTCGTTGACTGCTGTATCTAGTTTATGTTAATTAAGATAAGCTGTGTGGAATGTATATATACCCCTCCTGTCCTACAATAAATGGCTCCGACTCCTGCTGTATCAATCTACACAAGTTGTTTGTCACCCCCTGGTTATTTTGCTGCAGCCGGACTGTGGCAACCAATTGATCAGGGACACAAAAGAAAAATAACAACTAAATGCAGTGTGGTGTCCAGAATGGGGTGATGGAAGCAGGAAAAGATCTTAGTAGAAAAATGGGAAATTCAAATAAGAGCTGTTTTGTTTTGTTTTAGGTACTGGGGATCTAACTCAGGACTGCTTTACCATTGAGCTACATCCCCAGCCCTTTTTTATTTTCATTTTTTTTTAAATTTTGAGACTGGGTCTCATTAAATTGCTTAGGGCCTTGTTAATTTGCTGAGGCAGGCCTCGAATTCCCTATCCTCCTGTCTCAGCCTTCTGAGCTGCTGGGATTACAGACATGCACCACTGTACCCAGCATCCAATAAGATGTGAAGTTCAGGTGATTGTACTGAACTAAGGATAAGTTCTCAGGCTTGATCATTTACTAGGGTTATGTAAGATGTGAATATTAGAGAAGGCTAGGTGAGGGGTGTACTGAAGCTATCTGTTCTATTTTTGGCAACTTTTCTGTAAATCTAAAATTAGGTCAAAATAAAAGGTTTAAAAAAATGCCACTTCGAAAATTTAGGGCAGATGCCTGGAAGGCCTCATAGTAAATTTTACTGCTCTGGCTGTCTTTGTATTTGAGATTGGGAGACCTCCTGTCCTCAGAGCATTAAAGCACCCACGAAGATTTATTCAGTCATTCTGGCCTATGGTTGGCCAAATGGCTTATACCTTTAGGACAGACTGAACCCCCTTTCTCCTCTGCAGTATGGAGCCCTGAGCCCCCCACCCCACCTTGGGATTCTCATCCTGGCTGGCAGAGGCTGCGAGGTGAGGCTGCAGCAGTCTGGGGAAGGTTTGGCAGGTGAGTGAGAGGGTGCTCCAGAGGGAGGGAGGCTCAGACAGTGTTTAGCTGCAGAGTGGGGCTTAGCAGAGGCGAGGGGGAAAGGGAGGGGGACTCTCCTTCTCAAGGGGCCCTTTCATGTTGAAATCAGCCATCATGAATGCTGGGGGCCCAGGAGCCCAGGCGTGGGAAATGTGAGAGCCCCCTTATGTCCCCTCATGTGACATGTCGTCTGTGGCTCCCAGTGGGCCAGCCAGGATGCATTAGAAGTGTCGGTGTGCACCTGGGGCAGGGGAGGGTCCCATCAAGACATTGACCCACTCAGGGAAGGGAGATTTGAAGAAGCAAGTTCTAGACTCTCCTGGTGCTGAAGGGGAAGGTGGACTGGGCACCCTGTGGGCTTCAGGATCAGGGGTGGGGCAATTGGCAAGAATCCAAGAGAAGGCTCTTGTCCCAACCCTCTCCAATGCCCTGAGTAGCCTGCTTCTCGCCAGCTCTGAAGGTGCAGACCCTGCTGACATACCTCCAGGGACAAGGAGCTCACTCTATCCTGGGAGAGCATAGGGTCCTGGCATTGGTTCCACCTCTGGATTCAGTTTTCATTCTCAGCCAGAAAATCTGGGACATTGGACAGGGGAGGCTGTGGCCCCATCTTCCCTGGTACACTCTCAGCCCAGCAGTGACCCCTGCTGTCCGGACAACCCTGGAGGCGGAGGACTATGCTGGCTAGCTGTGCATGTATTGTGCTGGGTGGCCCTGCCAGCCCCCTCCCCACCCCGCATTCTGTGTTGCTCTCGGCTGGCCTACAATGTTCTCCTCAAATGTACTGCCACAGGAGGGAGGTGGGTGAGGCCAACATCTGGACCAAGGGGACATCATTGGCCCCCACAGCTGGAGCTATCAGCAGCCAATGTTTACCCAGACATTATTTGCCTTTGTAAGTTCCTGGCCCCCAGCATGCCCCCCCTGAGGAGAGGGTCCTGAGCCTTCTCCCCACGACTGGGCAGGGACGGACCCGAGAGCGCCGTGGCTGGCTGGAGTTCAGATCCTCCCAGCAGCTTCAGCTGCCTGAGAGAAGAAAGGGCTAGCCAGCTGGGCTGTCCCTGCAGAGGTGTGGGCACGAGTAGGACAAGGCCATGCAGAAAGTGTGAGTGGACCCTGGACACAGCGTGGTGCAGAGAGGAGGGCCAGACCTCTGGAATATTTCAGAACCTTGCTGGCTGACCTTGGGTCAGTCTGTTCCTCTGTATCCTGTGCCACCAAATGGGAAGATTTCCTTGCCACCTGATTGAAAATAGTCTCTGTTTTAGTCAGCTTTTTTGCTGCACTATTGAAGGACCCAACCAGAACAATTGTAGAGAGGGAAAAGTTGCCTTGGGGGCTCAGGGTTTTAGAGGTCTCAATGCACAGACAGCAGGCTCCATTCCTCAACGTTTGAGGTGAGCTGAAACTCATGGCAGAAGAGTGTGGTAGAGGGAAGGGGCTCACATGATGATCAGGAAGCAGAGGGAGGCTCCACTTGCCAAATACAAATATATATCCCAAATAATTGGCCCATGACCCTCCTCTCCAGCCACACCCCACCAATTCAGTCACCACTCAGTCAATCACTATCAGGGGATTAATTCACTGAGGGGTTAAGACTCTTACAACCCCATCACTTGTCCTTCGAACCCTCTTGCATTGTCTCACAGCTAAGTTTTTTGGGGACCCCTCACATCCAAACCAGAAGAGCCTCCTGCCACACCTATCCCCTCCCGTGCCTTATTGCTCTTTGTAGCGTATGTTCCAACATGCACCCCTCTGCCGGAGCACGACCACCAGGAGGCCAGGCAGGACCTCACTTTACTGTCACTGCTCCCTGGCATCCAACCAAGCTTCCACAGCTCTTCCCTAGCTTGCCCCTCTCATTCCATCTGCTTCAAGTGGCATTGTGGATTGGGGTCAGAGAAGGACAGACCATGTTCTGTGGTGGCAGGCTCTGGCCAGAGATGTTTTCTCCTGGAGCACAGCGAGTGCCAGGTGGGCAATATCGTGGGAAAGAGTATTATGCCTTCATGATAATAGAGTAGGCATTTACATGAGGAACCAGATTCAGAGATGTTCTGTAACTTACCTAAGGTCACACAGCCCCAAAGTTACAGAACCAAGATTTGAGCCCCTGTTCAAGGTTTCCTCTTTACTCTGCTGACTTCTGTAAAAGATGTTCAAAGTTCTCATTTGATTTCCCAGGACACTTGTGTCCCACACTCCATTGTATCTATGCATTCTTTCTATATCATTGCATCCTCAACCCCAACCTGGTTGATGAGCACAGAAGACAACATGAGCCTGATTTCACAGACCAGAGAGAAGCCTGTAGCCACGCAGCCAGTAAATGGCAACATCTGAACTAAGCTCAGGTCAGCCTCATGTTGGCACATTGCCCTTAACCTTCTTCCAGGCTGGGACTAAGCTTTCAGGTCTCATTGGCTGACACGGGGCTCCTGACCTCCCAGCCTGCATTAACACACCCGTGCTAAAAGCTTCCCAGGGACCTCACCCTGGACAGAACCTGCTCCCTTTACCCCATCCACAGGGTCATTTCAAAAACCCCTGTTGGCCCTCCAGTGAAGAGGCAAAGGGTGTCCAGGCTGCCAGGGCCCAGGAAACAAGGTAAACCTTAGTCTACCATGGAGCACCTACAAAATACTCAGACTAAAGGCAGCTGCAACTTGACTCTTGCTGAAAGCCAAGCATCAATCTAAAGAATATTTACTGCATCTCTACAATATGCCTGGCATTTCATGAAATCATTTTTTTTTATTTTGTGGAATTGGGGATCAAACCCACAGGTGTCTTTATCACTGAGCCTTATAACCCTGGCCCTTTTTACTTTTTTATTTTTATTTTTTATTTTGAGGATCTTACTAAGTTGCCCAAGCTCACCTGAATCTTTTGATCCTCCTACCTCAGCCTCCTGATTCACTGGGATTACCAGGAATGTGTTTTTTTGAATCAGAAATACTATTATGAAAAGGCCTGCATTAGTCCAGTGCTTGCTATGTGGGATATAGTCACCACATAAAATCCATATGAATCTTTACAGAGTCTTGAAAGAGAGGCTACAGATATCACCCCCATTTTGCAGATAGGTAGAGTGAGACTCAGAAGAGTCAAGCCACATGTCCAGGATCTCCAAGGTAGCAAGTGGCAGGGCAGGGAATAGAACCCAGGTTTTCCCAACAAAAAGGCTATGTCCTTCAGGCCTATAATCCCAGCAGCTTTGGAGGCTAAGGCAGCACGATTGCAAGTTCAAAGCCAGCCTCAGCAACTTAGCAAGATGCTAAGCAACTTAGCCAGACCCTATCTCTAAATAAAATATAAGAAGAGCTAGGAATGTGGCTCAATGATTGAGTGCCCCTGAGTCTAATCCCCAGTTCTTAAGCCATGTGCTGTCTGTCCCTTCCTATGAGCAGAGGGCCCTGCAATTTAGCCTCACCTCCTCAGACATGCTTTTAGGAGCACATCCTACTTCCCCATGTCTGGACATGCTCACTTGACAAGTGGGAGGAACACTGGGGAGGCTTCTAAGCAGGCCTCCGGCTATGGGGGTGGACGCAGGATGCCCACCATTGTCACACCAAGTTCAACCAACAGGTCCCACTCACTGTCCCCCAAATCAAATGCAGTCTGTGTAGTAAGGAGTCCCCTTCATGATGGTCCCTCAGAGCTCCTGGGGGCTGCCGGGTGGCGGCTAGGAGGGGACTGGGGGGATGTCCCTCCCTCTGGGTATTTGGGAGCCGGTGCCCAGGGAGCCTCCAGATAATGATGATGTGGAACTGGAGCCACTGGCCCTTCCCTGTACATGATGAGCAGGGAGTGTGTTGATGGATATGCTGATTTCACTATCCCACACACCATTAACATCTAGAAGTTGGCAGCCTTCTGGTTGGGGAGAGGAGGGGAGGGAATTTACTAACTTCCTCATGTGTGTGGTGGCATCCTTTACTCTTGAATAAAGGCCAGGGACCTGATTCACTCCTGGAGGCCCGAGAATAGAGGCACCGCAGTCCCTGGGTCTCTCCCTCTCGTCCACCCTCCTACTGCAGAGGTCTTGCCCTTGGCCAGGGCTCCCCCCGCACTTCTGGGGGTGCCAGGATGATGGGAACCCACCTTCCCCACAACTCCACGCTTCCCCATTCCATGGTCATGTACAGGGAGCAAGAAATGGACATCTTGGTGTGGGAGGGGTGAGGTGCAGGCGCCTCGAGGCCAAGAGGGAAGGGAACCCAGAGGGCTTCCTGGAGAGGGAGGTTAGGGGTCCTTGCTAAGGGGCGAGTTGGGGGCGGGGAACAGCCTGGACAATGGCTGAGAGGTGGGGCCACCAGCAGATGTGAGGGGCTGGGCGGGTGGAGAGGAAGGGGAGGGATGGGTGGATGCTTCTAGAACAGGCCTCCCCGAGTGGCAGCCCCTGTCCTCTCTACCTGTGCCCACTGATAAGGCATGGGCAAGGACAATGGGGTCAGGAGGGATGCCCGAGGCTCATTCATTGCCCAGGGCTCTGGCGGGGAAGCCAGCTAAGAGGGCAGCACAGCAGGGTCCCCCCGAGCGCTGTCCTCGTGGACAAAGGCGGGCTGGGGGCAGGAGGGGCTGGAGAGGGTGACATTCTCCCTCGAGGCCATCCGTGGCCTGCTCCCCCAGCACTCAGGAGACACAGGAAAGCTGTTCAAACACTGATCAGGGAGTGGGGCACCACGAGGTTGGGTGCTGGGAGGTAGGAGGGCACCGTGCCTGGGTGCGCTATGCCCCGTGTGTTTGGCCTGTGCTGGACGGGCACCTGCTGGGAGTGTGGGATGCAGGGCAGAACGAGGGTCTGTCCCCCTGTGTGCACGTAAGTGGGCTCATGAGTAAGACAGAAGGGGCGTGGGGGGTCGGTGCATGCATCGTGGGGTGGGTGCGCATGGTCTGCGCATGTGCAGGTGGACCGACCCTGCCAGTCTCTTCTGCTCGGGCAGTGATGCTGGTGCAGGGGTGTGACATCCATGCTAGTGAGCGTGCGCTGGCCCACACGCATGCATGTGTGTATGCGTGCTGCACTAGGAGCGCAGTGTGAAAGGCCGACACGGTGTAGGCCCGAGGCTGGCTTTAGTCCTGGAGCCCACGAATCCCCAGGGCATTGTCCCTGTCGGTGCCCAGCGAGTCCCCAGGCCCATCACCTTCGCCCCTCACCTTGGAAAGGGTGTAGAGGTGGCCCCATGTCCTCCCTAGAATGGTCTCCGTGGACATCCGTCCCGTGCCTCTGCAACCCACCCCGGGCTGCGCTCACTCCAGAGGTGCAGGTGTCGGTGGGGGCAGGTGGCAGTGGTGCCGGCACAAGGCAGGTCCGTGTGTGTCCCTGAGCCGCAGCCTGGCTGGAAAGCTGAGGGGACCTGATTCCTGGTCTCCATTGGCCAGATTCCCTGCCTGCCCTTCCAGGACAGTCCCCCAGAGCCACCAGAGCCCCTCCAGGGGGGACCCTGACCTAGGAGTTGGGGCACAGCAGGCTCATGGCCCTGGCCTGCACCCACCCCTTCCCACCTCGACCTCCTTCTTGGTGAAGAAAACACCGAGCTTCAGCCCTTGGGCGACAGAGGTGCCTGAGCCCTCCAGGTTGAGCGGAGATGGAAGGGACTGGTGTGGCTCCTCTCTCCTCCTGTCTCTGCGTCTCTCCAGCCAGTCATGCCCCCACTGCTCACACACTTTTTAAAATGTCAATAGACTGTCACTCACTTTTCTTGTTATACTTCTTAAAATGAGGGTTTCCTCTAGTCGATGGCGGGAGGTGACACTGGAGTCACGGGCTTGGCATTATTCCTGTTGAGAGAAGATGGACTGTGGAGAGCTCATCAGCTTTCATAGTAACTATTTTATTTATAAGGATTTTTCTAATGTCATGAATGTGCCATGTCTGGCTTGTTTGTGCCCACTCTGGAGAGAAGGGGGGACTGAGCATGGCCCAGGTGGGGTGGCTTTCTTTACCCCGAAGCCCAGAATCCTAGAGGAAGTGACCTTCAGCAGTGTAATGCAACAGTTTCTAATTGCACACTGCTGGTGGTGGGGAGCTCACTCCCGACCAAGATGGCCCACCTCAGGTACAGTCTCCAACTCCTATCCTACCCTCACGGGCCCTGGTACTGTTCTCTGAAGCGAGGGAGGAAATCTCTCGAGAGTCCCACTTAGGGTCCTTCTAGGGATCCCTTCCCGCTCTGAAATACCCCCATTAGTCCTTTGAATCTCTCTCCATCCCTTCACCATCTTATTGAGTCTCCAAAATATACCCAGAATTCTCTTCCCCAAGATCAGGAAGACCACTTGAGACTTCTGTGGGTTACCAAGACCAGTGTATCCCAAGGTCACTTCTGAAATGTCTTCATTCTAGTCACATTTATAAGGATCTTATGTTCAAATGAACGTTGCAAGTGCTGGGTTAAAGAAATATTAGAAACTTTCTTTGCAGAAGGACTTATCAAGGCCTTATATGACTCATGTACCTGAGACTCTTCAAACCAGATACAGGAGGTTGAGTTTGGGTGCATCTGGACTTGTCAGAAAGTCATGCTAGAAGGGACACATAAACTGCTCTAGAGGCAGATCTGGGTGAGAATTCCAACTCCGCCATGTGTAACCTTCGGGACCTGAAAATGCCTTTACCACTCTGACCTTCAGACTCTTCATATGTCATGTGAAAGATCTTCATCTCTGTGCCTTGCTTGTTCGACAGGTGGAGCACAAGGGAAAGAAGTCAATCAGTTCCCAAACTGCCTCATCTGGTTCAGCTATCCCCAGGCACATCCTGGCTCAGGCCATCCTCAACTCCCCACACAGCCTCAAATGTACCAAGCCCACTGCTGCCTCAGGTCCTTTACACATGCTAAAAATCCACTTTCCAGCTACATCCATATGATGCATGGTAGTGGCTCAACAAACAATGCACAAACTGCTGTGAGATGGAGGCCCTTGATGTCTTCCCCTGCTGGCCACCATCCTGCTCATGCCCATAATCTGATGAGGCCTGAAATCTTCCCTGTCCTACCCTCAAGCTGGAGCAAGTAGGGCCTCCCATGCATGCACCTGAAAATCACCATGAAGGCAGTTTCCAGGATCTCCCGGACAGGGAGGATGTCAGCTGGGAGCCACTGGGCCGTGCCCAGGCCGTGCTCCAGGCCCCTGGACCCTGCTCCGGCTCATCTCTTCAATGGTGTCCCCTCTGCTGGCTGCCTGTGCTGGCCCCTGACTTAGTCAATCTTGGACAATTGGCCACAGGCTTGTTTCCTTAAAATGAGGTCACCTTTAAGGATCTCTGACAGGACGTGGCCCCAACTCCTCAGAGCAGTGGAGACATTGCAGCTCAGGTAAGTGAACATTCTCTTAAACCAAAAGGCTTGCAGGGAGCTCTCTTCTCCCTCAGGCTGAGTGGGCCTCTCAGGACCAGGTGAGGCATCCCCCGAGAGGGGACACTGTCTGTGTCACAGAAGGCTCCACTCACCCAAGTCTCCTCCTGCCATAGGTGGATCATATGTCTGATGTTCTCCTCCCACTTACTGCATCTTTGGTCTGAGGGGTCTGGAGTAAAACCAAATGGCCCGGGTTTAAAACCCCTATGGGCCTCTTTTGAGCTGTGTGATCATTGGTAAGTTAATAAATCTCTCTTTGCCTCAGTTTCTTTCTTAAATGGAGACACTGGTGTGTCTCCTGGGGTTTATTTATGCAGAGCAGTCCCTAGCACATAGGAGGTGCTGCATCAACGTGGCTGCAATGACTATTAAGGCCATTTTTGGATGTTGTGGGTGGAGTGGGGTGGGGAATTCAGGAAGGATCAGTGTGAACTCTTTTCTGTTAATGCATTTTCTTTTTTGTGGGAGGTATGGTGTCAGGGGCTAGAAGGAAATTCTCCTTCAAAGAATAGAATGACATTTACAAGAAACAGCCTCCTGGGAGACATCCTGCCTGGGAGACATCCTGCAGCTACCTATCTCCCTGGAACATCCTGTGGTTATCAGGATTATCAGAAATCTTTCAGCTGGCAGTTTTACCACCCACATCCAGCAATTGCTGTTTAGAGAGCTTCCCCATCCCCAGCATATAAACACCCCTGTGTGAAAAATAAAAGTTTGCAGCTTGATCAGAACTCCTGTCTTGCTGTCATCCTTCATGTCTCTTGTCCCTTCATTCCTCCCCACCTAGGTTCACCGCCCACGTTGATGTGTCCTGCGGGTCAGAACATTTGGCGCCCAAAAATTGGGGCTCGAGGCTTTGACTGAGAAGGAACGCCGTCCTCCGGGGAGACTTGGCCAAGCGGAGCTCGCGATCGCCTTGGAAGACACGACGGAGAAACAGATCCAGGAGGAGAGTGGGGACGACGCACAGTGAATGACCCACCATGGGACAAGCAGTTTCGTCACATGATTTGTTTTTGTCAGGCCTCAAGGAGGCCCTCAAGACACGAGTGGCACGTGTTAAGAAAAAGGACTTAAAATTATTCTTTTCATACATAGGAGAATTGTGTCCGTGGTTTCCCCTTGAAGGGACCATTGATGGTAAAAGATGGCTTAGAGTAGGAGACTGTTTAAAAGATTATTATGAATCCTTTGGCCAAGAAAAGGTGCCTGTTCCCACCTTTTCTTACTGGAACAAAATGAAATTCTTAAAAATTCACCCTTTGACAATGGTACCTTAAAACTTGTCAGGATTGGGGAAGAGGCTATGCAAAAGACCTCTCATCCCTCTCGTCCCCCCTAGGCATGCCCTTCAGTTAGTATAGACATAGATCCTTCTCAGTTTCCCCAGGACCCTGGGAACCTTCCTGGATGCACTCAAAATCCCACCCTAATGAATAAGGCTCCAACAGCTACCAACCGCCTTTATCCAGTTTTAAATCCCAGAGACACATTGACACCTGGGGAAGAGGCTACCTTGGAGAAGGAAGCAGCTCGCTACCATTCAGAAGACCCGCCACCCTCAGGACCCTGCCACAGCCTATAGGACTTACCCATCCACCTCCCTCCTATATCCCTCCTGCCTTTTGTGCTCTGGCCCTTCAGGGGCCAACTGCCCCATCAGATATTTTTTCTCCACTTACCTTGCCTAACCTGGCTCCCTTGCGCAAGTCTCTCCAACATAGAGGGGAACAGATCCAACTTTTAAAAGAATTAAGATGCCTTGACTCTGAGCTCCGCTCATTAGCCTTAGGCACAGAGTCAACCCAAGCTGGCCCAAGGCGGTCTAATACAAAGGTTAAGCCACACCATGGGCCTGTTCTCGCCTTCCCAGTCAACCACAGGCAGATAGATAAGCCCGCCCAGGCTGAGGACAAAGAGGAGGATCAAGTGGAGGAAACGGATCCAGGGTTCATAGTTTGTCCCTGGTGAGCAGAGTTCTCTCTCTGCTTCTTCATTGCCATATGCTGAGCTGCTTTCCCACTCCCTACACTTCCCCCACTATGTTCTGCCTCAACATGGCCCCAGAGCTATGCAGTTGGTGGTCAGTGGAGTGAGACCTGAAACTATGAGCTACATAAACTTGTCCTGCTCTAATTGTTGTTGTTAGATTTTTTTTGGTCACAGTGATGTAAAAGGCAACTAAAACACAGACTAATTTATCCAGCAGGGAATATTAAAGGCAGTACAGCATTTGAGATATGGCCTGGGTATATTTTTCTGCTTTCAGCCTGATATACCATGGGGATCAGGAGCAAAAGCCAGGGTAGAAAGATTTAAAATACTTGCAGGTTTTCCAGAAATGAAAACTTTGTAATGTTGGGGCCAAAGATGGTGTGGTTGGTAAAGAGATTAGTTCCATTACACAGAAGCCACCTTTAGGCATCTCAGGAATGGGAAGGACACCACCCTTAGCAGGCTCAATGACTTGTGGAGAGATTATCAGGGTGCCCTGCGTGCAAAAGGCAGCCTCAGAATCCTATGTCCAGATTCATTTTGCTGTGTAACTAACATCATATGGGCTAACAGAGGCCATGGTGTAGGTGGGTCTGGCTACTGTCCTCATTCTCAGCTGACCTTGTTATTGTCCATGTGATGCTGGTTATCAGGCTTACAGAGTGAAGAGTTGAGGGGTTGTGAAGGTTTGCATTCATACTTCAGAGGAAACGCTGGTGAACAGGATGTGCATATCACATTCAGAGTGCAACCCAGTAACCCCAAAAACAGTGATTTATCAAACTATGAGAGTGGAGCCAGTGTTGTGGTGGAAGTTAGCAGTGGCAGGCCTATGAACCCCTGCTCAGGTAAGTGAAAGTCAGTGAGCACAGAAGCTCTAGGGAGTGGTCCCACATCAGACCAAGCTGGAGGGGTAAGGATGCTCAAGCTCTAGGGCACCCATATTACACCATCAGGTGCCCTAGTTTCACACCTGGAGCACTAGACTTAATGGAGCATTAGACTTAACGTGTGCCCTGCTGTGCTTTTTCAGTCTTCTCCTTACTGCTGTCCTCTTCTTCCCTTTGGGGTTAGTTGTGTTTCCCCTGCGTAGATGTATCTTTGAAATGTGTTAACTTTTTTTTGATTATTAATGAGGATCGCAGCCAATGCAGCTACAAAAGGTTTGATTCTGCTGCTTTGCTTCCACTCATGAAAGTCAGTAACTGAAGAGGCAGAGAGGTGGGAGAGGAAAAGGCTTCATTGGCAACAATTCAGCATTTCAGAGATGAATGGCTAGCTCCTGGTTTCATCTTGCTTAGTACTGCTGAGTGAAAGTGTATACAGTGTGTAATGTGGAATTGTTCTTGCAGTCTTGGGCAGGTGGACACAAGCACAGGTTACTAGTGTTGACAGACTGTCCTTCAGAGGGGTCTGGAGTCATGGCTCAGTGGTAGAGAGCTTGCCTGGCATGTGTGAGGCACACGGGTCAATTCTTAGAACCATATATAAATCAATAAATATTGATAGACAACTAAAAATAAATGTCACTAAGGAGCTGGGGATGTGGCTCAAGTGGTAGCGCACTCGCCTGGCATGTGTGCAGTGCTAGGTTTGATCCTCAGCACCACATAAAAATAAAGATGTTGTGTCTGCCCAACACTAATAAATAAATATTAGAAAATCTCTCTCTCTCTCTCTCTCTCTCTCTCTCTCTCTCTCTCTCTCTCTCTCTTAAAAAACTGTTATTTAAGAAGGTGGGATTCTGTGGGTTATATCTGGGTCCAGTGGACCCTGACACATCCCAGACCTGTGAATCTAAGATAATGTGATTTTTTTATATGCTTGCAATTCTGAAGGTGTGTGTGTCTGGTTTCCCTCCTAGTCAGTGTCTTCTGTACACTTCTGCCAATACCTTTTAATTTGGACATTTCCTGTGACATAGTAAGGTGCCCAGTGCAAGGGCCCTTTTAACTGACTTTCGTGCTTTTAACTGACTCTATGGTTAGTCATTAAGATAGGGTTGAGGGTGTGGGGAGAAAAGAAAGCTATACTCATGAATTAAAAAGAAGAGAATAGCAGAAAAAAAAAAAAACGTTCAAGTCAGGGTTCAGCATCACAGTGTTCCCTTGAGTCTCAGAAGAGACTTTGGGCAAAAACTATTGAGAATGCACTGTTGATATTTGTGGACTCTTGGAGTCCAAATGCTTGTTTATTTATTTATTTCTAATTATTTATTGCTGTGAGACAGACATGAGCTTTTGGGGACAAGGGGTAGATGTTCTAGCATTAACATTTGGTGTTCCTCAAAAGCTCACTCTTAAATATATGGTTCCAAGCTGAAGTCATTATTGGGAGGTGTTGGAAGCTTGTGGAAACTGGGGCCCATTTGATGAAAATTACCTCATTGAGGATGTGCCACTGATGGGGTACTGGGACCCTAATGCACTTCTGTCTCTGTCTCTCTCTGCCTCCCAGCAGCCATGAGGTGGTCAGTTTTCCTATGCCATACACTCTTGGCCAGATGTTCTGCTTTGCTACAGGTCCAGAGGTAAGAGGGCCAAGTGACCATGGACTCTAATCTCTGAAACCATGAGCCAAAATAAATCTCTGCACCTTTGAATGTGGTGATCTCAGGTATATTATCACTGGTTTGGAAAGTGATTAGGAGAGCTGCTGTCCAAAATATAAGAGGCCCCAGACCTTCCTCTAACCAGATTCACCTCTTCTGTCTGAAGGTAACACAGAAAAGCTGACAATTTACTCACTAATTTTTTGACCAACAAACATGCCAGTAATATCTTCAGGTTAGAATTTGGGCATGTAATGATGCCAAAGGTCTCTTGTGTGAGAACACTGCAGATCCCTTTCAGAAATTGGAGCTGATGTGGCTTAGGGGGGAGCCCAGGTGAACAAGCCTAGCCCTGGCATTGGAACACACATTGCACAATGGTCTTGCTCTCTAGCTAGAAGACATCCATCTGGGCTGATGGTAGATACTCAAAAGAATCTATTTGGGGTGATTCTCTCTTTTAGAAACCCCTTAAATGTCCCAGAGTACCTTCATCTCCAGAAGCATTATCTGAGAGTACTCTCTTATTATTTGAAGAGTTTTCTCTATATTGAGGAGTTATTGAGTGGCTGGCAAGTACCTTTCAGTTTTATAGGAGAGAATGTGCTCTCTCCATTGCACTTTTATATTTTCTTACATTTTCAACAGCAAGGTATGTGCCTGAAATCTGCATCTTCACCCCTCTACCTCTGTGTGCAGGGCCCACAAGATAAATCCTTGAACTGGGTGTTTCAGTGTTCAGATTATGTATGTAATGTTCTGTATATGTGTGTGCATGTTTGTTTGTGTGTGTGTGACAGAGAGAGAGAGAGAGAGAGAGAGAGAGAGAGAGAGAGAGAGAGAGAGAGACAGAGAGAGAGAGAACACAAGAACTTGTCCCTCTAGCACCAGGACTTTGTGCTTTCATGTGTTTCATGTGTATAAGTATGGAAAGCATATGAAACAAGACACAATAATTTCTCCTCTGTGGGACTGTTTGGTTGTCGTGTGTAAATATTTTCTGAGTGATTTCTTTGGTTTTTGTTGGCTGAGTACCTTTCTGGCAGGACATGTGTTTAGGGTTTTAGTGGTGCATCTGTAGGTGTTGTTTGCATTGTGGACTATTGTGAATGCATTTGAGAGGAGTTAGGATGTTGTCTTACTATTATGTGTTGGATCTGTGCATTTTCAGATTTTAGAACGTATGTGTATGTTCATGATGTCTAGGTCAGAATTTAGGGACATAATCTTTGGTGTTCAGAGATTTGGAGAGAATGGAATCATGGGGTATGTTGGGGTGTTTGGAATTATGTATATGTGGCACATAGATGTGTATAGATTTTGTTTATAATGTCTCAATTGGACTGCTGTGTATTTTCTTGTTTAGTACTTTGAGATGATCATGTTATTCTTGGGAATGGAGGGGTGTCTTTTATGAGTATGTAGGAGGAGTTAGCAGTGTCTGTACATCTGAGATTTGTTGTTGAACTTCATATTCTGAGGCATTCTGTGTATGTGCATGTTTGCAACATAGAGGTGATTGTAAATGTTTTCTTTTGAGAATACAAATTGTTGTCATGTTAATAAGTAATTTGTTTGCTCCATTCAGTTACTTAGGGAGTGTTTGTGTGATTGCTTTTTGGGTGATACTGCTTGATGTGTGGTCTGAAGATATGTGTACCTGAAGCACACCAGATACTCTCAACCAAAAGACCCTTGCCATAATTAAGCTTCTTCTCTTGTCAGATCAGCAGCAAGTATGCAAAGATTACTGTGGTTGGTAGCTTCCTATTTCTTGTAAATGCCAATTTTTTTTTTTTTTTTTTTTTGGTAAATACGTGTGAAACCTCTGTCTGGCCTAGAGAATGGAATGAAAAACACTTGTCAAGTGAATCTTCAAGCCCTTTTCCCCCATGGGACATAAATTCAAAATATTTTGAAATTATCTGTCCCTAGAATGTTTCAGGCATGAGCCACACTCTGGACTGGTTGGCAACAGCCAATAAACCTGCTTTCTGAAAATTCCTGTGGTATCCAGCCTCTTCAGTCCTACTTCATGTCTATTTTAAGTGTTTCATGGAGGCGACTGGAATATGTGTGAGAGTTTGTAAGTAAGGTTTTTGATTGGAATTGTTTGGGTTTTGCTGTGCATTTGTTTTAATTTGGGCATGAGGAACTCTGGGTTTACACTCAGGCAGCTGGAAGATAGAAAGTTTATGCTATTGAGGATTTTCAGAGCTCCACAGTGTTGTGTGCTGTTAACTGAGTATATCAGAAAGAATGAGCAGTTTTGTATATTAATAGTGAGTTCTGTGCCCTTTAATAGTGAGAGACTGACTGCATGTACTTTGGGTCTTTGGGAGTACTGTGGATTTGTAGATTCAGATGAACACGTGTGTTCCCAGACTTGTATAATCTAGGACTGTGGATGTATTTAGGAAGTGTGATGGCTGAGTATTCATTCTCAAACAGTAGATGGGTAGTGTGTGTTTCCACTGAGATAATATAGAAGTTATATTTATATGGGAATACAAGTTAGGAGGATTGGGTACTGACAGTGTATATGGGTTATTATGTCATGGTGGGACTTGTGAATAATTATTAAGAAGAGTGTTTGAATGGAGTATTTTGGTGAATACTTTTTGATATTCACAAAATATTGATTTTTTAATTTAATTTAATTTTTTATTTAGGGAAGGGTGTGAGATTAGAGTGCAGGGTAAAATATGTGTATTAAGGCCACACATGTGTTATGTATGTATTTGGGAAATGACAATGAGTAGATTGTTGGTGACATCATTGTTGTGTACATTTGGAGAGGGTTGGGAAAATTTATGTGTTTTTCAGAGTTGGTGTTTGCGTATCAAGTGATTCTGGGAATATGGACTCATGTTTATGTGTGTATGTGGGTGGTTGTACCTGTGTCATTTAGGGTTAAGAATGTTACATTTTTGTAATCAGGGTATTTCTGGTTCCACTCAATCTTGGGGAAGTTCAAAGAGATTTTTATGTATATTGTATTTCTGATGAGAGGATCAAGTCTGTGAGATTTTCCAGAGTACTTAGGGTTTTGTTTATGTGACTTCTGGTAACAAATAGGGTTTATTGTGTGTGTGTGTGTGTGTGTGTGTGTGTGTGTGTGTGTGTGTAGGGGGTTGTATGTTGTATTTCTGGGTGCATGAATACTCAGTGTTTGGTTATATCATGTGCATGCCTTCAGGAAGTGTAGAGTATATAGGAATGTATAAGCCTGCATTGGAAAAGTATACATTATAATTGCATGTCCGTCAGTACTTGGGTGATAACAGGCATGTGTATTTGTGGGTATGAGTATAGTTTTTTAGAAAGGAAGTGGTGGTGTGTGTATTCGGGGAAAGCAGGGATAAAGGTGATTTATGCATCTGAGTTTTTGTTGGGATGGCAGTGAGTTGTGGGTCATGCACCTGTTTCTAAATGTGAGGTGTTTTAATGATATCTGTGGTGGAAGGGGTTTTAATGAGTGTGCATCTTTCCATGTATGTGCCTCAGCAAGAGGTGTTCACAGGTCTCTGTGGCTGGGTGGCATGTGTGCATCTGTGGCCGTAAGGGATGGCAGAAACATATTGGTTATGGCAAGCCTTTCCCAAGAGCACTAATGCTTGTTCCTGTTGATCTGGAGCTCCAACAGTGATTTCTGCGTTCTCATTCTTATCTGACATCTGTCTACATTACTTGTGGTGGTGAGTGGATGTGCCTCTTGGATCCTGGGCTGGTGGATGGGAGCTGATCAGGGATGGTCCCTCAGGAGTGGTGGGGGGACCTTTTTCTCCAAGATGTAAGGTATGGCCATTGTGATTCAAAGGGACTGACTCTGGAAGAAAACTGCCAGGAGGTTCACAGATTCAAGGACAATTGTTGAGAGAGTTGTTTGTTTGCCCACATGTTGCATCCTCCCTTGCATTTTTCCCTCTGCCAAGACAAAGACAGAGACCCTAAGACCAAGTCTCCACTGGCCCTCCCAGCTTGGTGGTGTCCTAGGCCCATATGTGCACATGACTGGCCTCATGGTGTGCATCTCTGGCAACATCACAAGCTCTATAATTATTACACCACTGCACCTCAGTCAGATTAGGAGAGGAGTTAAGAATTGATTGTACAATAATACTTATTTTAAATTTTCCTGTGGAGCTACCCTCATTGTATTCTTTTTTTCTTTGCATGACCAAGTGAGTGATTCATCCTTTCAACCTGAATGATCCTTTCACATTTCTACTCATAGAGAACTTCCTTTTAATAAGTTTCTACTAGTGGAGAATTTACTTGGTTTTTGTTTGTGTGGAAATAAGCCGAATGAGTTTAATTTTATATACATTTTCAAATATTCACAGCAAAGTTTTGCCATGTCAGCTATTTGGGAAGGCACATCAGTGGTGTTCATTACACTTATTTTTTCCATTTTTGGAAACCAGCATGCAGCCACAAAACTTTTCTCATCTTGCAAAATTGAAACTCATTTGTTAGACAGTAATCATCAATTTCCCTCATGCTCCAAGAAGTCACCATTCTCCTTTCTGTATTATTTTAATTATTCTGTGTACTGTACTTCATATAAGTAGGATCATACAGTATGTATTCTCAAGGTCCATCCCTATTCTACTATCGGTCAGGATTTTCTTTGTTTTTTAGACCAAATAATACTTCATCATGTGCTACATGTAAAAAAAAAAATTCTTCCTTGGGATAGGAAAAGGGCAAAATTGTAGAATGAAATTGACCATACTATCCTATATACATATATGAAGAGACCACAGTGAGTTTTATCTTTATGTATATCTGTAAAGCACGAGTTAAGAAAATTATAAATACATGGATGGAAGACCAGTATAGAAGAAGAAAGGAAACTGGGTCAGGGAGGAAGGGAGGGAAAGGGCAAGTTCTCGAGACTGACTTGGAACAAACTATATTCCATACTTTTGTATAACTATAATGCACAGCTAAAAATAAAAAGATTCTTCCTCAATGTACCCTTGAGTATAATAAATAACCCTGTAGTAATTGCAAGCATATAAATATCTCTTCAAAAGAAGTAGAATTGAAGGGTCATTTGAATGATCCTTTTGATAATTTGGGGAACCAACAATCAGTTTCCCATAGAGCCTGCACTACTTTGCATTCTAACCCACTAGGGTTCTGGCTCCATCACATTCTCAGCAGCACTGGTGTTTTCTGTTTTAGTTGTGGTTGTGGGTGGATGTGCCTCTTTGTTCCTGGACTGGAGAATGGGAGCCGATCAGGGATTTTTCTGTTTTCTGTTTCTTTCTGTTTCATCTTGTGTTTGAAGCTGGATCTCATTTTGATTTTGATTTTGATTTTGATTTCTCCACTTAGTATTGATATTGAACATCTTCCGATGTGCTTCTCAGCCATTTGCATATCTTCTTTGGAGAAATATCTGTGCAAGTCCTTTTCCCATTTTAATATTGATTTGCTGTTTTCTTCTTATTGAGGTATAAGGGCTCTTTATATCATAGATCTTAAATTCTAATCACAAATATAATTTTCAAATGCTTTCTTGCATTTAGTGAGTCATCTTTTCACTAATGAATGTGTCCATTGATGAATCAAAGTTTTTGGGTTGATGTAGTTCAGTTTGTTTCTTCCTTTTGGTGCCTGTGCTTTTGATGTGCTGTTCAAAAAGTCTCTGTCAAAATCCCTTGTCATGGGCTTTTTCTATTGTGTGTTATTATGAGTTTTATATTTCAGATCTTACATTTAGGTCCCCTATTTATGTTGAGTTAATTTAAGTCCATGGTGTCAGATAAGGGCCCAACTTCCTTGTTTCATGTGTTGCTATCATTTCAGTCTTCTCAACAGTATTTGTGGAAAATACTGTCAATTTCCGTGGAATGCTATTGACAGAAATCACTTGAGAACTTATTTTCTTTCATTTCTGAATTTCTTACCCTGTTTTATTAATCAACATTTCTATATTTTGTATTTGTATGACTGGTAAATTTATAGCATGGAGTCTTGAAATTATGACAGGTTAGACCACCAATTTTGTTCTTGTTCAAAATGTTCCTGAAGTTGGTTGTTTTCACATTCCCTATCATTTTAGGATGGAATTTTAAATTTTTGCAATGAATAATTTCTGCATCACGTACAACAAGACTGGGATCTTAATTAGAATAAGATCCATTCCATGTTTTTATGAATAAATCAAAATATTCTCTACTCTCATGTAAAATGAATATGAGTAAATAAAAACATGAAATAAAAATGGTATTCATGAAAAAAAGAAGTTAGGAATTTTTTTAGGGATGGAACAGAAACTGTAGATTTCTTTGGATAGTGTTGATATGTTAACAAGTTTAAGTGTTCCTGCCCATGATCATTTGATATCTTTCACTTTTTGTTGTTATTCTAAGTTTCATTGCTTGTTTTAAAGTCTTCACGTTTGATCTACTTGATTGGGTAGTAATACATTGGGTGTAGTATTACATTTTATTTTACTTGTCAGATGAAATTGTTTTCTTGATTTTCTTTTCATATATATAAATATTTATTATTAGTGTATAGAAACACAGTTTGTGTGTGGGGGGTTTTTGTATTGGCACCTTTGCTGAATTTATTCATTGTGGTGATTATTTTCTTGGAATCTTGAGATTCTCCAGATATAACTTTATCTCACTGATAAACAGAGGTTTTTATACTTCTACCTTTCCATTTGGCATGCCCTCTGCCTGTACTTCTTTCAGATTGATCTGACCAGGATTTCTAATATGTTAAAAAGAACAAGTGAAAGCATGTAAAATTGTCTTCTTTCCATTTTGGGAAGAAAATATTTTGTTTTTTTGATTAGTTAATGTATTAGAAGGTAATTTCTCATGTGGGATCTTTATTTTGTTGTTGTTTGCATTTTTCATTTTTTTCAGTATCAAGAATTGCATTCATGGTCTCACATATACTAGACATGCATACTCCCAGCAACAGAATTAAATCCTGACCCTTTTAAAAATGTTGAGACAGAATCTGGTCAAGGGGTTCAGGGTGGTTTAGAACTTATGTGTTTTCTGACTTGGACTTTGAATAGCTGGGATCACAGGTATACACTATATCATCCAGCTGTTTTTCTTTCTTCTATTTCTAGTTGTTTTCAACTTCTAATCATGAAAGATTTTCTTGCAAGATGAATGCAATGACAAGGTTTGTAGTTCAAGGTTCTTTTTGTGAACAGATAATTGAAGGAGACACTCACTAGACAGAGCATGAGGAGTTACTGAAGTGAGAGTACACTGCCTTAAATAAGGGGCAGTGGGCTCACCCGTGGGAATGGGACGCCTTGAGGCAGAGAAGGAACTGGGGAGCTGGCTTTGACAAATAAAGAGACCAGATCTGGGATGCTAAAGTTAGTGATAGAATATGACTATCACTCCATAGGATATGACTACAACTGAGTTTGGCAAATAAAAATTTCTTTCAATAGAGAATATTGATAGAAATTTTGTTTCTGTAGCTTCATTGGGAACTTGACTAATTTTAGATGAGATTAAGTAGAAGAATTTGTTTAATACTGCCCTACTTCTCAAATTAGAAGCCTACTGACTGCTGGGGGTAGATTCTTTATGTGTAATGATATGGTGTATACCTGTTATCCCAGCTATTCAAAGTCCAAGGCAGAAAACACAACCACTTATATGCTAGCTACTTCAGGGCTTGGAACACCTCATTTGATGAATAAATCCCTTTTCAAACTAAATGGAGGTCAGGAGCCTTACCAGAAAGAGGTGAAAGACTTAATCCAAAATTACTGTTCTTTCTGTAATTTTAGTTTTGGATGGACATATAGGATCTTTATTTAGTTTCATGGGGTGCTGAGAATCTAAGCCACAGCCTCACCCAGTGCCAAGAGGTTGATTCAGACACATCCCTTCACAAAGCACTTTACCAAAAAACCACAGGTGAGGCCCCTTAATTTCCATTTTGAAACTGTTTTCTTGAGGCTTCACAAAGGTGTGGCCTGAGGCAAAGACCTTCCTTACTTGCAGGGGAATTGAACAATAGGTAAGAACACAGCTGGGGGACAGACTTCTGCACAAGATGTACACTATGGCACTGACAGCTCCTGATGATGCTACTTGAGTTGCTATCTAGCCAAGCAGGGTTTCTCCACTGAGACCCTTACCGGTCACACTGATTTCTGAGTTTTCTAAGATGCTTGAAATTCCTTTCAACAATCCAGGAAATGGCCATTTCACAGAGCTTGGAGCTGGTACATATCTTGGACACAAAACCACAAGCCCATTCTGGAGAGTGGCCAAAATTCAGGAAAAATACAGGAACTTAGGAACATAGTAGGTCTTTCCCATCTGCAAAGCAAGCAGCAGTCTATTCATATATTCACCAGGATGAGTGCTGGAAAGCTTTCCACTAATGCATTCTGTTTCTCAATTCTTTGTTTCCAGAGACTCAGTAAAATACTACCTGAGATCAGGTTTTGGAAGGGCACAACCAAGAGTAGGAGAGATTAAAGGCTCAGTCACTGTAATCTCCTCTGCCACCTACAAGGTTGTGAACTGCTGAGCATTTTCCATTCCAGTATGTATTCACAGATATTCTTCTCCTTCTCCCTCTAATTATGTATAACTTGGGGTGATGGTAATGTCAAGGCATTTTTCTGGATGACAGTGGGAGGTGATCTTGTGTAGCACATGTTCATATACACATTGGATTGATTTTAATATTTTCCCTTTGAAGTATTGAATCTCTGACCCTAACCCATACCCTACTAGACTCTGAGTACTAATCCTAACATATGCATAAAAGCAAACCTAAAATAGAGAAATGCAGAAAGTTCATAGGAGGAATTGTGTATTTTGATTTTCCTTTTGCTTTATCAAGGGTATGTGTTATATCACTAGTCACATTTTCATTCTAATGCTTCTCCATGTATCGTCAAATTTAACAAATATATAACTTATGGATTCCCTTTCTCTGTAGGTTGGGTAAGAACATGTATTGTTATATACATATAGATTGCCCTTCCTGCTATCACAGGTACATTCATGTGAGTATTCTGACTTTGGCAAATACAAATTCCATGAACAGATCATTTCCACCTAACCCCAGGGGAACTGAAAGTTCAACCAATGGTGAGCTCCATATTTGAACAAGTTTATACATAACCCTATGTAAAGTCAAATAAATATTTTTGTGATCTTTGAATGATATATATTCCATTAAGAATTTGAATTTGCATATCTATTGCTCCTTTTACATGTCTTTAATATATATTTCTCTCTCTCTCTCTCTCTCTCTCTCTCTCTCTCTCTCTCTCTCTCTCTCTCTTTCTCTCATATATATTATTCTTTGAATGGAGTTTTCTCACACCTAATGGTTCCTGAAAGAATTGAGACCCACAGTGCCACCTACTTCATCCTTGAATGATGTCTAGACCAATACAGTGAAATATTTGAAATTCTCATGACCAGGAATTTCTGAACTGGAGATCCATCCGATCTCCTGTTGCTCATCATGACTGAACCAGATAGTTTCTTTATTGACTGGAATTCATGAAAATGGTGTAGAACAGAGATGCAATTGAGTTGGAGCCTCCTGGGAACTGGCCTTGGAGCAGTGGAG
Source organism: Callospermophilus lateralis (assembly GCF_048772815.1). NCBI lineage: Eukaryota > Metazoa > Chordata > Mammalia > Rodentia > Sciuridae > Callospermophilus > Callospermophilus lateralis. The sequence goes on along the minus strand of NW_027514422.1, from coordinate 1,046,295 downwards.
TGCAGGTGTCTGATAAAACATCTGTGGTGGAGCCATGTGGATCTGTCATTGGCTTCCAAATAACATGTGACTGACATGGGACAGTCAGCAGACCCTTATATGTAAAGGCCTCTTGTTGTGGGGAGAGGTTTGGGGGTGATAATCAGAGTCAGATTGCTACTCTAAGTGGGAAAGATGTATGGGATAGCAGCCCAGTTGGTGTTTTCTCTTGCAAAACCTGACTCATCACATGTGACAGTAGTCCTTCCAGTGCTGTGTCCCAGTTTGTTGTAGGGACAAATGAAGCAAGGCACTGAAGATAGAAAGAAACAGTTTCATTTGGCTGCATCCAGGTTCAGAAAGCACAGCTTTTGCTGTTATCAATCAATCCCTCCAAGTTCAGGGAGTTTCAGAGTTTTATACCCAGCATGAAAGTAGAGGGGCTCAGAAGTTTACAGTCTGCAGAAGTTCACATAAAAGCAGCTTTTTCTTACACTGTTCTGGGCAAGTTAACACTTCAATGACAACACTTGAAAAGAGGAGAACTTCTTCTTCCCTTTCTTCCTCCCTCTGCCAGCTGTTACCATGGAGCCAATTTGTAACTTATCTTAAAAATGTAGACATCTCTGTGAAGCCCAGCTCAAGGCCAGAGGCCTTGTTTGCAATTTCTTCAAAGTACTATACTGGATATATTTGTGAAAATAGTAAGGGGGTGTCCAGCACCTTGGCCAGTGGCCAAGTAAACAGGGCAACACAAAAATAGAAAGTTTATCTACATTGAACTCTTTTGCAGAGACTCTTTGGCTGACAGTCCCCAAAACAGCCATGGTGAAGTGGACTTTTCTGTGGAGAAAGGGGGTACCACTTCATTGGGTCCCCCTCTTCCTCCAGGGAGAAGTCTTTTCTGCTGTCCTTTAATAAAGCTTCAACTTTCCACTCTAAACTTGCCTTGATGTGCTTCTCTGGTGTTATACTTCAGCATTGGGAAAGCAAGGCCTCATTACCAGTAAATAGCCGTAACAATAACAGTCAAAGGACAGAGATAATGCCAAAAGTAAAGTCAACATTTAGAATTGAAGATAATAATAATCTTTAGTGATAAGAATTCCTTAATTTAATACTTTAAAAATAATAACAACATGTTTCCAGGGAGCAAACTTGTGGCATTGCAGTCAAGGGGAGAAATAAAGAATGTCCATGCATTTCTGCCCCTTTCAATTCTTTATTCACTCAAATTCTTAATACAACTTCACTCTATAGGTTCCTAATGAAGAAAACAACAATCCTTAATGATCGGCCCTGCAGTGGAGATAATCAAATAACACCAAGCAATTCTAGATTAATTAATTCCCAGAAAACAATATTAGATTAATTCTGAACATTGCAAAACAGATTTAATCATGACAGGCTAGTGACAGACATTTCCTCTGAATGCTAAGTTCAAAACTCTCAAGCCTTAGGCTTTATGTCCTGCAGATTCACACTCACTCAACAGCAGTGATCAGGTCCTAAAGCAAAACAGGCTTTTTCTGGTGGGGAGTAGACGACCAGTTGAGGAGAGGGTCACAGGGAAAAGTTGCAGCTCACACAAAGGTCCAGACAAGGCGGTAGAGTTTGAGAGCAGTGAGGATCACACAGAGAATAGGAAAATGATGGCAAGTGATGGGATGTCAGTGTAGGTCCTCATCAGGCTCTCCAGCTGGAGTACATACTCGTTTAGGCTGGCTAAATCCCTGTTTTTAGCTCTATTTTTTATACTAAATTTTGTTTTTATTTTTTACTTTTTACCACACCTTGTAATTATCAGGTGCCACCAGAATTCTCATTTACCCTGAGGTCAGAAATATCTGGTCTGGTGGTCTCCATCCTGATATTCTCACCTTTCACTCTTATCAGGAGAGGAAAGCCTGCAAGAGGCTTTATTCAGCTTATCAGGGTGAGGGCAAGTAATTTGTCTGAGGCCATATTAGAGGGCTCTGTGGGTGTGCCTGGTGAAAAGTGACCTCTATTAATGACCTCAGGTTTCAAAATGGAGTTTTTTAAATGGAGTGAGAAACTGATGTGACTCCATTTTTGAGAAACCAGCCACTTCAGAGCAAAGCCTGTCCAAAAGGAGGAGTTACCCTTGTCCATGGAAAAACTCAGAGTGCTCCTAGGCATATACTAACCCTGCTGAGTTGTTTGTCTGTAAATAACTGGAGAGATCTTCCATGCCAAGTGATCCTGACTCAGTTACACTAGGTTAGGACCCACAGCAACCCCCTAGCTACCACAAAAAACATGAGACACAGAAGAGACCTGAAACACCAGGTGACCTTCCCAGTACTTTTGTTGATTGGTAACATGATTAGGCAAGTTTATCATATACACTCTTGCAACCTCTCATGGCCTAAACCAATTGGTTCAAAAGTATCCACAACTTGAACTAACCAATCACCCTTACACAACTTGTTTCTGCCAATGAATGTGCTAATCAATGTTACGAGTTGTTGTTTGACTTTTCTGTGATGTGAAATGATTGGCTGTGTGATGTTGTGATGCATACAATATCCCACAAAATCTATTAATCCTCAATGAATTAAGGGTCAAGACTCACTCTTTGGGACCACTAAATCTGAAATGGTTGTGAGTCCAGGCTTGAGCTTACAATAAACACTCTTGTCTGACTACATCAGATTCAGCTCCTGGAGGTCTATTGGGGTCTCATGAATCTGGCATTACAGGAGTTGCTTAGGTTCAGGCCTAAGGCCATTCTCACACAACCCCTTTCACCTTGACAGCTCTTCTGCAGATAAACAGAAGCCATAACACATAACTCCTGTCTTCATAAACTTGATCTCTTGAGTCCAGTGTCATTTCAAGTTCTGGGTTTAAAAAGACATATTCATTTTCCTTGATGTTTTCAATAAATCACACAGAATTCTTAGAAATGGCTTGGAAGGATAACAATGTTATATTGCAAAACTTCATGAACTTTCAAATTGCTTGCTGTGTGTGACTGACTAGTATGTGAAAGGCCTTGGGAATATGTGAATATATTATGAATATAATAGAACTCTTGAGACTTTTTTTCTTACTGTACACATATCCTGAGGCCAAATGAGGCTGTTTACTAGAGGTCATTTCTCAAAGAAGAGATAGAGGAAATAAAGGAATAAATTAACCTAAATATTATAAATAAATCTAATATATATTTGATTACAATTGAGGCCATATATGGTCATGCCAAATAGTTTGCTGAATCATTTCAATTACAGTTATTTAGTTATTTTAATGTTTTGCTTACTATCTGCATTAGAGACATCGTTGACCTGCAATTCAGGAAAACTGTTAATTCTAGCACTGAATTTATCAGGTTTTGATTCTTTGATATATTACTTATTGCCATAGGATCTCTTGTTCCTTAATGTGTATATTTATACATTTACACATTTTAGAAGGTTTTAGAAAGATAAAAGAAAATATGTATTAAAAGAGTAGTTTAATAAGCTCTTTAATATTCCATTACTATGGTTATCAAATAGCATTTTCTTTTTACGAATGTATTAACCTGGGGATGGGGATGTGGCTCAAGCAGTAGCACACTTGCCTGGCATGCATGCAGCCCAGGTTCGAACCTCAGCACCACATACAAACAAAGATGTGTGTCTGCTGAAAACTAAAAAATAAATATTAAAATTCTCTCTCTCTCTCTTTAAAAAAAAAGAATGTGTTAACCAGTAATATGTATACAACAATAACATAATAAATAAATATGGTACAACCAAATAAACATAAATTAATAAATGCTATATGATTTATTTTATAATAATATTGGTAAAATATACCCAGAGGTGAAAATAAACATTTAAATAATGATACATATACATGTCCATTTTTATTAAGGTATAGTGAAATACATCTATTTTTGTAATATAATTTTGTTCATGAAAGCATCATAACTATTATTATCAAATATGATTGTAGCTGCACAAAATTAAAAATCCAAATTGCACGTATATCAGTAAATAAATGGCTTTTAGTGACTGAAATTTCTGAGTCTGTTATTGTGAAACACAAATATTCAGTAAAATATGCTCTGAAAAAAACCTCAATTTGAAAATGTAAAACATAGAAAGGAGTATTTAGAGTTGTTTTACCATGAGATTAATTTAAAATACCTTTGATACCCAAACAAATACTTTGAAGTTTTTGCTCTTAAGAAATACATATGAAAGAATACAGCAATTCTGTCTCTGAGTAATGCAAGCATAAGAGAAAGATGATAAGAATATTAAGTAAGCCTAAAAAATCTGAGGATCATGAAATAAATAAATTCTTGGCAAGAAAATATCAATCAATTTTGATGTAAAGTCAAAACTAATAAGCATTCTAATTTACCAAATCTTAATGATTTTATATATTAGAGAAATGAAGTCAGAATTTTAAGCAAATACATGAGAAATGGGTGTGCACAACAAGGTTTAACCTCAGAAAATTTTATACATCCCCTGTGTCTGTCCATGTGTCTCTCTCATGTCTTTCCAGTGTGACATCAAAAAAAAAATGAAGAACAAGTTTTTGAGTAATTATATTTAGGTCTTAAAAAAGGTTAAAGAAAATAATTAGCTCTCTTTATCTATTTTTTAGAAGTAATTTTCCTTCGTATTTCTTCAATAATTAATGATTACCCTGTGCTTGTTACTGATAATACAGAATGTGTAGAACCACCCAGAATGAGAGCACTATTTAAATAATGTCAGAACAAAAAGTGCTACAGAAGAGTAGGAACTGAAAAACAAGGCCAAAGCCAGTGCAGGACCACACAGCATTTAGGGGTATATCAAAGAGGAATGGAGTTGGTCTTAAGAGGTCTGACTTCCCTTAGCCAAGACAAATAACTAGTACAAACTGTCTTAAAATATTTTTCTTCAAATCTTATAATTTAATGGATACATGGTAAGAATCCATAAGTTAAATGTAAACTAGCAAATTTACATTCATTTCTGGGACACTTTTACTTCTAGTTCTATAGATTAATTAATTTTAATGCCTTCCTAGATATGGTAGATAACTTTTTCTTATTCAACATTTATCAGGTAATTTACAAAGGACTCCATTACAGAATTCAGTCATTTTTAAAAATTCATAAAGCAACAGATGAAATTGTTTAAAACACAGACACAGTAATATCACAGGATATAAAGTCTGTATTGACACCATGGTCTTTATGTTTAGCTCATAGTTTAAAGAAAGGTTGACTGGCTTGTATGTTTAGTTTTAAATCTTATCTGAAAAAACATGAAACAACTTCTCCTGTGTCTTTAGACAGAGAGACTGGTGGTAACACAGGGACAACTGTGGGTTTGGCACCTTTATTCATGATCACTTTTTACTTTGTGGAAAGACTTAAAACTCTTTCAAGATTCACATTCCCACTCAGCAGTAGGGAATTTTATTTTTTCATGTTCTGTCTCCCCTTTTCCATATCTCATTTCTCTCATTTTAGAATCATGTTAGGAAAATTTAATCTCCTTGTCTAATCTTCTGTTTTCATTCTGAAGGATCTTTTCAACATTATCTTTCAGATTTTAAAATAGCCATCTATTTTTTTAAAAAAAATTAATCTTGTTCTTAATATACAAGTTCTCTGCCTTCATTTTTGAGTTTTGCACCTGGTGAGATGTGATTCATTGAGTTCAGGTTTAAAAAAATAATCTTTAAGTTATAAAGTTTCAATCATATATTTTAAGATAAAGAAACAGTTTTAAAGGTATTGCTATAATATTTTAAGTACAATAATTTTAAATTACAAATATTTAAAATACATTAAATTTCTTTCTCATTTGGCAATCCTAATGAAGGCAAAATGGCTCATTCTCTTTTTGCTTATAATTTTATTCTATTAAATATGCCTTTACATTTATTATTCATGTAAAATGATTAATAAAACTTCATCACTGGTTAAGAGACATGAATCAGCCAAGAGGCAAGTTAAATAAAAATTCAAGTTTGTCTCCATACACAAAATAACTCTCTAAGCATACTTTTTGCTGGAAAAATTACTTCAAGATGGCAAGTAGCACGACCAAGTGTGCTGAAGGCTGAAACTGATTGTGAAAGCTAATGCCTCTCCCAAAGCACACCATCACAAAGTGAAGATTTCTAAAGTCTGGGAGACTAATGTTGATATTTTTGATGGAAACACGTACTCTTGTGATACTAACAAATTGTAGAGGAAAAATGATTCTTAAAACCCATGAAATGCGGGAACCCCAGAGTTCTGAAAACTATCTCAGATGTAAGTCACACAGTATACCTGCCTGACCATTAGATTTTGTTCACTTTAGACCTTTTAGAGTGGGAAATAAACATTGATTAAATAAATCACTGAGATGTGGGGTTCTAAACAACATTTATTTTCTCAACTATACAGTCTAAAACATTACTCATAATGGATTAAAGCACAAGTATCTGGGACATATTTTTCAAGGCTTTCTAATTTTATTAGAATATACATTTAATGTGCCACATTCTTTTCCAAATTTCTTATGGAACAATATCAAAGATTTGACATTATGCTTGATGATACTTAGGGAGTCACTTAAAGAACTGTAGAGTCATTCCACTCACGCTAAGACAATATCATATTTACATAAAGAGTGAGTTTTTTGGTTATTTGTGGTATAAGGTACAGATTCTATTCAAAACATTAGCAAAAGAAAATACAATCATTGTCAGATGAAGTCCTGACATATAAAAATAAAATAACTTTAAAAAATTCCAAGCTGGGCATGGTGGTGAATGCCTGTAATCTTGGTTGGCTGTAGAGACTAAGGCATGAGAATTGCAAGCTCAAAGCCAGTCTCAGAAATTCTGCAAGATTAAGTCTCAAAAAAAAAAAAAAGAAAGAAAGAAAAAAGAAAGAAAGAGCTGGGGTTTGGCTCAGTAGTTTAGCACCTGTGGGTTCAATTCCTGATTTAAATAATAATACTAATAATAGTTCTAAATGACATCATGATAAACACAATAAACATTTGTAACTGAATTTTTTTTTGGTACTGGGGCTTAAACCCAGAGCCTTGTGAATGTGAGGCCAGCACTCTACCAACTGAGTTATATCCCCAACCCTTTAACTGAACATCTTACTAGACTCTAGCTTCCTTCTGTGACCTTTGTGCTTTTGCTATTCCTTCTCTTATTCTATACTTTCTGCCAAAATTTTCTTCAGAAACGAAAAACTCACTCCTTCCACAAATGACCTTCATAAAGGAAAATTTCTGTACATCTTCACCCCTTTGGTAAGGATTGTCAAGTTTTCTGTTATGACTTAAAAACTCTATCCTATTCTTTAATTTGATACTTCTGCCTGTTTTTCTGTCCTTTTGTTTAAAATTGTGATTTATAAGTGTATAGTTACAATAATGGTTTACATTGCTTCCTTGCCTTAGAACAAATAAGCTTTTTGCACACTTATCTATAAACCGCAATACTCATGCTTTGATTTTTCTTTCTATTCAGCTACATCACCAAGGTGGCTACAGGTCTTAATGCAAGCAGTTTCTGTTTGATCTGGTCCTGGCTTCCTCCCTCCCATGTATGGTGTCCAAATTTTTTTTGTGCTTGGTGAGACTTTTAGTGAGGTTACATCTCATATACCAGTTTTGATGTAATGAGATGTTTTTTGCAAATGTGGTGGACGTGATAAGTGGATGTGATATTGGGACTTCATGGGGATAAGTGACTGCAGTGTGTACCTGTCCTGCTATGAGGTCTTCTTCATGGTATAGAAACATTGTCTTATCCCTTGTTTACAAAACTTGAAATGATGGAGTATACAAAACCAAGCTTCATGTAGTTCTGATCTCAAAAGTTATGACCACTGCATGTCTACATTGTATAGAGCGTTTGCTTTTTTTCAGGGCTACTTTACTTTAGAGAACTCTAAAAATTTCTTTCATAACATATAAGTAAAAAAAAAAACAGGGCTGGGGATGTGGCTCGAGAGGTAGTGTGCTCGCCTGGAGTGTGTGTGGCCTGGGTTTGATTCTCAGCACCACATACAAACAAAGATGTTGTGTCCACCAAAAACTAAAAAAAAAAAGAAAAAAAAATTAAAATTAAAATTCTCTCTCTCTCTTTAAAAAATAAATAAATAAATAAATACTTTTAAAAAAGAAAAAGAAAACAATGTTGGGCATGTTCAAATTTTCCAGAAAAATCTGAGAGCAATTATTAATGATTGACAGATAAGTAAACTGAGAATCCCCGAGTAAAATGATATATCATAGTTTATAAAGTTATTAAGTGCGAAAAGCTAAGATTCAAATGAAATCTAGTTAAGGTTTTATACCTAAAAAATACTATAATATTTACAAAGTCTTACACCAAATACATTATGAGGCAAGGCTATTACTTTATTGGCTTCTCCATTTAATATTTTCATTTTAGAAACATTCTATTAGTAGTAATAATAGTATTTCTGATGATAAATATATAAGAAAATATTCAACACCTTCAACATCCACAATGTTCAATAGAAACCATGTAGAGTTTTTATTCCTTTATATCAGATTTTTAGAAAAAGCATTTATAATCTGATAGTTAAAATCATTTTTTAAATTGTGGTAGTATAAACATTGTTGTAGCTGCATTCTTTTAGTATGCTGTGATGCCCTTAAGAATATGAATTCATGAAGAAAATGTTCTTTTTATACACAATGGGATAATGCTCATCATTTAAGAGAATGAAATCATGGCATATGCAAATAAATAGATGGAGCTGAAGAATATTATGCTAAGTCAAGTAATCCAATCCCCCGAAACCAAATGCTGAATGTTTTCTGTGACATAAAATTTCTGATACGTAATGGAAAGGAGGGAGAAGCATGGGAGGAACAGAAAAAACTATAGATAAGGCAGCGTGGAGGAAGGGCAAGAAAGGGAGCATGGGGATAGGAAAGTGATGGAATGAGATGGATGTCATTATCCTAAGTACATGTATGAAGACATGAATGGTGTGACTCTGTTGTGTACAAGAGATATGAAAAATTGTAGTCTATTTGGGTAATATGAATTACAATGCATTCTACTGTCTTTTATAATAAATTAGAATAAAATCTAAAAATTATGTCATAAAAGATTGTGAGCAAATTCAGAGGAAATCAAATATTTAAATACAAAAATAAAAAAGCATGTTTATATATATTGAAATGTTGCATATATTCCATTGTGGAGTTTGTAATACTCAAGAATAACTGTAACATATTATGAAAAAAAAACCAAATACTTTTTAAGCAACTAAAATATATTCATTTATTAAAAAATAATATATTGTCTCATTTAAATCTATTCTTTGAGATACAGAAAGACAGAATACAAAGAGTGATTATGAAAGTAAAACAAAATAGGTAGAAGTGGAAAACTAAATATACAAATGAAGAAAGAAGTCTTAATGCACTAGAGAATCCACACTAAAAATAAGAAAAGTAGTGAATGCATGATAAGACAGTGAGGAATGACAGATTATGTATCCTCTGATAAATCTCTGAAAACTTACTTTCTTGGGATAAAGATAACATATGAAACTATTTCTCACAAGTTTAGACACGATTTTGTAATTACTTATTCATGAAAGTTTATTAAACAATATCAATTTTAGATACTTCCTGAAATTTTTCTCCAAGTCAATTAAATCTAATATATATTTTAGAATATGTATGTGTATGTGCACTATAGAACACTATGTATAAATTTATATATGTTTTATCTAAGGTTAACTATTATATGTATGTGAAATAATTTGATTCTTTTATATTTTTCTAAATTTAATGGTAAATAAAATATTTTTGTAGAAAATATAATGTGAGTGATATGTTTATTTTAAAGTGTCTGAATTTTTTTTACATAACTGGCTTTGTAAAGCCAGTCATTTCTATATTTTAAATAAAAGGTGTGTTTGAGGGGGCTGGGGATACGTCTCAAGCAGTAGTGTGCTCACCTGGCATGTGCACGGCCCTGAGTTCGATCCTCAGCACCATGTACAAATAAAGATGTATCCACCAAAAACTAAAAAAAATATATAAAAATCTCTCTCTCTCTCTCTCTCTCTCTCTCTCTCTCTCTCTCTCTCTCTCTCTCTAAAAAAAGATGTGTTTGAATAAAAGCATTTTAAGAAAGCCTCCACTCAATGATGAATAAAATTCCCTATTAAAGAGTATTGACCATTTTTATTTTTTTTAGTAAAAAATGTTTCCCATAAAAAGAAGAAATGGATGTTAGCCCATCACAGTACGCTAAATCACCTTTCATAAAAACCTGTGGCAGGGATGCTAAGAAGATTGTATTTCAAAGCACAGTGGATCTCAAACATCAAATAAAACTCTAGGCTTCATGAAATCAAAAGAAAAGATTTTACCAGCATTTTCTATTTACCACAGAGCCTTCTCTCAAAGAAGTAGGCAGTCCTATGCTAAGTATTTAATAGCATACTCTTGGTGTCAACATTTCCTATTCTTCTATAACAATCACTGGACGTCCAGATTTCCCCTCACAGTCAGAATTCTATTTTCTTCTATAGGGTATGCTCACAAAGCAAAACAAATAGGATTTCATGGAAAAGGACTTTTTAAATTATATTTTCCCTACTCTTTTTTTCTGGAAACAAACAGAAGGCATCTGTCTTCAAAATTACTTTCACCATAGTTTACCACAATTTTCTAATCCCAATATTGGACTGCAGGAATCTCTTTTTTGGGAACCAGTGTTGAGGGTCTTCTGCTGCCAAACAGAGGCCTCACAAGCCATGTGGAATGTGGATGATCCATGTCATGTCTTGTGAACTGCATGGCTTACACATTTGCTTTCCAAAAGAGTTAACCTGATGTGATCTAAAAGGTCCTGTATTATATAAAATATGATTTTCTTTGAAATTGGCTATCTTTATTCAGCTCAGCTAGTGCGCTGCTCCTAATGGTCTCTGCATTAATATCAGTGAAACACAAAATAGCAGTGGGCCTCAACCAATATTTCTCATCTGTTTCAATACAAACATTCTTCAGGACTACTTCAGGATTTTTTGTATAAAAAGCCCAACCATCTTAAATAGGTTAATATACCAGTGGATTATAACGCCCTATTCTTATAGCTTTATGACTCTAATTAGCTTAAATGGTTATGTGTGTATGTGAGTGGTTGTACCTGTGTCATTTAGGGTTAAGAATGTTACATTTTTGTAATCAGGGTATTTCTGGTTCCACTCAATCTTGGGGAAGTTCAAAGAGATTTTTATGCACACATGCCATCCAGCCACAGAGACCTGTGAACACCTCTTGCTGAGGCACATACATGGAAAGATGCACACTCATTAAAACCCTTTTCACCACAGATATCATTAAAACACCTCACATTTAGAAACAGGTGCATGACCCACAACTCACTGCCATCCCAACAAAAACACAGATGCATAAATCACCTTTATCCCTGCTTTCCACGAATACACACACCACCACTTCCTTTCTAAAAAAATATATACATACCCACAAATACACCTGCCTGTTATCACCCAGGTACTGACGGTCATGCAATTATAATGTATACTTTCCAAAGGCAGGCTTATACATTCCTATATACTCTACACTTCCTGAAGACATACACATGATATAACCAAACACTGAGTATGCATTCACACAGAAATACAACATACAACCCCCCCCCCCACACACACACACAAACCCTATTTGTTATCAGAAGTCACATAAACAAAACCATAAGTACGCTGGAAAATCTCACAGACTTAATCCTCTCATCAGAAATACAATATACACAACACCTTGCTTCTGTCTCTTCTTGCTTTACACAGAATTTAAAATACACTGCAGAGCAGATAGGCTTAACTGAACTTTCCAACAAAAACCAAAAGACGACAAATTCTTCACAACAGTACCAACAACATTCTCCAGAATAGACAACAGATTAAGTCATAAAACAAACCTTAACAAATTTTAAAAGCTAAAAATCATTTGAAATAACTTTTTTTCTGAACACAATGTAATAAAACTGGAAACCTACAACAGGTGGAACTTCAGAAACATCCTGCATGTCTGCGATTATAAGAAAAAGCTCTCAAATAGCAGGGTCAATGACAAACAGAATGGAAATTTTTAAAGATTCTTGAGAAAAATGATAGAAACACAAAATAAAATCCCTATATCATAGAGCAGAGGCAATTTTAAGATTAGATCAGTACATACCTATATCAAAAAAGAAAACAACCAAGAATTCCTCTTCAAGGAGGTAGAAAATCAAGAACATGCCTGGCCCAAAGCTAGTAGAATAAAAAATACTAAACATCAGAGAAGAGGTAAATAAAATAAAGATTAAATATTATTTTAAAAATATCAACAACAGAAAGAATTTACTTACTTACTTACTTACTTACTTACTTATCCCTAGGATTGAACTCAGAAGCAACCACTCACTGAGAGATGTCTCCACACCTAGTTTGTTTTTTATTGAGAGACAGGGTCCCATAGAGTGGCTCACTGCCTTACTTTTGCTGAGGCTGTCTTTGAACTTGCCTTCCTCTTGCCCCTCCTTGAGGATCTAAACTGTTCATGTCAATGGTTAAGAGTACAGCTTTGCCATTGAACTCACTTAAGCAGTGGGAAGATCATGATGCTGTATAATATGAGCATTCCCAGACGTGATACGTACGGACATCTTCGCATTGGGTTTGTCCACAGAAAGCATGAGACTCACCTTTCAGGACTCTGCTTGGTGCATGTTTTGGCTTCTTCGCTTTTTTGGTGGAGGTTTTCTGTTGGAGACTAAACTCAGAACATCATGCATGCTCGGCAAGTGCTTCCCCATGGAGCTGTGCCACCAGCCCACCTTGGCCTTTCTTGGTGATCAAAGAAAGTGTCTGTTGGACTCTATTTTTAATGACTTACTGGGAAACTTCATGTCCTCTGATTCTACCTCTTCTTCAGGTCCAGTTGAAGGCAAAGGTGCTGTGGCGAGCCATCCCCCTTTTCATCTTCTTAGTCTGCTGTCAGGTCAATCCGGTCTCCTGTGCTTTTGTTGGGGAAAGGGGGAGAGGGGGGAACCATGTGCCACTCCTTTGGTTTCTACTTGTTTCCAGATCCTTTGTTTGGTATTATGGCCTCAGATTCTGTGGACCCTTTCTACTGGATGTGAGGGATTCTGGCCTCCAACAGCGGGAGGCTTCGACTCACTGTGCCTCTTTTCTGCTGGACCAGCACCATTTAGTTAAACTACAGCCTTTCTGTGGAGCTCAGAGAATGGGCAGCTCTGTGGCCTGGAAAGTCTGCATGTGCCACGTCAAATAGCATGATCAAGGGTGCATTCAGCCTGGGAAACACCATCTTCTTAAGAGTTGGGTTTGAATGCAATACAAAACCTGGAAGAGCAAGATAAGTCTCTGCTTGAGAATTTCTGAAAACTTAAAAAAACTAGAGTGTTTGAAATCCCTGAAATGAGATGGTGAGTCCACATAGAATACTCTCTAGAACTCTCTATTGGTTTCTCAGCTGCATCTTTTTCATATCTACAGGTGAAACATATGGATCAAAACCATGAGTGACAGTGGAGGGTCAAATCTATCCAGTCACCTGTGTGTCTAGAAATGATTTTCTTGTGTATGTTGATGGTGCATTTGATGAACACGGTTTAAAAATGGGGTTCCAAAGAGGTTCCAGTCACTCAGAATCAGAGCTCATCTGAACATGATGGAAAGGGAAGGTTGATTCCCAACTAGATTCAAATGTGCCAGCCCCATCTGCAGACTCAGGAAATGATTGGAATGTTCTCCAGTTTTATGAACTGAGGAAGGACGGGCCTCTCTGCCAGCCAGAATGGATCTGTCCATGGGGATGGGAATGCAGTAGGCTCTTGAGGGGTACGTGACTTTCCAAACAGAATGACATGGGGTCTGGTGGGCTCGACAGAGAAACTGAGTTGTGTTCTTATCTTTGGTTTTGGGGGGTTATGCTATAATTGCTGCCACAACCTGAAGCCCATCCAATGTGGAAAAGGGGTCACATTCAATTCTGTAGGTTCATTTTATTAAATAATGTCTTGCTTTCTTGAGCTCACAGAGGCTTTGTGGCTGCCCGTTTTTTTAGGCACACTCATGGAGCTCGGTATCTCTGCAATGGTCAACTTGGGCCTCATCATGCAGCTCTTGGCTTGCACCAAGATGATTGAAGTGGGTGACACCCCAAAAGACCAAGCCCTCTTCAACGTGAGCCCAGAACTTTAAGAAAGATCATGGGTAAATTTCTGGTGTCCAGTTGAGAATTTGAATTGGCTCTAAAATTGGGGGCATTAAAACAGCCCAGTTTGGCCTGTGTGCTTTGCCTGCCGACCCTGTAGGTGCTCCATGGCCTGTTAGTGAGAGAGCACTTCTGGGTGGTGCTGGGTATGGGGGAAGGCCAGGCAGGGCAGGGGAGGGCCGGAATGCCCCAGAGGATGGACTTGAAGGATCAGTGCATGGAGGTCACCCCTTCACCAGCCATGATTTCCATACCTCACGAAGGAGGTGACATCTACTTCAGAGCTGTCATAAGAATTCAATCAAAGCCAGATCCTGTGGAGTATGCCTCTAATTACAGCAGCTTTGGAGGCTGAGGCAGAAGGATCACTATTTGGAGGTCAACCTCAGCAACTTAGTGAGGCCCTAAGCACCTAAGTGAGACCCTGTTTCTAAATAAAATAAAAAATGGCTGGGGATGAGACTCAGAAGTGAAGCACGTCTGCTCAGTCCTCAGTATAAAAAAAAAAAAAAAAGAGGATTAAATTAAATAATCACTCTCACAGTGCCTAACACTTGGTAGTTATTTAGCAAGTGCTATTTTTCTTCTGTATTTAAAAGGATTTAATGAGCAAAAAGGTGATCCTCTCAGTCCAGCTCTGCTGTTGATTAGATTTTTTGATGTGGAAGAAATTTAGATAATTGTTCTGGAGTCTCAGTTTCTACATGCTGTTAAACTAGGTTAAGAGTATTGGCTGTATCAAATGATAGGCAGCCCCAATAATGGGGTCCAGCCTCAGAGTCAGCCAAGCCTAGCCTCTGTTAACTGGAATGTGCTATTTAGAAAACAATATTTACAATTTTCTACTCTGCCATCTTCCATACAGCATGTCTTTGAGATCTTAAGTTAGTAGGTTAACTAATTCAGTGAGAAATCCATCTAACTTAAATTGTGAGTTTCAGACACAAATCAAGATTGTAGAATATATTTACGTATTAATGCATTAATCATTAATGAATTAAGTAATGCATTATTAAATATTAAGTAATGCATTTATTATTCAATGCCTTAAATTAATGCATTATCCTTCTAAGGCACTAATAAGTGGTTTTCTTTTTTAAATTTTTATTTTTGACATTTTATAATATACTTGGCTTAGTGCAGTGGTGCGCACCTCTAATTCCAGCAGTTCGGGAGGTTGATCCTGGAGCATTGTGAGTCAAAGCCAACCTCAGCAACAGCGATGCCCTAAGCAGCTCAGTGAGACTCTGTCTCTAAATAAAACCAAAATAGGGCTGGGGATGAGGTTCTGTGGTTGAGTGACCCTGAGTACAATCCCTAGTACCAAAATCAAAACAAACAAACAAAAAATTTGCATTATTTTTCTAAAGCCCAAATTGGGTGTTTTTTCTCTTTCTCTCTTTGTTTTTAATATTTTTTTATGCAGACCTGAAAATGGAACTCAGTGCCTCTACCACTGAGCTACAGCCTCAGAAGTTTTCTCCTTACCGTTGACAATTTTTTAAAAATGTTTTTCCATATTAAGAATTCAAGATCATTTTTTAAAAAAAGAATTTAGGATGACTGGTCTGAAGTTTAGTAAAGCACTTGCCTATGGGCAGTGTCAGTATTTATCATCTATATTCCTGCCACACTCTGCTCAAGATTTTCTAGGACCCTAGTGTTTGGCATAATTTTCACCATCGGCCAGTCCATTATGGATGTAATGATAGGCATGGACAGGGACCCCCTCAAAGATGGGTTCTGGGATCTGCCTTCTGATCACCACTCAGGTGAACCCCCAATCTCACCCTGCTTCCTGAGTGACCCTGTTGTCCCTCTTCCTCCTCAGCAGTACTCAGCCAGACCTGGGGCCATGCCAGGCTCAGGGCTAGGCTCAAGGCTAAACACTGGCCTGAGCAGGGTAAGGCCCCGGGTTGGAGGCTGGTCACTGCCCAAAAAGAAATCAATCAAATAAAGACACTGAGCCCATCTACAAAGAGAAATACTGAAATTAATAAAGGCATGCTGTCCACCTGCAAACCCAAAAACAATTAAGAAACAAAAAAAAAATATTGGGGCTGGGGCTCAGTGGCAGAGGTTCACCTGGCATGTACAAGGCCTTGGGCTCGATCCTCAGCACCCCATAAAAATAAAAAAAAGATGTTGTGTTCACCTCCAACTAAAAAATAGATTTAAAAAAAAAAAATAGAGAATTGAAAGACCCTGGCTTTGGCTTCTGAATTTTCATGAGGCAGATTGAGGAAGGGTCTCTTATTTGGCCCTCATAGCAGAGAGCCCTGTCATGGAAGATGGAAGGAACCAGGGCACTGGGGCCAGTAACACAGAGTTCACTTCTATTAATTAATTTATTTTAATTCCGCAGTTCTTTGTGGCAGGCTTGATCGTCTTCCTTTTGCATGAGCTTCATTATAAAGGGCACGGCCTGGGCTCTGGCTTTTACCTCTCCATCTCAAGCAACATTTGTGAAACCATCCTGGGGAAGGCCTTCAACCCCACCACCATCAACACCGACCAAGGTAAGGGCCCTGCCTCCCGTTGGGCACATCTGCTGGAAGTTTTCATGTATGCAGAGTATTCCTCTGGGGGAAACAACTGTTTCAGAATCATTTCTTCTGAATTTTCAGTGTGCAAATGTTTAAAATTATAGCTGAGTGCAGAAGCTCAAGCCTATCATGCCAGCAGCTCAGGAGGCCGAGGCAGGAGGATCACAAGCTGGAGGCCAGCCTCAGCAACTTAGTGAGGCCCTGTCTCTAAATAAAATATAAAAGTAGCTGGGGACAGGGCTCAGGGGTTAAGTGGTCCTGGGTTAAATCCCTAGTACGAAATAATAATAATAATAATAATAATAATAATAATAATAATAATAATAATTATAATAATAATAATTATTATTATTATTATTATTATAACAATAACAACAACAACACTTACAATCAAAATAATATCTAAACTTTCATGTCTTATAAGAATATTTCAAGGACAGTTGGCATGCCACAGAGTAATCCTGCCTCAAATTTCTTAGCAGGAACCTGCACTGAAAAGATAAAGAAGTGTTGATTTTAGTCTATTGTCTTCTGGTGGACATTTCAGTTCTTTCTCAGTCACAGTTAGCATCGAAGTGAATATCCTTGGGCAATCATCTGCACATATTTTAGCAGTTGTTCTTAGCGAATAAGATTCTAAACATAAAATTTCTACACCAAACCACTTGTTCAGGCAAGGAGCTGTTAGTTCAATGATTACAAGTTCAAGGAGAGCCTTAGCAAATAAGTGAGACCCTGTCTCAAAACAGTCATGAGTAGAATGACTGTTCCTGGGTTCAACCCACAGTATTGCCATTTTGGGGAGGAAGGCACTGGGGATTGAACTCATGGACAGTTAACCCCTGAGCCCCGTCCCCAACCCTCTTTTGTATTTTATTCAGAGACAGGGTCTCGCTGAGTTGCTTAGAGCCCCAATTTGGCTGACATTAGCCTCCAATTTGCAATCCTCCTGCCTTGGCCTCCAGAGCCACTGGGATTGCAGGCATGCACCATGACACCTGGCTTACAAATCTTAATAAAATAAAAATTGAAAAACATGTGAAACTTCTTAGAAGAGGGAAATTGACTTTTTTTTTCTTTTCTTTTTCTTTTGGCCTCTGATCCCTGAATCTGTTTTTTGCTGGGAAGTCTCTCATGGAAAATATTTGTGTGCATTTTTTGTGTTTTTTTGGAATTGACTGTGGAGCTGGTTCTTGGCTTTCAGTGCCATGACATCAAATTGAGGAAACTGCAGATGAGTTCCTGCAGGGTGCCTGAGAGATTCCATGTGAAAGACTGGACCCCAGGTAGGAGTGTCGGTGACACTTACAGAAGAGTAGGCAAAGGTGACAGGAGACTCTTCCTAGAATTTCAGAAAATCTAAGGTGAATTGAGGATCTGGGGGCAAAGCAGCTGGGCCCCAGCTGTGGATGTGGCGGTGAAATCTGGGTAGGAGTTTAGGAGTCTGCCAAGACCTCCTGGTTTTGGCGGGGGGCTGCCTTCAAAAAGAGTGGGAGCAGTGGTGACCACAGGGGACCAGTCAGTGAAGGCTTGGGCCATGGCAGCCAGCCAGAGGATCACTTTGCTCTGGAGCAGGATGGTGAGTGAGGGGACAGTTTTGAAGGAATGATTTGCTGTCCCTTGGAGACAGGCTGAGAAAATGTCTGGCAAGGTGGCAAAGCCATTCAGCCTGAGTCAGCCAGTGTGACATCAGAGTGAGGGCCTTAGGACTTAGGGAGAGATGAAGGCCACAGACAACTGAGACATGGAGGTGGCTGCCTTGGCTACCTCTGGTACCTCATTGGGGCAGAGATCTTACCTGGGGGGCTTTGAGTGGTGCTGTAAGGAGCCAAAATGGTGGTGCCACGGGGACAGCCCCAGGACGGGCAAGAGGATGGTGGAGCAGGCTCAGGTAGCTTTCAGCTGAAAGGCTTTCCTGTTAGCAGGAGTGCCACCACGGCTCAGCTTGTGACCTGTAAAGTGGGGTGTGGAAGGGCCCCTAGAGTGGAGAGTGCAGTTGGTCCTTCTTCCCTGAGGTTTGGGACAGTCCAGGCTGGGAGGGAGGTGGACAGTACAGATGTCACATGGCTCTTGCCCCCATAACACTAGTGCATGAAACAACCCATTTCCTAGAGATCAGAGGGTAGTGATTTTCAAGAAATGAGCATGTTAAACATTCAGAAAGCTTCTAAGGCCCACACCCTGCCATTGATGTCACCCACCTTTCATTTCAGACATTTGTCAGTAAGGTGCTGTTAAGCACTAGGCGCTTCTGTGGGTGCTAATAATACAAAGGGATAGAACGTAAGGTGTGTGAGCGTCAGTGTCATCCCAGGGCCCCGGGGTCAGAATAGAGCAGAGAAGGAAGATGGGGTGACTGGGGAAGAGTGATACAGGTCCATCTAGAGAACCTGGCGGGTGCAAAGGCCCTGGGGCAGAGATGAGTTGGTCTGTTTGAGGGTCCACTTATGGCTCAGCGGAGCAAGTGCAGGGATTCAGAGAGGTCATTGGTGGCAAGAGGAGCCAGGACAAGTCCCTACTCTCTCCTACTGAGATTGCTGAACTTCCTCCTTTACAAAATGCTCAAGGTTTCATGTCTCCAGATTCTTTACCATAGAAACATCAGCGGTTGTCCTACACAGCCACAGGTGGCAGGGAGAGGGCCTGTAAGAAGACCACCACGGGTATGCCAGGGGGCCAGGGAAAGCTAGGACAGCGTTTCTGTCACAGATATCCTGTCCATGTGGTCTACAGGACTAATGGCCCATCTGAGTGGCCATCCAGAAGGTGACACGAGTCCTGCTGTTCCAACTCTCGGGTAACAGGAAAATGCAGTCCCAGGGAGAGACTGGGACATCTGAGTCCCCAACTATTAGCCACTCTGCCCACAGATGCCACGTTTAGTAAAGCACCGACCTGGGCCGCAGGGGCCATGGTGACAGCGTTTCCCACTGTGTTCTTGTTCTAAAGTCAGTCTCATGCCATTTCTGAAGTGCTCAGACCTTGGTGCCCTGTGCTGCAGTGTCCCTGGCTGATCTGTTGCCTTTTCCTCAGGCCAGGCCCCTTTCTGCCTGTAGCTGAGGCTACGGTAGGAGGATATCAACTTGGAGGCCAGCCTCAGCAACAGCAAGGCCTCAGCAACGCAGTGAGATGCTGTCAGTGAATGAAATACAAATAGGCTGGGAGTGGGGCTCAGTGGCTGAGGGCCCCTGGGTTCCATCCTTGGTGCCAAAAAAATCCAGATCATTACCCTGTGACTGTTGGTGCCATGAGTCTCCTGGCTGAGTCTCCTGGCTGATTCTGTTCTCCTGCCTCTGCTTTGGCCAGGAGGAGGCCCAAGACCCAGAGGAGTCCAGCCCTTTGTTCTTCCCTTCACGTTTGTATCCTACTCTGCCAACAGGCATGGAATTGGAGGTCGCCATCTTGCACTGTTCCATCCCTGGGCCACGAACACAGACAAAGTCCCAGCCCTTAAAGAGGTTTTCTCCCACAAGAATCACCTCTACCTCAGGAATCTCATTGCCTCCATCTTTGTCATTGCTGTAATCATCCATTTCCAGGTATGTCCAGCATGAGCACAAAAAGTCTGCATTTTTTTTTTTATTTTTTGGTACCAGGAATGGAACCCAGGGACATTGAACTCCTGAGCCCCATCCCCAGCCTTTTTTGAAATTTTATTTAGAGACAGACTCTCACTGAGTTTCTGAGGCTGGCCTCCAATTTGCAGTCCTCCTGCCTCAACCTCCAAAGTTGTTGGTGATGACAGGCCTGTTCCACTGTCTCTGGCTTCAGTATAATTGTTTGTTTGTTTTTTGTTCTGTTTAGAAATGAATGACTGTAGAGTGAATTTTAGTATATTTTCAGACCAGTTTTTCTGGTTTCTTTCTGTGAGTGCCCCAGGCAGAGTGGGAGGAGGGAAGGAGAAGATGCTCTCCAACAATGTCAGAAAGTTAGTATTGAATATTTTAAATAAAAGAAAAGGCAGGAATATTTTAAATAGTTTTGATTATTAGATGCATGTAAAAATTAATAGGTAGTGTCTTGGCCTGATGTGGTGGTACATACCTGTAATCTGAAAAATCATAGAGGCTGAGGCCTTGAAGGATCGCAACTTCAAGACCACCCTTTGTTACTAAAAGAGACCAGTTCTCAAAATAAAATATTGAAGAATTGTGAATATATATGAATGATAAAACACCCCTGGTTTCAATCCCCAGTACCATATAAAACAGTAGTTTCTAAAATTTAGACCCAAATCAGCATCCTCCACTCTATCTGCAACTATGTAAAGTTCTAAAACGCAATAAATTTAGCCATACTTACTACTAGTTGTCTGATATTGACCATAATCTTGAAACATATACATAGAAGACCCTTCACAATGTATTAGGTGTTCCCATTATTTTTTCCAATGGCAATTAGAGAGCAAAGAAAACCAATTTAGCTTATGGGGCCACTTCTTTCTTTTCAGGACTAATGAATCAAATATTAAAAGGCTTTAGTGTTTAATTGATTATCATTTATGAAATCAGAATGATATGCATTCTGTGATTTCTTGCTTAATCTACATTGGAAACTTTATTATTTCTGAGTATCAGCATCTGTACACACCACCACACCCCACTCTATTTTTCAATAGTTACAAGTACCTGTGTTCATGCTTCGTCAGTTAGTTATTCCCTTTTAAAAATAATTATGTGTTGCATTCATTGTTTACAGAAAATTTATGAAGGTTAAAAACCAGTAAGCATTTCCACAAATTTGACTTTAAAATAGATTTCATCACAAAACACACACAAGAAGTAAGAATGCTTTCTTTCTCTAATTTATTAGCCTTTCTAACATCCAATATCAGGACATGAATGCTGCTCATGGAGGGATGTTCTTACCATCAAGAACAATCAGTACTACTTTCTTCTATCTCATCAAATGTTACAAAGAGTGCACATTTTACTGTGTTTCATATGCAGAACTTGACTTTCCATTATTTGTTTAGTGGGTTTTTGCTTTCTTTTTTATCACTTTGTTTTTCCTGTATTTTCCAATACTCATTTTTTTGTGTGTGTGAGGTATGAAAAATAGATCACTAGAATTTTCTAACTTTTGCTGTATTCAATCATTTGATTACTTACTAGCTAATATTTCTATTAAAGCATCATTTTAAAGGTATGACTGAGGTAAGCTAACAAAACTATTTTCAAGGTCTACTGCAGAATCAGCATAACTTTCTTGAGCTCTGTAATTAGAACCACTATTTCTGTCCACAAACTGTGCTCTTTTTCTTTTATTTTTTTTCTATATTGAGTAACTCTCTTTGAAATGAGGCACAGAAAATTGCTTTTTTAGAATTTTATCATTAATGAAAATCTATTATTATTTTTCATTAATTGACTGTCTGCTTCAGTTTAGAATTCCAGGTTGAATACGATTTTTTCTTTAAATCTTGTAGTTATTCTGTATGTATCATCTATAATCTATCATTAATGATAAATACTTGGGTTCTATTCTTGCTTTATTGAAGCTGACCATATTTTTTTTTTAAGGATACTCTATTTGGTTAAAGCATAGCTTCTTGAGAAATTCTGTAGATATGTTTAGCATGTTTAAATATTATTTTCTTGAATATAGCATTCAATCAAAATGGAATATTTCCAGACCAGATTTTCTTTCCAGTATATACATGTAAGAAACTGGATAAAATATGGAAAATAGTATCTATGTTTTTCAGACACTAAAAACAGGCATAGCAGGTGAGTGAAACCATAAGCAATAAGTGTAGACTGGTGAGGTGAAATATAACTTTACTTTTAAAATTGTTCTTAATAAGTGTAGTTTGATAAACTCCTGTTAAAAATTATTGGTAAAGGGGAAATAAGAATAGTTAAAGTATACCAGTGTAAGAAAAACTTGAGGTCTGGCAGCTGAGAGTAGACTGTGGAGAAAAATTCATGTTATAAAATCGAAGAGCTCCCCATTTTCTCTTCACCCTGTCACCTACTTAATCTCACCAAAAACCACCAAGACACTCAGAATAAAAGGTTTCAAGTTCAGTGGTCACACTCTCTCCAAATACAAAAAGCAGTTACAATTCAAGTGAACACAGAAGCTTGTGTGCAAGTAACGAGGATCTGAGACATTTTATAAAACGTTAGGTTAAAGATGATTCTGGTTTTTTTTTTCTTTTTTTTTTTGTATGTGTGTGTTTTATTTTGTTCTGAGGGTGTGGCTATTCCTTGGTTACCTGAACACAACAAAGAAACTGTTATATTTTGATGAAATATCAGTGGCTGACCCACATTAAAAAAAGAAAAATATTTTCAAAATTTTAAAAAAGCCTAATTGCAAATATATATATATATATATATATATATATATATATATATATATATATATATATATATATACTGCTTTCTCCCTCCACATTTTTGCATTTTAACGTTTTTTTTTAAAGTTTTTATTTTATTTTTTATTTTTAGTTCTGAAAATTAGACAGTAAAATAGCTTCTGGAAGAATTTACAACCAATTGCATGAGGGTCTGGGAAGCTGAGAGGCTGGAGCAGGCCTGGGAGGAGCAGACAGGAAGGAGTCTTCCTCTTAGTCACTGGAGGCCAACTATAAATAAAAAGAGACAAAAATCAATAATTGTTTGTAAGCCAGGAAATGACACAGATTATCAAGTTAGTATGAGTTATGAAAATTTCATATAATCAAGAAAATGGAAAAATCATGAACAGGATTAGGAAAAATAGGTGTAAATTTTATTTTTAGAAGTTTATTTGTGAAACACAAAAAATAAAGATGAATTTTATCTTATGACTTTAAATGGAAGGTAGAGAGTTATGCAAGTCATAAAGTACTTCACAAACTTTTCTTCAGTTACAAAAGCATAATAAATGTATAGCTTCTACTTATTTTACTCTTTATCATCCTTTGCATTTCACACTCTACAAGTGTGACCATAACTAGGCAAATAACTAATCAAGAAGATAATCACGAAGTTACACTTTTCTCAGAAAACCCCAATAAATTTCAGAGCAAAGAATTGCTACAACACCTATTCATTCCCTTCTTTGGGACAAGGTCCCTTTATAAATCATATAGAAGAAGAAATTGGCCAACTTTTAACAAAATGTTACTAGAAATAAATATGAGTTAGCTTCATTTAGAGGTAAATGGAAATAAAATAGCATCATTGTACAGTATCTTTCAGGGTTTGCCTTGAAAAATGAAAAGTGGAAAAAGCTCTTTCTAAAGAGAAGAATACTTGGCAGCACACTTCATCCTTAATTACACTGTAAAAAAATGTTACCTCAGCTAAGAAGGTACATAAACTTATAG
Organism: Callospermophilus lateralis; assembly: GCF_048772815.1. Lineage (NCBI taxonomy): Eukaryota > Metazoa > Chordata > Mammalia > Rodentia > Sciuridae > Callospermophilus > Callospermophilus lateralis. The sequence continues at coordinate 1,022,179 of NW_027514422.1, read as the reverse complement.
GAAGAAATTAAGACTTTTCAAGAGTCTAGAAGGAACTTTTGATGACTATAAAATTTTGGGGGTACAGTAATCAGGATGGATCTCTGAAAGAAATAATGCAGTGTAAATATCATGAGATTTCATGCTATCAAATACCAAAGCAAATATATCATGGACATTGTACAAGACAACCAACTTGACAACTTGACTTCGCTAGTTTTATTTATCCACCCTCTGATGAATCACAGGATCATTGAGGACTGAGTACCATAGTGGTTTCCAGTCACTGCATTTTATCTATCAAATACTTCTTACAAATATCCAGCCAGTTAGGAAGAGAGGTCTATTTCTATGTACTTGTGACAGCATCGTTCTTTTCATCCTTCTCTAATCATAAATCAACAAGTGGATCTCTTTTAACGAAGAAATAATTTTAACCAGAAAAACCTAAACTTTTTTTTTTTTTTTTTTTACATTTTGCTTTTAGGGACAATAAATCCTAAGCACGCACCATTAATAAAGTGCCAAGGGATCATGCATAAAAGTGAATGAGACCACAGTTAACAAAAACAAAGATATTATATGGGTCTATGACCATGTTATTCACTGTATTTTCACCTACAAAAAATAAATAAATAAAAAGGTACTGGCCTGGTAGAATTCTGGAACAGGTGATGATGTTGCTTATACTTCTTAAATTACATAACATTATATCAGTTTGTGCTACCAAGAGATAGACTACATAGGTCCAGGAGCTAGACTGTCACAGTTGAAGATTCTTCATTCTCTATTACTCCCATGATCCCACTTGGCAATTACATTTTCTTACACCATGCTTCCGCATCCTCTAGTTTTAGAAATCCTAATTATTTAAGAGGACACTATTCCACCAGGATGTCTAACAAGATTCGAACTAAAATTTAAACTGTACCTGAGGACTCAAAATTCTATGTACTAAAAAAAAAAAAAAAAAACAGAAAGCAAGAGGAGAAAGTACATTCCTAGCTAGGTCAATTCACTCTCCTTATCAGAAGGACATTGATTCCATGTTGCAATGGAGATAAAAACTCAGATGATTCAATTTGAAAACAGATGATCCAATTCTATTCTTTTTAGTACTCACTTTCCATACAGGAATTGTAAAAAGACCAGTGAAGTAGTTGTGTCTTGAGAAAATCATGGTGAGGAGGCTCAATTGATTTGGACATATGTATGAGTTTCACTCAATCAGCTAAGTTGTAGAGACCAAAAAAAGTCCATTTAGGGGATCTAAAAAGAAGAGCAGAAAAAACACAAGATGACATTAATTTGACATTCAGTCTACACAGCTGTCAAAACTGTAATTAATTGCCCTGTTTTCCTTTTTATAAGTTTTTTTTTTTCTTTCAGGAACAGACTGAAACCAGTACCATAAACTAAGTACAGAACTTTGACTGAAAAGCGAATTTTTGTGGTGTCACTATAGGGACCTGTGCTTTATGGCACCATAAAGACAGAAGAATTCATTTCCCAGACAATTGCTGAAAGTGATCTTTTCAAAATATTTTCATCAGTAGAAGAGAGTTTTTCTGGCTATGACCATTCAAGGCTTCCAACACTCAAGACTGTTTGAGACTCATGTAAATCACACTCTATGTCTCAATTAGAACCCAACATGAGAGTGCAAGACAACTCCAAAATTTCATTTGGAGTAAGCAAAATCCTCCTTTGAGATAAGACTACAAACCCAGATTCTGTGCACCCAAGCAAGCTCCCTTCCCTTTATTTCCATTGTGCTGATCTGAAGCACCCTATCTTAGAGACTTCCAAAATGCCTAGTCATGGTCTTAATCTCCCTCCTTGGGAGCCCTAATTAGAACTCAAATGCATCCTTCATCTGATTCCATACTTTCTGTTTTCCAGAAGTTCTTTGAAGTCTTTTGTCACTGGAGATCACCTCCTCTTTTCATTGTGAATGTTTATCTCATTTTATGCTTCTATTTTACTGTTACTTTAATTCATTGTGGGTAAAATAGAATTGTATATTTGAAGATCCAGGTCTCTAAGTAAAATAGTTAGCTTAGTTTATGGGTTTATAATACACAGTCAAAAATGTTCAATACATTTTAATATGAATTTAGATCCATGATTAAAATTGGAGGAAATAAAATAGGCTTTATAAGGATGTAATTCTGCACTACAAAATTATCATTTTGTTTCACAAAAGATAAGAATTTTGGAACATAACATGACACCAAAAAAAAAGAATCACTATTTTTTATATATAGTTGTGCTTGAAAGAGAATAAAAACGTCACCATAAATTGATAATATAATATAAAAAAAGCTTTATAACCATGTTCTGTTTTTTTTTGACAAAACATATTTGAAGCAAAAATACCAAATCCATTAATCTCCTCCAAATACAATACAGTGAATAGCATTTCTACAGGAAACATATAATTTTAATGATATTGTGTAAATTTTCTAGACATAGATGTAGAAGCTAAAAACACTAATATTCTTTCTCAAGGAACATTTAATTTGAAGCATAGTTCCATAAATCTGCAAATATAATTAAATTTTATTTATTATACACAGATCAGTACATCAAAAATGACCAAATACCTGGAAATAATTCCTTTGATATTTCTATTTCCTAGACAATAAAGGCAGCTTTAATATAGTATATCTTCTACCTTTTCAGTGACACATAATTTTTAAATTTTAAGTAAACTTCTCCTTTAGGCTCAAAAATCACCATATAACTATGGTACTAATACTATTAGTGATGAATATTAGAAAAAAATTCTTAGTACTTTTAAGAGAGTTGTTTGAAATGAAACACTAGATCAACACATGATCCTTCAAACAAATTATGATAATGCATGCACAGCAATAAATTTGAAATAAAGAGGGTATAGATATTTATTAGCTACAGGACTTTGAAACCTCATGCTTTGGACCCAAAAGACAAATATTTTGCTTTGTCATTACAGCACTTTTCATAACTGTGTGGGGAGTTTTAGGACCATGTTTTTGTTTTGTGATCTCACATGCTTCATTTATTCAGATGTATTAATGTAATATATGCTTATATGAGTAGTTTGAAATTATATTCCTCTTTCTAATTATAGAATTGTCTAGAAATTCTTGTTCTTCACAGTTTCTAAATTAGAGAGCAATTACCATGAAAGCTAGAAAATGCACAGTGGCTTAAAGAACTCTTCATCCAAGAGTTTAGCCTTAAATTTTTCACATAGTTGATGGTCAATAAATTTATATGGTTCATAAAGTTAACATCTGTTTAATCTTAAAGTAAAGAAATAAAAAGCCAGAGAGTGCTTTTTCACAGATGCCAAGCTTTCATTACTGGGAAACCCATGGATTCCTAAAGGGCAGTCTGTCTCTCTGATTGATGTCGTTATGTAAAATTCAAGTCCTGCTTTTCTTCCCCACAACTTTGGCTTTTCTGTGTCATCTTGTTCTTTGTGTTTCAGTGACCAGAGAAGGAGACAGGTTCACAATTACTTGTTCATGTAAAGAATCAAGCAAACAAGTAAAAAAAAACAACTAAAAAATAACCTGAGTTTGTGAAAATATCAGAAATTGAAATACAGTGACAGGGTAGGATGAGATTCCACTGACCTAAATGTTCCTTTAAGAAAAGTTAGAGTCAGACAGTTCCATTGTAATAGAAATTGGAAAAGACATATGTGTGTATATAGGCACATATATATACACATAAAACTAATGCATAAAGAACTAATCAACACCAATATTCCTCCTCTAAACTTGGAAATTATATTCCTGTGTATTATTAATCCAGGATTAGGAAATTACTAGTATGTTCATTTGATTTTCAAAAATTTTCAGTGTGCTTCCAAACACTTTTATTATGATCCTCTCATTTGACATTTCCTAACTGAGAGAGTACATGGTCAGGGAATTTTTAATTCTTTGAGTTAAATTGGATCCAAAGATTTTATAAGAAATATATGTAGTTTATGGCATTGTGATATTGCCATCTATGAAATGAAGTTTTGAACATAGAATCTCATTTTCTTCTAAAAGTTTAAAAACTTATAATTACTCAAATTATAGAAATCACATCAATAGTAGTTCTATTTTATTTATTAATATTACAGAAGCAAGTTTATAAATAAAAATGCTAAATTACAGATGATGATATGGCTCAGTGGTGTGAGCCTAGCATGTGTGAGGTCCTGGGTTCGATCCTCAGATCCACATGTAAATAAAATAAATGTTTATAAAATATCAAGTTAAAACTCATGTCTTCTTTTATAATATGTATACAAATAAGTAATGTTTAAAATCTCTAGATGACATCCTATATGTAAGTTGTATCAGTAGAACTCATTAAACTTAGAACAAATGAGAAACTAAAATTAATCATCAATCCCTATTTAAAAAATGACTCATTTTAGGAGGATATGAATTAAAAAGCAAACATTGTTAGAAGAAAATATCCTCAATGTATCGTACAGAACAAAGTTTTCTGGGCTGCATTGAACTGTTGGAGCTGAAGTCTCTCTTCTTCATCTACAAGAAACCTCAGCAATATGCTAAAATTCCCTTCTTCCACAGCCTTTCCATGACCCAACTGCACACTACTTCTGAATCTAAGAATGCAGAGGCAATTACCCAGATGGATGAGGCCAGGAAGAATGTGGTGCAGGTAATAGCCTCAAGAGTTGCATGTTTTAAGGAAAGACATCTTTAAGTTCTTTCCCTGCAGGCCTATAATTTTAATGTCTATAGAAAGATGACAAACATCCCCCTGGAAAACACAGAACTGTGGCTTTCCCAGTGTAACATGTCAGCTGTCTCTTAATTTTACTTTCTTTTTTGGTTGATAACACCAATCCTGGGATAGCTGGTCTCCAAACATTTTTCTGGACATATTTGGAAAGGCATCTCAATTGGAATCATGTACCAATCACAGTTGCTATTGTTCTGATTGTATGATAAGATTAGTTCAGACCCATTAAACAACTTACAATGCCTCAACTTTGAGGTGAGGGATTTCTGTATCCTCCAATGGTTCCACTATAGCTCTGAGGATCCTCTCTCTATCATGTGTGATAGGCTCCTCTTCCCTTGCTTGTTCCCACATGAAGCACCTGATTTCTGGGTAGTGTTGTTTATGTATGCCACCATTTTCAAACTGGCATTTTTGTCATTCAGGGTCTTTGTAAAATATTAAAATTAATCTAAAATTTTAAAAGAAGAAGATGAGCTGAAGGCCACAGGCTGAGGAGATCACAGGAAGATTGAACATTGAGCTGAGTCATAGCCCATGGTGGAAGGCCAAACTAAGGAAGATGTGATGAGCCCTCATACTCACTAATGGAGGTACCTGCCCTTTCTCTGAAAGAAACCATGTAATATTAGCTTGGGCTTTTCTGTACTATATATAAAGTTATATATACTGTAAAAAAATAAAAAGGAGGCTTATGATGGAGAATCAAAAGAAAGTACAATCAGTTTAAGCAGGTCACTGATATTCCAAGTGTTGAAATCAGAGAATACTGCTTTATCACAAGCATTGTCAATATGTAAAGGGATAATAAAATTATAAAAACTAAAAAATGTGTATTTCAGAGAGATTTGGGAACTTGAGCTAAATGGTAATAAAATAAAACTGTAACCTGTACAGGTAATATTCCTCATGGTTGATTTTGTGGTAGTTTGAAAGATGCATTAAAAAATATAAGAAATGCCAAAGCACAAGACCTCCAAAGCCATGTGCAAGAGAAATATAAAATAGGAGAAGGGCATAAGTAGTTGAACAAGCATATGTGTGATAAGGCAAGGCTCATTTGGGGAGGAGGAAGCCCTGGACTTCATGTGCCCTGGAAAAGTTTATCCTCTAGACTTGTACCCACCCTGGCCCAGACACACCTCTGCCTTTTCTAAAGTTGGTTGTGCCCTATTTCTTTGCATGTCGCCCATTGATCACCAAGGTACCATCTGGAATTGTCTCCTATATGCACACTTATTGTCTAGGAGAATTTGAGTATTGTGGGGTGAGTTGTGACAGAGGGTTTGGCTTGTGTTCCGCCTCCAGCTTTGTGGAGTCTTCTTTTCTTTGGAGCCACAGAGAGCTCTTTGGAGAGCTACAGAAGTATATACACATACCCTGGTTTTCCTGTCGACTTGACACACAATATTGAGCAGGTGAATCCAATCTCTTTGTCTGTGCTTCCCTGATTTTTAATAGAAAAGTGATTCCATTCCTAATTGTGAGCATTAGAGTCAATTATCCTGATACCTGGACTTTAGCTCCAAAGAGTGAAACAAAAATCTCTGGGGAGTACTCTCAAGCATTGGCTTTATTAAGCTTTCAGGGAGGTTCCTAGATGTTATGATTAGTATAAAATAAATGTTAATGGACCAAGGTCTTGAATACATATTGTATATTTGTATTCTGGCTTTTATATATTTTTAAGGCTTGAATAGATTTCTTTTCCTTTGGTACTTGGGATTGAACTCAGGGGCTCATGACCACTGAGTCACATCCCCAGTCCTATTTTGTATTTTATTTACAGACAGTGTCTCACTGAGTTGCATAGCACCTCAGTTTTTCTGGGGTTGGCTTTGAACTCACAATCTTTCTGCCTCAGCCTCCTAATCTGCTGGTATTGCAGACATGTGCCACCTCACTCAGCCTGAAGAGATCTTTAATTTCTCGCCACTATTATTTATTTATGTTAAAGATGGGGATGATGCCACTTGCTTCTCAAGACTATGATGAGAATTAAATGAAGTCATAAATAGTTGGCACTTGTTGCCTAGTGAGTGCTCCATAAGCCAGGGGGATAACAGACCTTTGTATTTTTACAAAGACAAAAAGTGGTCACCCAGCTTTTTGTCTGTTGGAAAAGCCTTGAACAACTTAGCAGAAACCTATTTAAAAAAAAATACATAAAAGCAGTGGTGAAGAAATGCTGCTCAATTGTGAAGCATGCTGAATTTCAGTCACAGGTGCCAAAAATGTCATTTATATTAGGACATTATATTAATTTATTAGTATATTTATTTGTAATATATACATGTATGGGCGTAACGTCATTGATCAGTCTCATTTCTCAGTGCCTGAATCATCTCTCTTATCCTCTCTTCCATCAATCTAAACTCAACTATTCTCTCTCCAATTTTTTCGAGATCCACTTCTTTTTTCACTCCATTTTTCTTTTTACCTTTCACATATCAGAGAATGCACTTGAAAATTGACTTTTTGCAGCTGATTTATTTAATTTAATTTGATGTGCTCCAGGTTCCTCCATCTCCCACAAATGATATAATTCCTCTGTTGTTTATGGCTGAGTGGAATGAGTAAACTTGTGAAAAGATGTGTAGATGCTATTTTTTGGGTATATCACCTGCCAGCACACAGAACCTTGAGTTTCCAAGCTCAGCCTGCCATTGTGTGAGCCAGGGAATGAAGATGCAGGAATAATGAGGTCTCATGTGAACCATTTGAGGTCTTCCGATCTGTGGCTCTTACTGCTTGTACAGGCATCAAACAGCCTGGTAACTTCCAGAGTGTCCTTTATTGTCTGCATTGATGACTAATCTGTTTCTGGGGTCTGTTTTCAGTACAGTTTTGTTCTCAAGAGAAGGGAATCAATGTGAAGGTAAAAATCTCCTGATTCTCCAGGTGTCAGATATAGGATATGGTTCCTTCCCACAATTCTTTCCCTTTTGTCCATTCATGAAACTGCTTTTACCAGGTTTACATTAGTCCTCTATTAATGTGGCACCTTTGTATTCATTTTGGCCCTGAGCTCTGGTTGGGACAGAGAATCTAGAGTCAGAGCAGACCTGGTCCCACTGGCCAGGTGAAGTTAAGTATAATTATTATTTTTTTTTACTTTTCAGTGATTCATGTTCCCAAGTTGTGAAATGAGATTGACAGCTAGTAGTGGTAACATTTAATGACATCAGGAGCCCTTGATGACCATGTACTGGACATTGTTTTTGAGACTTTTATCCCTGCCCTCTTCACTGGCAATAAGAACTCCATGAGCAGAAGCCATGTTTACACTCATGTTGCAGGACAAAGATGCTCAGCTGTGTCAAGTTAACTTGATTTAGGTCACACAGCTAGCAAATGGCAGCTTCATTGTATCTGTGGGAACAGAGGGGAAGAAATGCACAAATGAGCATGGTAAAGCATTGGCACATAATGATCAGGTTATAGAGCAGTAAAAGGAGGTACGGGTGCAATGGAAGGCCTGGCTCTAACCAGGGTATACGCAAAGACTGAGGAGGAGAGAGCAGAGTCCAGAGTACAGGGTAGAAGCAGGCTTCACTCCAACCATAAAGAGGTAGCTCAGAGAATAACACCACAGGAGGCCTGGGCCTGCCTTGCAGGGATGGGGCCAAGCGGGTGGTTTTCAAATTTGACATGTAGAAATGCAGAATATGAGGATTGGGCTTGGCAGAAAGTCCCAAACTCCTTTCTGTTGTATGTGCATGTACATAGGCACATACACAGAGAGAGAGATGCCCAGAGAGTTGATAACCTGTGTAAAAATCAGAGAACTGTTCATAATGGAGGAACAATTGAAAAGACAATATCATCATTTGAAATATACTTTAGTCGGATTGGACTGCTCTAAGGGAGTTCTAGAAACTACATACTTTACAAGCAAAAAAACAAATTTTATTTGTGGATTTCTGAAAGCTCAGATTTCTAAGATCAACTTTCCAACAGATTTATTGACTATTGAGATCCTGCTTTTTCATAGAAAGCTGTAATATGAAGGTTTGTGTCCCTTTGAGTATCTTGGTTGAACTTCTCTCCAATAAGGTGATGGTATTAGAAGGTGAGTCTTTGGAGAGGTGTTGAGTTTCTGAGGCTGAAGACTTCATCAGTGGAATTAATGCCCTAATGAACAGGTGCTACAGGCTAGCTGGCTTCTTCCACCACATTATGACACAGCCAGGAGCTTCTACCCATTATAAATTTTCTCAACAAGCATTGAATAGCCTTGTGCCTTGATCTTATACAATGTGAAAAATGAGTGTCTGTGGCTTATAAACCACCCAGTCTACCATAAATTATTATAGCAGCTTGATGAGAGTAAGGAAGTGCACCATGTGTGTCCTCACAGGATAAATTGAGAAGTTTCTTTGCAGCTCTCTTTAAATAAAGGACATTAATCCCATTCCATAGCTCTACCCACATGACTGTATAACCTTCAAGACCCAACCTTTTTCTGCCTAGGCTTATGATAAACTACCACAATGTTACAATACATATTCACACAGGGTGTTAGACTGGTCATTTTGCCCCAAGTGTGTATAGCCAAGTTTCTGAAATCTGGACCTGGAAGTAACTGTCAAGTCCTCTATGTGTTCCTGGCAATAAACTTTCAAAGAATTCTTCAGTGCATATTAACAGTCGTATCTGTGTATTCACCAGGCTGCTCACTCAAAATAAGAAGTGGCCCCTTCCATTGTAAACTCCAGTCTAATGGAGAAAGCATAAAACCCATGTTGTCCCTTGCTGCACTGACACTAAACATTGCATATGAATCCTGGGCTCCTTTATGGCTAATTACTGATCAGTAAATATTACATTGCAGCAAGCATGTGGTAAAAAATTTAGGTAAACTATTGTTCACATTGGAGAAAAAGATCCTGGAAGTCAGGCAAGCTTAGGAAACTAATTAGGGGCTGGGGATCTGGCTCAAGTGGTATCATGCTCATCTGGGAAGCACGGGATACTGGGTTCTATCCTCAGAACCACATAAAAATAAAATAAATATGTTGTGTCCCCTGAAAACAATATATATATATTTTTTCAAAGTTCTCTCTCGCTCTTTCTCTCTCTCTCTCTCTCTCTCACTCTCTCTCTCTCTCTCTCTCTCTCTCTCTCTCTTTTAAAAAAAAGAAAAACAAAAAAGATATTTGTAACCGAATAGTGTGGTTCATGACTGGGTTGTCAGACACTTACCTTTTGGGCTTGATTTTTTTTATTGATTTAATTCTATGTTTTCAACATGGTTGTTGTTTATGTGGTTCAAATATAAACCCATGTTAAAGACTCAACTCTATTCCATCCCACTAACCTTTTCTCATTGCCCTTCATGAACATCTGTTTTAATTGCTTTTAGTATATATTCTTACTGTTTCTTGTTCTGGTAGGAGTCAATAACAATAATAAGTTATTAGGTAAATTTCTTTCTTACCCAAAAGGGAGTGCTCCTGTATATCCTGTCTGCCCCTTATTTATTACTCAATGAAACAACCTGGAAAACAACCCACATATGCAAAAATCTTACCTTTCCATGGTGTAGATAGACCAAAGTTGGAACTAAACAAATGATGGACATTTGGGCTATTCCTGAGCTTTATGTATTAACAATATTTCTGTATTGAATAGCTCTGGGAATCTATTTTATATTCTTGCAAATGTACATTGAATGTTCAGTCCTGCAAGAAATATTGCTTTATCCACAGCTACTTTTTATAATTTCAAGTAATAAAGCCAAATTCTTTGGAAGGTTAGAAAATTTTTTTTTCTGCCAGAAAGTATACAAGTTCATGCTTTCTGTAGATGCCCCAGTAGACAGAGGCCACATTTTGGATATTCTTTGCACTATTACAGAATGCTGGTAATGCCTTCTTTTTCTTTGGGAACCATTTTCTCTTTCTCTAATTTTTTTTTCTTTTAACATATGATTGATACCATGTCATGGTTACAGAAGAAAACATCAGTGTCCTACCCTTAATAAATCCATGGCTTGGTGAGAGTCCAATGCTGAAACCAATAATTTCTTCCCAGTACAATGATCACCAAGGACACAATGCATTTTGGTAGTTTGTGTCTCCCAAAAAATTGATCTTTGTAATCTAAGTCCTTATACCTATGGGCTGAGAGATTTAAATATTGTTTATTTATATTAATGTTCACATTTTAATAGTGATAACATCATTTATTTTTTAGTTAGAGGTTTTTCTATTTATTGAACTTTAGAAAGACCTGAGGACATGAACACTATAAAAAGAATTCCTGGAACATCCCAAATATTTAAAATAAATGCCTTAGAAAGTAATGCATCTGTATGATTATTCAGCATACAGTAATATATATAAGATCACACCAGGTCACATACATGCAGAATACCCACAGGAAACAAGGAACCACAGGCTCTGATGTGACAATATATGGTTGAACGTTGCCAAACAAGAGCTTCTGGGGCTGAGGTGTATGTCATAGAGAACACTCAGCAGGCAGATGGAAAAAATGGAGAAGCCCCCTCTCCAAACCTGTGAAAGTAGATTATTAACTTATATTTGATGTCATCTCCAAAATTCTGAGACAAAAACATCTGTAACTATAAACCCCATCATTATCAGCATCCCTAGATATGTTACGGCCAAGATACCAATGGTAAAGTTCTTGGGTTAGAACTTGTGCTAGAAAAGGCACGTGAAGTTGCAGAAGAAAATTATGGCGTTAGCTGAGATCTCAAGATGAACTTCAGAGGAAATGTTTCTTATACTAATAAAATAATATATTTTGTTGATCTTTATTTTCAAATTCCATATTAATAGTATATATCTCAAGAGAAAATGAAGCAGAAGCCCTTATTTCAAATAGTGTCATCTTTATCAATCTCAGCCTATCCTATTATTAGGGATATATGTGGATTCACCCAACACACATTTTTCCCACTTCAATTATCAACTCTCTCTACTATTCTCCAGGTGCCATTCGAATATTATTACCAAATCATGTCTGGATTATGTAATAGTAGCTGTGCTCCCACTGTACATAGCCTTTCTTATAGATTCAGAATTACCATATATTCTCAAAATATTTCTTGATATTATCTTCTTTTGAGATTTTCTGAGGTAGAGTGTTAAGTTGATTTCATCTTTCTCTTCTTGATTAAGCAATAGGAATATATTGAAAACTCTACAATTTTCAATGAATTGAAATGGAATGATTGTACAAAAGTAAAGAATTGCTACCTTCTCAAAAAATGAATCTCAATGTAGTAGGTGTGCACATAGATGTATTTTTTTAGATCTATCTTTTGACCATTTATTATCAGACTTAATGCCTTTAATATATCATCTAAGATGACACTGAGAAGCATATCCTCTAAGATGATTTTTTAATTTGTATTTGTAATGTTTTATTGAGTTCAATGTTATGTTGGTGCTAAATCTGATCATCTTGTATTACATATATGGAGTCTTATTACATATATTCTAGAGCTATTGTGTATGAAAGAAGAACAAGGATCAAATATTGATGTGTTTCTGAAATAAAAAGTACTCAGTAGAAATGCTGGCCATTATCTTTTAATTATGTACTTCATCATCTATGTGATTTAATAGATTTAAAACTTTTCTTTTCATAATGGCTACATATGTTGTGGATTCAAATTATTTTCATGATATTAAAATTTTCTAGCAATATGTGTAGAAAGCTCTTTGACAGTATTTAAGGCCTGTCTTTGAATCCCCAATGTAGCTATCCACCTTGCATATATGCTATTATCATGACCAGAAAAACTATCTCAAGTGACCAAAGTCCAGCTATTGAATATCAGTAGAAATATATTATTATTGTTTTCTCCTTAGTCATCTGGAATAAAGGTGTAATTAAAGTCACAGTTCAGATAGACTCAAAGTCATTCCATTGTAAGGTTTTTAAATTAAAGTACAAGAATTTGACCCAAGACTACAAGACAAACTTCCATAAGAGTCCCAATATTCATCTGCTTGAAGTAAGCGATGCATTTCTCCAGTAAAGAAACCATGCATAAAATTGATACAAAAAAAATGATGTTAATCTGATGGAATATTTTTTTTTATACAAGGCATGTTGTATTTTAAGTCAAGTACCTGAAATAGTAGGTATGTATTTTAGTTTTTTCCAGCCACATATTAAAAAATACCAGTCATCAGGGCTAAGATTGTGGTTCAGTGGTAGAATTCTTGCCTAGCACATGTGAGGAACTGTGTTCAATCCTCAACACCACATAAAAGTAAAATAATAAAATAAAGTGTAAACAAGTTTTGAAAATAAATAACAGTCATGAGAAATCCATGTAAATAAGTCTAAATCATTCCATGACTCTTTAGAACTTGCAGATCTAAAAGACATGACAGTAAGGGAAACCAAAACAGTGAAACATTCATGACCATAGGATACCATTTAAAAATCTGAGGTAATGTAGATATTTGGCTAAAACATCAAAGAATTTACTTCTATTCATTTTTATTTTTACCTGGAATCTACTCTTTGTACTTGGATATGAGACCCATTATTATAACTCGGCATGTGTACATAGTGTGTAATTATCAGATCAGGGTAATTTTCATCTCATTAAAATTATTATTCTGTGTTTGAAACTTTCTAAGTTCTGGCTATTTTGATTTATTTAAGTAGTTATTATACAATGTAATCACCTTATTGTACTCTAAAACCTAAGAGTTACTTTCTGGACTTAATTGTTTTTGCACTCCCTACACACAATCAGTCAGTTTCTCATTCTTATTATAAATCCGGGAAGTGTTTCTGTTCTCAGTTTCTGTGTAATTAACTTTTCAGCTTCAGCACATAAATTCCACATGCTGTATTTGTGGGAAAATAAATGCCACTACTAGGAAAAATAAAATATTATTCTCAATTAGTAATTAGGGAAATTGGCATAAACCTCTGCATTCACTCATTTAGTGTTTAGAACTTGTCTATAATAATAAATATGGAAAAAAGAATAAAATATATAAATCAAATGTCCATATGTGTTTAACATTTTATGGGTCATATTTGGTCACTGGGAACAAGTGTTGTGACATCTATTTTTATAAAGATGACATATTCTAATTCTTATAACTTTATTTATAATAAGTGAATATATTGTAAGTATGTTTTTATATTGTAAGTTTCAATAGATCAATATTACAATGGAATAAATAACTTTAAAAATTGTATAAGAGTTGGCTCAGTGGTGCAGGCCTGACATCCCAGGGGAAAAATATTTTAAGAAAAAAATATTTTAAAAAATGGGGATGTATCTCAGTGTGTAACCACCAAAATGCACTCAAGCTCTACCCCTTCTCCACCTGAGATGCCCATCACAACACATGAAAGAACAGTATCTCAGTCGGCCACCTATCCAGCAGTTCTACTTTCACAGCCCATCCTTACCCATTCTTCACTTGATGCCCATCTTTTTATGCCACCCTGTGAGTATGCATTGGGCCTGCACTAAAGAACACAAGCACAACTGGTTGCTAGTGTCCAGGTGGCAGGTATCCCTCATTCATTCCACTGGGACCTTATATTTTTTTAAACTGTGTTGCTAATAATTCAAAATGACAAGTTTATGGCTGAAATTACAGCTCAGTAGTAAACAAATTTCACATGTGCCTGTCTCTGTGTTCCAACTCCAGCACCTAAAAAAACACAGGCAGGCCTAACGGCACATGCCTATAATCCCAGTGACTATAGAGGCTGAGGCAGGAGGCTCACAAGTATAAGGACAGTTTCAGCAATCTAGTAAAGCCCTAAAAATCTGTCTCTAAAATTTAAAAAGTGTTGGGGATGGTTATTCAGTGATTAAGCAATCATAGATTCAGTCCCCACAACCAAATACAAAAACAAACCCAAAGTAAAAGTGAAAAACAACTGCATTCCCCAATATCCTTTGCAGGTAGGGGTCTCTGTGATTTTGTGCTGGCCAATGAGATAACATTGGAAGCAACTGGGACTCTTGCTCTTTGTTTTTTTTCCCTTTTTCTTTTTCCCCTGATTGCTGTATTAAATGGATGGCACAATGAAAAACAGGAAGGGCCCTGGTGCATGATGGAATAGCTGGATAGCCATAGCAGCCCAGACTACCAATCACTGGGCTTCTTGATTTTCAAGTAAAAGGAAATATTTTTCAGTATTTGATGGGTTTACCTTTCTAGTATTGGAAAGACAGATGCATTGATTTTCCTCCTTGTTCTGCTTTCTGTTCATTGTCTTCAGGTTCAGGAACAATGTAGGTCAAGAAAACCAGCCATCTTTGTCACCAATTGTTTTTCAGGTCTCTGGGGATGGAAGGAAAGTACAACACAGAACCTCTATAGTACCTAATCTGAGCCATTGGGACAGAGTTAGGCCTGAGTCATCTCCAGGGTCCCTCATCTGCTGCAGAATGTTCACAGAGAGTGAGTATCTTTTCTCTTGATGCCAACACTCAAGTCCAAAATCTCAGGGCTCCCATGGTTCTCCTGAGAACTATTCCACAACAGGCTGACACTGGTACCAATCTCCACTTCTGCACTGATGGGCCATTGGGAAAGTGAGTTTAAGCAAGCTTTACTGTCCCCGATTTTCAAGTGTGTCTTCTCCAAAAAAAAAAAAAAAAAAAAAAAAAAACTTGAAACTAAATGAGCACTAAAGAAAGAAGTTAGGTTCCAAGGACTGAAGAAGAACCCTGCTACCAGAGAAACCTAGGATTTGAAAAAAAATTCCAATTTAAGTGAGGTGGCAGGTAAATTATAGACCTTGACATAAAGCAATAGCCTTACAGGAAAAGGTCACGCGTGGGCATGGAAGTATGTATGAAAGACTGACTTTTCACAGCCTCCACAACAGGTAAAGATGAATGCTAAATTTGTAACACATAACATAAGAAAAAGGAACCACATTTTTTTCTTACTTGCCTATTTTTCTTTCTTTATTCTTTTTTTTCTTTTTCTTTCTTTTTCTTTTTTTTCTTTTTTCCTTTTTCTTTCTTTCTTTCTTTCTTTTTTTTGTACAAGGGTTTCAAACTAGGGGAACATAACGACTGAGCCTCATCCTCAGATTTTTTTAATGTTATTTTTTAACTTTTGAGAAACATTGTTAATCACAATATTGAGGTATTCTTATATCAAACAAGCCATACTACAAAGGTTCCAGAGCTAGAGAGAAAATCCTGCAATCGCAGAGTGTTAAATATGTCTGTGGAAGATGAGCCACATGGACACAATGTAGAAGATCAAATGGGTGGAGTGGGCATGGCTCTGCAGAACAGTGCAGGTAAGAGGCCAGATGCTGGGTGGAGCCTATGAAAAAAAGTGGAGAGGACATAGTGGGGCTTAGTTGTTTGGCAGAGTTGGTGAGGCAGAGTCAGGCTGAGTGAGTGGATCCCAACCCATAAGAACAGTGGATGGTGAGAAGACAGGGGAAGCACGTTAGAAGCAGCATCCCACCCGGGACCCTTTAGGTGAGCACAGCCTATGAACCAGGAGATGCAGTGATGAAGGAGCAGAGGGCATGGTGGGTGCATCCACAGGAAGCAAAGGGAGTCAGGAGAGGCATCCAGTAATTCTGTCAGAAGTCACTGTTGACCCAGTGGGGAAGAAGGGTCTTAGGGCTCTGAGATAGATATGTGACCTCAGGGTCTGCTCCACAAGGGGCCTCAGTTTACCCTCTTACACACTGAAGCAATGGAGGGAGGCTGAAGATGCCACAGCACAGCCTTTTTTGTTCCTCCCTCTCATGGGATGCAGTGCACTTTCCATTAATTTTTTCTGTTCTTCCAGGTCCAGGACAGTACCTAAATCTGTTCTCTAGACAACGATATTTGTAATAAACTCTTCAAAACCTTTTGACAAGAATATCCGGGGAGAGCACTGTTTGGCTCACAGGAGCAAATAGGTAACGGCAGAATATGAGCCACCAGGACCAGACACTGATTTATAGAGAAAGATACTTTCCAAGAACCTCTCATGTTATCCTGACTCGTAGACAAAAAATTATCCCCAGGTTCTACCATGAAATCCTGAACTGAGGTCCCAAACTGGTAACCAGAGAAGCGCACCTAGCTCCAGGTTTTTGTTGGTTGGTTGTTCAGGTTTAAAATTTGCTTGGGGTCTGGGGCAGTGGCTCCGTGGTAGAGCGATCACTTAGCACGTACAAGGCCCTGGGATTGATCTTCAGCACCACATTAAAAATAAATAAATAAATAAATAAATAAATAAGATAAAGGTATTGTGTCCAACTACCACTAAAAAATAAATATTTAAAAAATTTGCTTGGAATTAGAACGCAATTCTTTTTTTATATTTATTTTCTAGTTTCAGGTGGACACAATATCTTTATTTTATATTTATGTGGTGCTGAGGATCTAACCCAGTGCCTCACACATACTAGGTGAACCCTCTACCACTCAGCCCCGACGCCAGCCCTAGAAAGTAATTCTTAAGATTCAGGAAAGTTTGCACAAAAACCCACGTTTCTAACTTTCCTTCAAAGTCACCAGGAGTTCTGGCAGCCCCAGACTGAGTTCTTACACAGCAAGGATCGCTGGCACTGTCCTGCCAGTTTCCACGACTCCGGAGTGCAGTCGAGTCCTCTTTGCCTCTTTTGTGTCTGGCCCTGGAGGCCTTGAGTTTTGCTAACAAACTAAGGGTTAGATGAGCTGGGGCAGCAGGCAGGAGTCAGCATGGAACTTCTGGTCCAGCCCTGCTTCCTGCTTGCTGTGTGACTTTGCTCCAGTCACACCACCTCTCTGTGCTTCAGTTTCCCTATCCGTCTGGAGGCCAATAGACTAGATCAGTGGTTTCCCACTTTAAGCCAAGGCAAGGCTGAGAGGTGGGCTGCCTTGTCTCCCTTCTCTCCTTTCTGAATTAGGCCTGGGCATCAGATTTTGCTTAGGTGACTCGCTGTTTATCCAGGGTTGGAAAACTCCCAGGTAACTACTTGTGTTAACCCCATAGCCAGGGCCTTGAGGTGTATTACAACAGAAAAGGGACAATACCTTTTTTATTTTGATTTCTTTTGTGGTAGTGGGGATTGAACCCAGGGTGCTTTACTGCTGAATTCTATCCACAGCCTCCACCTCCTTTATTTTTGAGACAAGGTCTTCTAAGTTGCTGAGGCTGGCCTCAAACTGGTGATCTTCCTGTCTCAGTTTCCTGAGCTGCTGGGATTACAGGCATGCGCCAAGGCTTCTGGAACCATAATGTGTTTATAGATAGGAATGATGGAATTTGATGAGCAGCATTATTCTCCTACAAAGAGAGGCTCTCCTCCCCTGTTTTACAGATGCAGAAAGTGAAGTTTTGAGAGGCTGAGTAACTAGCCAGAGGTCACACAGCTACAAGTGGCCAAGAGCCCATGTTTGTGTCATTGCAGACAATAAGGCCCTAACTACTTTTTCTGTCCCTTAGGTGGCTTGGGAGGAGGTGGGTGTAGAGAGGTGTCCTGCAGCAAAGGGGAGGCCAGTGCCCTGGGAGACCCTGCCACCTCTTGCACTAGCCCTCCTTGAAGGCCATCGGCACACACAGGGGAGTCCTCCTCAGGCTCTGTGCTCAGGACCAGGCTTACCTCCCCCAGGGATGACCCGGGCTGGGCTCCCAGGCTCCAGGTGATCAAAGGATCTGGCAGCCCTGGACTGAGTTCTTGCACAGCAAGGGTCGGTGGTGCTCTGCGCTGCCCTTGGTTGGGATAGGGAGATGCACACGAGGCCCATCGAGTCAAAAGACCCTTGTGGTTCTTTGCATGTGTAACAATTGCTCACCGAGCTCCACAAGCCACATTTTGCAGCCCAGACAACTGCTATGGTTTTTACGAGAATCCTGAAGAATGGGGGTTCTTGTAGTTCTCAGGACCCAGCGTGTTCTGTCTGAGTCTTGGTTCTCCCATGTGAGAAAGGAGAACCCCTGTACATTCCCACTCCCAGCCTGTGTCCCTTTGATGGAAAGGGCAAGTGTAACCTCCTCTGCCAGGCTCCCCCTGCAGCTCATCCCTTCTGCAGCTCCTCTCAGGAAAGGGGCTGAATTCTCCCATTTACTGGTGATATCTGTAAAGGTTAATGTTATAGGCTCTGGCCAATGTCCTCAACTGCTGAGGACAACTTGTGACTTTTTCCAAGGCCCTGTCCATCCCAGGCCTGGGTTCCCAATGGCTGGGGGAGCCTGGAACCAGCCAGGAACTCCTGGCAGCCTCTAGCCAGTCCTTGGGTGCAGGCTGCCCTTCCTGTGCTCGCTGCTTCCTGAGTGCTCTGGGCTCCAGGGAAAAAAAGTGAGTTCTCAGTGAGCCCCACAGCCCTCCAGGAGGGAAGAGATTGCTTTCTTCCTCTAGGTGGGGCCTGGGCCTGACTCTCCAGGGCGGAGTGGAGGGCTGTAGGCTCTCGGGCCTGCTGAGATCACCCTTCCCAGGTGGCTCCTGGGTGGGATTTGTGTGGAGATGTGCTTGGTCTTAGCGGCTGTCTTAGTAACAGGGCGCTCTTCTGTCCATCAGGGTTCAGGGTGCACATGACAGAGGTGACAACATAGGCCCAAGAGGGATTTCCTGGCCGGGGAGAGCTGCTGGGATGAATGGGAGAAGGAGTAGGGCTTGGTTGGCTCCAGACCCTAGGGGACTAAGGAATGGACCACCCTCCAGGAAACCCCATCGTGGGGAGAGGCCCTTGTCCTGGTGTCGCTGTGTCCCTGGGCTGCAGAACAAGGGCTTGGGGAAGCATATGCACTATCCTGCATTAAAAGGGAGAGTCCCTCAAGGTCCGCACAGGGAATAGTTGGGTCTTAGGGCACAGTCAGGGTGCTGGCAGCAGAGGCAGGGCAGAGGCTGCCTGGAGGCGGGGACACCTGCCCAAGCACTGCTGCTGTTTGGGTGTGCTGTCCCAACATTTTGGGAGGCTTCAGTGGCCTAGGTCAGGGTCGTGGGGTGGGCTGGGTTGAGAGGTTTTTTGCACATCAGACCAGCTTTGGGCCCTGGATTGGGTTTACCAAGTCACAGCACATGGGACATTGGGATAGGAGGGGTCTTTGGGGAAACCTGGTCCAGTCTCACCTTGTACCACAGGGAAATGGGAGTCCAGAGAGGCCAAGAGTTTCTCCAGGGCCCCACCACCCAGCAGGGACAGGTTGGAGAGTGGGGGTCGAGGTGGAGCACCACAATACCCTGTCCCCAAGGGAATATGGGCACCGTGGGGATGGGGCAGAGGTTGTAATGAGGACACACACACACTTTTAAAAACACTGACTGCTCATGAGTGCTTACGGGATAAAATTAAAAACAACCCTCAGCCACCCTCCTGCATTTCCCAGAGGAAACCGCCATTCTAGTTTCTGATGCCTGGTAATAGTCAATTGCGTGTTCGACCACATTTGTGACAGACACAGACATCTTCCTCCTGTCACTGCACCGCACTGTGGTCTGTGTTGGTAACAATTTCAAACCCATTCATTCAGCACCACTTCAGGACTTTTTCTTTCCTTCCCTTCCTCTCTGCCTCCTTCCTTCCTTTCTCTCTCTCTCTTCCCTCTTTCTGTTTTGGTACTGGATGTGAACCCAGGGCCACACCTACTTGAGAAGCACTTGACCACATAGCCACACCCTCAGCCCCTTCTGTTATTTTGGGAGGGGATTGAACTCAGGGGCACTCCACCACTGAGCCACCTCCCCAGCCCTATTTTGTATTTTATTTAGAGACAGAGACTCACTGACTGCTTAGCACCTCTTCGAGGCTGAGGCTGGTTTTGAACTTGGAATCCTCCCATCTCAGCCTCCCACACGTGTGTGGCCCCTACTGTTTTTGAGACAGGGCCTCACTGAGTTGTCCAGGCCAGCCTGGAACTTGCGATCCCCCATTTTCAGCCTTCCAAGTCACTGGGATTGCGGGTGTGTGACACCACATCTGGGACTTTAGTACTTTGTAAGTCAACTTGTTTTTGTTGACACTGGAAACACAGACAAGTCCACTGTCCACCAGCGTGTTCCAATGAGGAACAACAGGTCAAGCTTCCCAGGGGCCGACTGTGCTCCACCCTCTGCCCGAGGACAGTGGCTGCCCTCACTTGGAGGTTTTAATTGCTATGTGTTTGTTTTAGTTGCTTTTTGTTTGAAAAACCAAACCAAACCCCAAACCAAAACAAAACAAAACAAAAAAAACCAGCCGGCACACCCCACTGGAGATTTCCCAGAGAGGATTGCTTGGGATGGCAATTGGGGTGCTAGGCTTGGGGCTCTGATTCTGTAACACAGGATGGCTTAGGCTTCTCAAACCCAGTAATGACAGTGGGAAAACTGGAGGCCACAGGGACCTTATTTTCTCCTGCTCACCCTCATTCCAGTCCCACCCCCTTGACTGTCCACACACAGTCCACCATGCCTGCAAGACATGGCTCATCTGTCATCCTGCAAGACATAGATTCCCAGGACAAGTGGGGAAACTTAGGAAAGTGGCTTAGCCTCTGGCAGTGTATGTGTCCCAGCCTCTACCAATAACATGGCTCGTTTCTCTATCCCCCCTGCACCGTCAGAGCCTTGAGCAGGATAGGTGGGGGTCATGGGTGGAGCACCCACAGCGTCTGCTACAGCAAGTTACCCAGCCCCAGCCTCCACGGCTTCATCTGTTAAATTGGGACATCAGAACAATCTTGCTTGTTTGTCTATTTTAAATCATGTTGTTGTATTTTTTTAATGTATATTTTACTTATTTTTATGTGCTGCTGAGGATCGAACCCAGTGCCTCATGCAAGATAAGCAAGCAGCTCTACCACTGAGCCCCAGACCCAGCTCTGGAACAGCCTTGTTTAAAAAATAAGAAGCCAGTCATGGTGGCATGACCTTGTAGTCCTCGCTGTCCCCACTGTACAGGATGCTGTGACAATGAGAATCACTGGAGCCCAGGAGCTGGAAGCCAACCTGGTCAACATAAGCAATACCTCGCCTCAAACATAAGATAAAGCCAGGCACGGTGATGCCCACCTGAAATCCCAGCTGCTTGGGAGGCTGAGGCAGAAGTATTGTGAGTTCAAAATTGGCCTCTGCAAAAGCGAGGAGCTAAGAGTGGGGGTTGTGGCTCAAGTAACAGAGCACTCACCTAGCACATGTGAGGAACAGGATTCCATCCTCATCACCATAAAAAAATAAAGATATTATGTCCACCTAAAACTAAAGAATATATTTTTTTTTTTTACAAGAAATGTGCTAAGGACCTCAGTGAGACCTTGTCTTTAAATAAAATACAAAATAGGGCTGCAGATGTGTCTCAGTGGTCAAGAAATTAGGCTTTTTCCCAATTGTCTTACTAATGAGCACATTCCATTTAGAAAGTGGTTTTTCCACTCTACCCTTCTGTCACAAATGTGCTTTTGCTCACTCCTTCCCTAAACAGGCTGTGAATTCTCCATATTTTTCTTTAAAATTATACATTTCAGCTTTAGATTATCCCATTGGTTCCAAGTTCTATAGAATACAATTTAAAGTAACCAGGAAGGAGACTGAATGCTGTTTTGACTACATATTTTCTCCATTAGATATTATAGTCCATCACTTCTAGATTTGGCCCTCCATAAGCTTCAGAGCATGGACACAGTTCAGCCACATTCACAGCAGAGGTGTGAAAATTGTTGATTCCAGTTTCCAGTAGAATATCTTCATTTGCATCTGAGTTCTCATTAGCATGGTCCTTACTGTCTGTATTTCTATCAGCATTCTGGTCATGGCCATTTATCCCATCTTTCAGATATTTCAGATCTTTACAGGTTTAAGGCTCTGAGAGGTGTCCCTCTTGGATGCATCACAACATGGCAGGGGCCATGTTGTGTATCTCTCAAATCTATATCTTAGTTCTTTCTCCTTAAAAAACCACCAGAACTCCATCAAAGGGGCTCCATCCTAATGAAGTAATCAAACCTAAACATTTTTCAAGGGCCCTACCACTAAACACCAGAGTCCAATTAGTTTCTACCTTCTTTAATATCATTGACATAAGATTTTTGTAATTAAATTCCTTCATGAGTTCAGAGAGACAACCCATTTTCATACATAGCCTCCAACGTATATTAAATTCATCATGAAAGAATTACTTAGACAACCTCTGTCATACAGTCTTCCAACAATACTTTTATTTAAAAGTGGAGAAGTTTTTAAATATCCTTCAATTAGCATTTTGAAAAACAAA
Source organism: Callospermophilus lateralis (assembly GCF_048772815.1). NCBI lineage: Eukaryota > Metazoa > Chordata > Mammalia > Rodentia > Sciuridae > Callospermophilus > Callospermophilus lateralis. The sequence goes on along the minus strand of NW_027514422.1, from coordinate 999,279 downwards.
AACCATAAATATGATAATAATTTCACCTGTATTTTAAGTTTAAGATGGCTTGTATTTTAGTGTTTTCTCATACATCTGTATGTAAGGTGTGTTTATGAAGACTCCTTTTTAAATACTAAAATAGTGTAAATTTAAACTTATATGCTTATGTGTCTATATATGACCAAACACCCATTGAACATATTTTATATTTTTTAACTTGAGCATTTGTAATCAAATGTCCCTCCAGATCAATAATCTTCAAATATATTTTGAAACTATTTTGCCGTATATTATCATAGCAATAAGGTGTAAGATATTAACCAATAGATTATTATTTATAATTCATACAAGTTAAATTATAGAACACATTTTTATATAAATATTTAACCTGAATATCAAGAATGATTGAAATTGGAATTACTAGATCAAAAGTATACAGATTAATAAAAGTACACACATACTCCAAAATTTTGGCAAATTTTTCTTCAGAAAGTTTAGAAAGTGAAAATTCTTATATCAGTTAAATTTGTTTTACTCAGTGGCTCAGGAGGGTGAAGCAGAATAATCACAAGTTCAAAGCCAGGCTTAGAGACTTAGTAAGGCCCTAAGCAAATTAGTAAGTTATATATATATATACATAACTCAGTGAAAAACAATAAACTCTAAACCTGTTGTTTGCCTAAAAGTTGAGAGTAGAACAGTGGTTAGGCAAGATTTAGAAGGGGTAGGGAAATTGTCAATGGGAATAGTTTTATAGTTAGAAGGAATAATTTCTGGAGTTTTATTGGCATTGAATAGAAGGTTTCAAGAACTTAGCTAGGAACACTGGATGGTCAGTGATGTAAAGCAGAGCTCATTTTTCCTAACTGGGTGCTTCTGGGGAATCCACCAGAAGGTCAGTGCCTTCTTTGGTTTTCATGCTAACTGTCTGAGTTCGAGACTGCTACAATTTCAGTTCTCAGGGTTCATGTGGCTTTCTAAAACTTATATTGGCAGTAATTTTAGATTTCGTGAAGAAAAAAAAGTCAATGAGTGTAGGAACCAGGGAATAGGATGCATTTTCCTTCTGAAAGGGAACTTCATGTGAGAAAGAAAGTTTATCTGTGAAACACTATATTGATATAGGCAGGAAGGTTGATAAGGGCATGCTAACTCAGGTTGTTGAACAAAATAAAGTTGAAAAGTAGTGTTATAATGTAATCATCAGTTATTTTTTAAAAATATTTTTAGTTACAGATGTGCACAATACCTTTCTTTTATTTATTTCTTTTAATGTGGTGCTGAGGATTAAAACCCTATCACTGAATACCATAGCCCCACCAGTTATTTCTTGCAAAGGTTATTTTTGAGCTCATTAAATGAATGAGGTACATTCTAAGTGCCAGGTATTTAGCAGTTAACAGGCAAGTGTTTTCATACGTGCGAGGGTGTAAGTGGTTCTTACTGTTGCCTGATTTATAGAAGATGTTAAAATAAATGTCATTATAAAGAAAATAAAAATAAATGTAAGATCAAAGAAATTTTATCACAGAATATATGTGTGTCTATTGACATTTGTATTTAACTTTTTGCAAATAATAATAACAGTTAATGTAAAGTGCTTGCCAATTTTTTCTGATCCTCATGCAATAAGTAACCACCATGTTTATACTAGCAACATGTCATAAAATATCTATAGGTTAGAATAAGTTTTTTCCCCATTTTCCTCACAACCTCTTATATGTAATTTTGTATAACAATGAGGGTCTCCTTGCATTTGCATGCAATTTCCCTTTTCTCTCCCTTTCCCTCCGACCTCGTGTCTCTGTTTAATGTTAATCTTTTTCTCCTGCTCTTCCTCCCTGTTCTGTTCTTAGTTGTTCTCATTATATCAAAGAAGACATTTGGCATTTGTTTTTTAGGGATTGGCTAGTTTCACTTAGCATAATCTGCTCTAATGTCATCCATTTCCCTGCAAATTCCATGATTTTGTCATTTTTTAGTGCTGCATAATACTCCATTGTGCATAAATGCCACATTTTTTTTAATCCATTCATCTATTGAAGGGCATCTGGGTTGGTTCCACAGTCTAGCTATTGTGAATTGTGCTGCTATGAACATCGATGTGGCAGTATCCCTGTAGCATGCTCTTTTAACGTCTTCAGGGTATAGTCTGAGAAGGGCAATACCTGGGTCAAATGGTGATTCCATTCCCAGCTTTCCCAGGAATCTCCATACTGCTTTCCAAATTGGCCGCACCAATTTGCAGTCCCATCAGCAATGTACAAGAGTACCCTTTTCCCCACATCCTCGCCAGCACCTGTTGTTGTTTGACTTCCTAATGGCTGCCAATCTTAGGGTGGTTTTGCTTTGCATTTCTCTGACTGCTAGAGATGGTGAGCAACATGTCAGAAAATATCTATAGGTTAGAAGAAGCTTATGCTTGTTAGTATTTTTCCTAGTGTAATGATTCTGGTAGCACCAGATTCAAACTATGAAGAGCACTGCTTTTAAATAATAGACAATTATGAACAAATTTCCATTAGACTTTTAAGTTGGTTAATAATCATCTGCTATTTAAAAACATCTAGCTCAGATTTGTGTTTCTGAGGTTAACTACAAAGGTCTGCACACAAATCATTAAAAATTCCTGGGCCATTTTATATTTTTTGTTAACATAGTATTTTTTTTAAATTACTGTATCATAATCTTACCTGGAATTTAAATTTTAAATTTCAGCTTTGCTTATACACTTAAATTATCCAGCTAAAATATTTTACAGAACATTTTCAAGAATTTATTCTGATATAAATCATATGTGTTGTTAATTATTCATTTGTAAGCAAATATTACCACAATAATATTATGTAATATTATTTAGAGTGTGAGAGTATATAGAAATATTTTTAAATATATATATATATATATATATATATATATATATATATATACACACACACACATACACACATCACACATCACACATACACACATACACACAAAGCTTGAAAAAACAATTTGGTTATCTATTGGATAGACAAATGCAAATTCAAATAAATGTAGCCTCAAACTTGCCATGTATATTAGAAATAGTTATACATAGTACTGATTTACTTGTCATTTTCTATGTAACTGTATTGTTACTACATGTCATAATCAATTATAACACTATGAAATTTGTAATCAGTATGAGCATATCATTAACAAAAATCAATAATACATTATTGCATTTCTGTGAGTTTACAAATCTCCAGTCCTTCTTAGAAAGACTTACTAAAAGCTTTGAAGGATTTATAAATTTAACGTATTACTGCAATGTGTTGTTGGGGTCCATTACTAAGAAAATAGATAGTTTCTAGATGGCATTGAAATACTTCTCTAAAACTTTAAAGAAAGTATGGAATGTAAGCTGGGCAAAAGAATAAAAACTACCTCAGGCATCAAGAACCACAGGAACTCAAGCACCACAGCAGCAAATTGTTGAATGAGCACTGCACAGTGCATCTTAGCCATACTCATGATAACCTGGGAGTTCACAGCTATCAGACTGAGGGAAGATTGAATAATAGAGAGTTTACAATTCATGTTAAGAGTGAATTGGACCCAATTAATGGTCTGCCCTCAGAAAATTAATGTGTTTTTAAGGTGCACGTACAATAATATCCACATATACCCAAAATGAAAATTGTAATTTGTTAAAACACAAAGACTATATAAGTCCTGTTACATTTTCATTTTTACATTTAATCATTTCATTTAGTTTACATGGCAATCTCTAGTCACATACTAGCTTACATATTTTTATGTGTTGTCAAATTCTTTTCATCAATTTCAATACTTAAAGATGAAACTAAACAATTCCATTATTATATTTTAAGAAATTACCACCATGAAGAAAATAGACAGGAAATTCATCTTGTCCTTAGTTTACTTTGCTTTCTTTGTGTATTCTCATGCAGTGCTTTTTATTTATGATCTTGAGAAAGCCATGGGAAGGTGAATTTACCTTCTTGCAAAAAAACAGAGAAATGTATTATAGAATGTTTAGTTGTTTCCTGGTGGTATCTTTTTCAAAAGGTATATGGAAATGACATTATAGACAATATCAAGTTACAGTTAAATATTTTTCTGTCAAGGAGAGAGGAGATTTCAGAAATATGAATCTGCTCCTCTTTGGGCCTATCTTAAATTCTGGCTCTTACACCCAGCCAACTGTCAGGCACAGATCTATGTAAACATGAGTGTCTCACGGGTGGGCCTGAGATCTTTCAATTCCAGTCTTTAAAGATAAAGTTTCTTGACAGATGATATTTTAGGAAGACATCTCCTGAGACTTTCTCACAGTTCAATCAGGCATGTCTCGATTTGTATAGGAAAATCTCTGCATTTGCTCTATTGTTTCTTGTAAGAGAGAGAGTGTGCTCCCAATGAGTAGACACATTAAGATTTGCCTTTACAGAAGGTTTACCCATGATTGTTTAAACATGATATTTATGCATTATTATTTTTGTGGGATAATAAATTCAACATAAAGTATTCATTCCCATTTTAAAATTACAACCTTGGTTTCAGACTTGATAAGGGTATGTAAAATTTTCTAAAGAAAATATTTTATATAGAAGAAATCATGTAATACCTTGAATTTCAAAGAAGTTTCACACTTGACTGAACAATCATATGGAATAGACAATATCTGAAAAGTTCAAAGTACAAAAACTACATGATAAAGGGTCCAGAATATGTAGGGATCTAAAACTATTTTTTTTGTATGAAATACACTTAATGGTCTCTCCAATTTTACAAATTTATGGCTAGCTTATAAAACAAGAACTATTGAGTTATATTTACCTTTGGAGATGCAGAAAACACACAACAAATGTCAGACAGAGATTAAAATATTCCAGCCTTCCCATGAGATGATATTATTTCCATAAACTTTATATAGCAAAATTAAATTCTTCTCTAATTATAGCTAAGTATATTCACAAATCTTTAAAGATAAATAATGATTTAAGAAATTTTTAAGAACTTAAGAATACACTTAAGAAAAGGTCCTGAGTTATTGTAAAAAAATATTTAATGCTGTTTTGTTTTAGGCTTTACATAATAAATTTGCAAAAGAAAAATAAATGCTTTTTCATATTGATATAATATGTACATAAGGGTATGCAGCTTAATATGTGCTTCTTTGTAGTGACATATTTCTAACAGTAAAAAAAAAATTAAGAATTTAAATATTTAAGTGATTCTGTTTTTGTATGTCTTAGGAAAGAAATAAATGTGATGAGCTTATAAGGGATATTATCTCTTAAGATCAAGTTCATATCCATGAAGAAATTACAACCAAAAAATATGAACTACTTTGTAAAATGTCCAAGTTACATATTCAAGTTTCATTTAAAACTTTTTTTTTCCTTTCTTTTTTTCTGGGAGAGCAAGTGATCCAGTATTTGCCTCTTAGGAAAATTGAATTACTAACCAGTAATTACAGTTCTCTGAATGTAATATTCTCAGTGGATTTGTATCAATTGTCTTGGGGCATTTTGGCATATGAGTTCCAGTAATGTAACATTTTGAAATAAAGAAAATTAAGTTCTAATAGATTGTATCTTAAATTTGTCTAGTATATTTCTATAAAGCCACTTTGAATTTTTTTTTCCAACAGTCTTGTGAAATAGATTCAGTTAACCCAAGATGTAGTTCTTTAGCGCACAGAAAAGTGAAATCCAAATCCAAGATCATAATGTCATTTATGAAGCTAGAAAAATCTGTGCATGATGAGGTTGCACAGATTCACTCTGCTATATTGAGTCTGCAATTCCATTTTTTAAATTAGGTAGCAAAGCAATATAAATGGGAGATACTTATCTTTAGAACATTTAAAATACCCTCACTATCATTGTCTTGTAATTTTTAAGCATTTAATTCATTATAACATGCTACATATTAAAGTATGAATTACTAATTAATATGTGTATTTAAAAACTGAGATAAATGTAGAAATTCAATTACTAGGAGAGTTTTTGAAAATACAAGATATTATAATCTAGAATCTAAAGTAAAAATGTTTAAGCATAATTATTATATTTCCAGTTATATGAACAGTAAGAAATATCTTACCATTTTAGAACCCTTAAAGATAAAAAAATATATTTGATTGAGTCAGGATTTTGTTTTAGGGTATAATGTAACTAAGGATGAACTAGTATTTTTTGGAAATCAGAAAGATAAAAATTTTACCTTATGTAATATTGATTTTGGGAAATTTTGAAGAAATACTTTAAAAAGCTTAATTTCCTTTAAATTTCAAAAGTTTTCTTACTGTTGCCCAATTAAAAGATTCTACTTTTCATTGACTTATATTCAATCAGTAAGGTTAAGTATTATTTTAAAACACATGAGCTTACTTAAAAACTAAGAGGTATGAAAATGAAGAAAGCTATTATTTTAGATATTTGGATGGTAAAAATTGCTATTATGCAAAGGGATTTTATCTTAATTATTCTGGAAGATGATTCAATTTATTTACATTGCATATCGTAAAATTAGCATACATGATTTATTTATTCATATGATTATCTGGAAATAAATATTGAACTAAGAAAAGATTAAGTTTTAAAATTAAAAATTTGGCTCTTGCCCTCTGAGTCAGTCTGAGTCAGGGGATAGGGGACTTTTCCAGAGAGATTTGCAACTCTAGGCCACATAACCTCCCGATCAGGGAGATTAATGAGACCAGTGGAGGACAGAAAGCCAATCAGTGCATTTGCTGTGAAGAGGAGGGTCATCAGAAAATGGAGACATCCCTGATGCTTCCGAGGGAAGCCACATGGTCAAGCAAGGCCTGGACCCATCCTAGCACAAATGGCACTAGCAGATCTGAGAAGCTGCTGCAAGTTCCCAAAGATTCTCAAGGAAACTCAGCTGACTGTTAACAATAGATAGAAACAAAAGTCAGTTTGACTTGCTTCATCTTAAACACTTAGCAAAGACAGTCAAAGCCAAAACACAGCTATTCCTGGGCATTTTAAATAAAATAATAGTTAAATGTTACTTCTATAAATAAGTAAACAAGAAGCTTCAAAAGAGATTCTCAGACAGGAATGCCTGATATCTATCAGAAGAAACTGCCAGAGTAGTTTTTAGTTCAAGGCCTTTATTTCTAACCTATGCAGGTAGGCTTAATGTTTGCTAGTATGGTTATCCAGCCCTAAGTAACAGAATTAAATATTTCTCTATTAGACACAGAGGTCATACTAGTAAAAGGATTTTGCAAGCTCAGATGACATTAAGATATTAAACTGTATCTTAAGGAAAAGGACATCTGTAACCCTAAAAGTTAAATGTTGTGTTACACCCCTGACAATTCTGGCAATGTGACAAATATCCTTGAAGATTTACATGCTCAGATAGAAGCCATGTCCTCAGCAACTTTGTCATGGAAACAACATCTTAGCTCCTGGTTCTTGGTACTTCCTGGTGTAAAACATTGTTAGTCTTTGTCTTTGCCATCATACGCATTGGCATATTCCTGTGCTATGGGATTTATTGCTGCATCAGTCTGGTTCCAGTACTAATGAATTCTTGTTTCTCTTGTAGACCACCCATCACTCAAATGGCCTTCCAGTCTATTACTTCTCAATCAGTCTTCTATCATGGACCCACTCGATAGACCCAATTTTTAAAGGGAGATTCCAAACTGCTTGCCCCACACCGTCCCTTTTCAGCCTGAAGAGGCCAGAAAGATTTTCTTCGCCCCCCTTGCTTACACCAGTAAGGAGTTCCCAAATTAGAGGGGGGAATGAAGCCAGATTTAAAGTTAGGTAGTCAGTTTAGTTAGGTAAATCGGGTCTAATATCCAGTGAAATCTAAAATGAAGGCCATGCTGGGAATGACTCAGGGAAAATGCAGGACAATTCATGGAATGTTAATGAAGTCCTGAAAAGGCCCTAGGCCAAAGTCCACCTCAAAGAAATGTTAATGGAGCTCAGGAAACAGCCCCCAACAGATTCGGAGATAGCCCATCCTAGAGAAATGATAAGCCCATCCAAAAAGGTGATAATTGGGCCCACCTGTGTCCTAACCCCTTCAACCTATATTCCATCACCAAAACTATAAAAAGTGGAAAGAACAGCCCTTCCACGGATTCCCACATTTTGGGTCCCCTTCTTTCTCTGGGAGAAGTCTTTTCTGCTGTCCTTTTATAAATTTCTAATTTCTACTCTGAAAAAAAAATTCATCTTGTAATAAGCATATTTTGTTACTAATGACGTACATAACAGATTTTTTAAAGAGATTGTATGCAATACATATATTTGGGACTGGGAGTATACCTCAGTGGTAGAGCACTTGCATAGCAATTGTAAGGCCTTGGGTTTAATCCTCACCTTCACAGAAAAGGAAAAACAACCACAACCAATTATTCCCTAACGCTTTTGTCCATATGTTTGTGAGTATAATATAACTTGTATTTCAAATGAAGGGTTGTGTTTCTTATTTAAAGGAATGAGTAGTTTCAAGTTTCCAGTATCAAAGATGACTTCCAGGTAGACATGTTTGTCATTGCCATGAGAACTGGTTGCCTTTTTCACTACCCTAGAATAATATGTTAAGTGGAAAATACAACATAATTTGAGTGAGTATTTGCCCAGGTCCAAGTATGAGTTAAAGGTTTAGAAATTATTTTATTGTCAAAAAGAGTACAAAGTGTGAAATGCCTAATAGTTTATAGGTTGTTCATTTTATTAAAATTAGATTTTAAGGTAATAATAAAGGCAACTATCCTTTGAAACTAACTATGAGTGTCAAGTACCTTGCAAGCACTATTGTATTTGAGGTTTACAACACCATTGTCTAGAGAGCTGTGTTCCTTGTTAAGTAGTAGAGGCAGAGATAGAATTGAGACTCAGAAAAGCATAACTCTAAAATGCAAACTTTCAACCCATGTACTATATTCCCTTCTGAGCCCCAAAGTTTTTTTTTTTTTTTGATTACTAAAAACTAAATCTATTCCAAGTCTTAATTTACTTTTAATTGTATTAAAATTTTTTTTGAAAGGGAATATTCTTATTACAAAATAGAACATCCTGTGAAGTCTATAAAAAAAGGTTAATCAAAGAAAAAATTAATTACCCATAGTCATAATACTCCCAAATTAATTCATTCAATAACTGTAAATTCTGTAGATTTTTTAACATTAGGTATCTGTAGGCCCACATAGCCAAAGACTAGTGATGGTCTTCTTCTATCTAAAACTTAGACCCTAAAATGCGAAGGCATTAAGATTAAATGATGCCTCCCTGTTATTATATAGCAAGTGATAATGTTAAGTGTAATGTTTAAAAAATATTTTATTCTGATAACATTATAGTTTATTAAATGTTCATGTTGTCAATGTTTACAACATAATTGATAATAGTTCATGGTATTCCAGTAAATATGTAAGTATTTTAACACTTAGTTTCTTTAATTTTTTTTTTACCAACTATTGGAGTTTAGTAAAATTTTACCATGTTTATTTTTGTTTAAACTTGAATCCATGTACTTATTCATTATGCATGCCTACATGATTGCAGAAATGCATTCCTTATTTATTTATTTATTTATTTATTTATTTATTTATTTATTTTGGTACCAAGGATTGGACCCAGTGATGCTTAACCACTGATCCACATACTCAGCCCTTTTTTTGTATTTTATTTAGAAACAGGATATCACTGAGTTCAGTTGCTGAGGGACTCGCTAAATTGCTGAGGCTGGCTTTGAACTCACAATCATCCTGCCTCAGCATCCCAAGACTCTGGCGTGTACCACTGAAACCAGCTACATGAATTCATGTACAAGAGACCACATTGCAGTTAAATTCTCCAGGTATATTAAACGTATTATCCTTAAAGTAATTTTTATGTAGGCAATGTGTGGGTATATATATATATATATATATATATATATATATATATATAAATTACTTTAAAGAATTTTATATATAATTGTATACAAACATATATAGGTATAAAAACTTGAAAAACAAGATACTTCTTTCCACTCTTTATTAGGATTATAAGATGATGGAAGAGGATTTCCCTGTAGGAAGTAAAAGGTCTCAGTATTCATATTTTTCAGGAATACCACCAAAGGAATTTTGAAGTAAGACTGCTAACAATGTGTAATGGTTTTCAGTCTATTGAGAAAACAGTGGATTGAGCAAGACTATATAATAGCACTATTTTAGAGTAGAAATTTTTTTGAGACAATTATTCACTCAAAGAAACTTGAGAAAATGATACATTTTTTGCCTTAGAGAATTCAAAAGAGGTGTTTTCTACTGTGCTGATAGTATGATACTATTTTCACAAATTAAGAGCCCTCAATAGAGAAATGGCCCGACTCTCTAACTACTGTCAATGGTAATAGCTCAAGATCAACTACTTTAAAATTAAAATGACAATTTATTTTTTCAGCTCTTCTCTCCTGTTTAATTGGCATCTATTCAAAAATTCCATACATGGGTCAAATTATTTATTTACCTAGAAATACATTCTGCAATGAATTTACACTGGAGCCTTTTAAAGAGAGTTGTGGTGCAGAAAATTAGATGTCTCCTGGGTAAAACATTGTGATTTTCAATAAATGCAATGGTAGATTGGTAACATCAGTTTTTAACATTTTTGAAAGAAAATTATTCATGCTGTTTCTCTGCAGTGCTGAACTTCGAGGATTCCTATAATCATTTGACCTTATGCTACATGAAGCTGACCCAGATTTGCATGCAGAGAAAAAACATTTTGGCTCAGACAGCAATCACTAAACTCACTTAACTGAATAAATTGGTTGTTCAGTAAAAAGTCTTGGTTAAATTCCTGTATATTGAGAGATTGGGGTTTTGATGCTATGTTCAGCTTGTTAGAAAAGAAAGATATATAAACTTAGTATTACTACATAAACAAAAGCACTATTTTACTCAGGTATTAATTGCCTGAAACTTTTGTTCAATTGATTGGTTTCTATAGATAGTAACAATTCGATACCTAACCAAGCCAGTAACTATAGATAGTACCTGAATTTACAAGTATTGTCTTTCTGACAAAATTATGGCTTTCTTCTTATACTGTATTCAATGAGTATCTTGCTTTAGGCTAAACAGTCATAGTAGATGATTTATACTTTAGAATTTTTGATTGAAAAAATATGGGTCAAATCACCATTTAAATCAGCTATTGCCCTTCTTGGACTATTCCCTGAAGACCTTAAAAGAGCGTACTACAGGGATACTGCCACATCAATGTTCATAGCAGCACAATTCACAATACCTGGACTGTGGAACCAACCCAGATTCCCTTCAATAGATGAATGGATAAAAAAATGTGGCATTTATACACAGTGGAGTATTACTCAGCACTAAAAAGTGACAAAATCATGGAATTTGCAGGGAAATGGATGGCATTAGAGAAGATTATGCTAAGTGAAGCTAGCCAATCCCTAAAAATCAAATGCAAATGTCTTCTTTGATATAATGAGAGCTACTAAGAACAGAGCAGGGAGGAAGAGCAGGAGGAAAAGATTAATATTAAACACAGACATGAGGTGCGAGGGAAAGGGAGAGAAAAGGGAAATTGCATGCAAATGGAAGGAGACCCTTATTGTTTTACAAAATTACATATAAGAGGTTGTGAGGTGAATTGGAAAAAAAACAAGGAGAGAAATGAATAACAGTACCTGGGGTAGAGAGAGAAGAGGGGAGTGGGGATACTAGAGGATAGGAAAGGTAGCAGAATACAACAGTTACTAATGGCATTATGTAAAAATGTGGATGTGTAACCGATGTGATTCTGCAATCTGTATTTGGGCTAAAAATTAGAGTTCATAACCCACTTGAATCTAATGTATGAAATATGATATGTCCAGAACTTTTTATTGTTTTGAACAACCAATAATAAAGAGAAAAAAAAAGAAAGAAAAAAAAGAAACACCATAATGTTGTGAAAATAAACTAACAAACATTGTTGAAATAGTAATACTGAATGGAGAAAGAATTTTAAATATGACTAGCTTCATAATAAATATAAGTTCAAACTATGGTGATGTTTTTTTTTCATTAAAGGAAGAGAATGACTGTTCTTTATAGGTATAGCATCTCTGTGGTTCTTATTTACTACTATATAATAAAATTACAAATTATTGTTAGTTATACAATATTTTTATACATGTCCAAAATCATTATACATGTCCAAAATAGATTTTTCACATTTAAAGTACTTTATACATAATAATGATTTTTAATCACTTCCCACTGAAGAAAACAATCACTATCCCCTTATTTTAGTGATTAGACACAGAGGAGTTTACCTTCTTGCTTATTGACACATGAATATAGAGACAGAGGTCAGAGTCTTCATCTAGATTTGGTTCTCATTCATTCTTGGCAAATGTCATTAGTAGTTTGTTTGTTGGCTTTTTTTTTAATATTTACTTTTAGTTTTTGGTGGACACAACATGGGGTGCTGAGGATCAAAACTGGGCCACCCGCATGCCAGGGAGTGCTGTACCATTTGAGCCACATCCTCTCTTGGGTGGCTTTTTAATGCAGTGCTGGGTGTTCAACCCAGTACCTCAGGCATGCTAGAGAAGTGCTTTACCTCTTATCCATAACCCTAGTCCCCAAAGTCCTTTACTTATTATTTGGGGGGGAGGAGAGTGTGTGTGTGTAGTGCAAGGGATTGAATCCATGGCCTTAATCAGCAAAACAAGCAGTCTACTGACTAAGCTACATCCTCAGCCCTGATCTATAGTCTTTTAACAGTGACAATGGAGCAGCCTGTCATTCAGCCTTTGATTCTGCGCCCACTTGGCTCAGGTTGGAGGCAGGGCATGAAGCCTTGACCAATCAGTCTCTTAGGTGAGAACTGTCCAACCCTCATGCAGCCAGTGATGAGGGGGAGGGCGTCCACAATCTTCTGTTCCCTTGGTGTCTGGAGCCCACCATTTTTTTGATCTTTTTGTAGGCTTCTGTCCTGGATCCAAGCCCAGGTGTCTGTGCTATGCAGAAACTGAAAACAAATCACAGGGAGAACACTGAGAACCCTGAGAGTCAGGAAATGGTAAGTGTGCCTTGTTATCTTGAGACTGGGTAGGAAGGTGGCTTAAAGCTGACAGAAGTGGCAATGGTGGAAACTGGTAGTCATGGCTAGGGAGTCCTCATGGTCCTCTCCAGAGTCTTGTGGCCAGAGGGTCTCTCTGTGGTAACTTAGCGTTCACCTCCCTCTGACTAGTCTAGTGAGACTTAGATCAGCAGTTGAAAACCTGGGCATTTTGTTCCATAATTGTAAGGTGTTTCCAGCTTTTTTCTAAAGCCCTTTGTGGGCTTCCATGTCCCATGATTCCAGCATGTCTCCAGAATGCATAATGAAGACTGAGATAATTACCAGGAGAGAACCACAACTTCATTTGTTGTATTCAAGCATGAGAGAGGCTGCTGATTTTAGGGCTTGTTACTCATGAGGGTTTGTTTATTTGTTTGTTTATTATTTTTTTTGTGTGTGCGTGTTTGTTTGTTGTTTTCTTTTTGGAACCAGAAATTCAACCCAGAGGTGTTCATCCACTGTTTCACATTCCCATCCTTTTTTAATATTTTTATTTAGAAACAGGGTCACTTTGAAGTTCTTAGGGCCTCACACATTTGATGATGCTGGCTTTTAACTCATTCTCTTCATGAGTCCTGAGATTTTTAAATGTAGCAGAAGCAGTATCTCAAATCCAGAACAAAAACCTGAAATCCAGAACTTCAGCTTATTTCTCCATAGGTCTCAGAATAAGCCCCTAGTTTTCTAGCTCTCTGTTGACATATCCAAAACTAGGGTTCTCTGTTCACAGAGAATAAGTTTAATAATGACCATGTAATGCAGATAATGGGCCTCACTCAAAGACACCTGGTGGCTAACTGAAAGATGTTAATGAGCACCATTAAGGCCTATTTCAAAAGTAAAAGACCTTGAATCCCACTTGTGGGAACACCTTCTACAAAGTCCTTTGTCCCAGGAGTGATTCCTTATTGAATTTGAAGGAAAAAGGATGGGTCACAGAAAGAATAAAAGTGAACCCATATGGTAGTCAGGATGCCTTTTCCAAAGCCTATTTTAAATGCATTATGCTCCATGTTCTGCCCAAAACCATCAGTAAACTTCTAAGATGGCACACAAAAATGATTTTTTTTCTGATATCAATCCTCATACAACATGGTGGGCATTCTATTTCTTCTTGCTTAAATAATCTTTTTTCTTCAAAATTTATGAAACAAGCACCCAGATTCATGGAAAACTGAGAAATTTTGGTTTATCTAAAAATTCCACTTTCAGCATTATTAATCATTATTTCCCCATGTTTTATTTCAAATGTATGCATCATTTATAATGTTTTTCTTCAAGAACTGGAGGGCACTTTTAAAAGATTTTAATTTATCATTCTGAGATTTTTACATGAGAAAAAAGCAGAATAATATCAGGTGACATTAAAAAGAGTGACTCTCTCCTAAATGCGGTTTATGTGTCCCATTTAAAATTTTTTTTAAAACTGTAATGGGTCATCAATTGAGGGTGTATTTATTTATTAATTAATTTGTTTATTTACTTATTTATGGTCAGACCATTTCATTAAAATAACCCACAGAAGGGGCTGGGGTTGTGGCTCAGTGATAGAGCACTCACCTATCACATGCAAGGTCCTGGGTTCGATCCTCAGCACCAAATAAAAATAAGTAAATAATAAATAAATTAATAAATAAATAAATAACCCACAGAAACATTCCAAACATTTAAAAAACGCTTTTATTCTGGTGTGGCAGGAAAAAATAGAAGTGGGACTAACTTGAATTTAAATTACATGCAAGTTCAATCTCTCTCTCCTTCTCTCTCTCTCTCTTTCTCTCTCTCTCTCTCTCTCTCTCTCTCTCTCTCTCTCTCTCTCTCACTCACTCTCTGTAGTGAGGATTGACCCCAGGGCCTCATTCTTAGAAGGCAAGAACTCTGCAAGCTGAATTATTTACTCAGTCCCATTTTTTGGGGGGGAGAGACCAGGGATTGAAGTGAGGAGCACTCTACCACTGAGCCACATTCCTACCCCTATTTTGTATTTTACTTAGAGACAGGGTTGCACTGAGTTGCTTAGTGCCTCACCATTGATGAGACTGGTTTTGAATTCATTAATTTTATTTCTCAGTCTTGTAAACAGCTGATATTACAGGCATGCACCATTATGCCTTGCCAACTTCAATCTTAAGGGCTAAAGTACAGGCAAATTAGATCAAAGTCCATGTCAGTATCTTGGTACTATATATATAAAGGTGTTGATAGACCTTATGTTTTATTTACTTATATCTGGAGCTGAGAATTGATTCCAGTGTCTCAGATGTGTCAGACAAGAGCTCCACTGAGCTCCAGCCCTAGCCCCCTGGAACATTTTTTATTGGGGATATTGGAGATTGAACTCACGAACACTTCACTACTAAGACAAATCCCCAGGATTTTTGTTTTGTTTTGTTTTTTACTTTATTTTGTGAGAGGATCTCACTGAGTTTTTTAGCACCTCGATTCTGCTAAGGCTGGTTTTGAACTTTTGATAACTCTTCCTCAGCCTCTTCAGCAACTGGGATTACAGGCTTGCACCCACACACCCAGCCCCTGCTACATTTTTAATACCTGTTATAGGTAGATTTTAACCAGTAGCCTTAACTTTTTTCTAATATATATTTGATTTGAATACATAATAGTGAAACAGATTCTATTTTTTATCTCCAACACTGCTTTTGGTTATGACAGTGTCTGAGTTAAGATTCCCCATTAAAGAATTTACTGTGTGTTGTGTTCTCATTCTGACTTCCCATATGACCTAGTTCTGAGTTTTAGAATATCTGAAACAAGGATCTCAGAGATTCCAAATTTTTTGGAGTATTTAGAAAACACCACTATCTGAGTCTTGCATTCTAGGGACCAGTTTGAATTTTAAGTATGTAGCTTCTGAAGGGATGGACTAATTGGATGCGTTGCAACTGGAAGGCATTTTATGATATACTTTCTATCTAAAAGGTACTTCATTTGTTTCTTTTTATTAAATACTGTGAATAAAGTTACAATAAAAATAGATGTGTGGCAATATATTTAGCAAAAGGATTCCAAATTTTTTACATATATACCCAGAGTTATTATTAGCAGATTGTATGGCATTTTTTTTTACCAAGAATTATTATTTATATTTTTTTATTTATTTAAATAATGGAGATTAAGCCCAGGGAATTTTACCAGTGTGCTACATACCCAATCTCCAACACTTTTACTTATTGATTGATTTTTGAGAGAGGGTTTCACTGGGTTTCTTAGGACGTTGCCAAGTTCTTGAGGCTGGTCTTTAACTTGAGAATAAACCCCTAGTTTTCTACCTCTTATTCTTCTAAGCCACTGGGAGTACAGGCATGTACGACCTTGCACTTCTACCCCAAGTTATTACTAGTGGATTATGTGCATTTTTGTTTAGGGCTTTTAAAGAATCTTAACCCTTTTAGAAAAGATATTTATTAAATTTATTTAAAATATATTTATTAAATGTATTTAAAAATGTCACCAACATTTTTACATATTTGTGTACTGTGGAATCCCTATTAATTATGAGATATTTGCTTGGTTTTGCATGGTTTGGTGCTGAATATTGAACCCAGAGTTGCATATCACTGAGATACATCCACATTCTTTTTTATGTTATATTTTGAGACAGGCTCTCATTAAGTTGATTGTAGCCTTGTTATGTTAATGAGGCTGTCTTTGAACTAACAATTCACCTGTTTCGTTTTCCATAGCTTCTAGAATTTCAGGGATATGCCACCATGCATGACAATTTTAGTTTTTTATAATAGCCATTCCAACAGAACTGCATAGGCTGCAGAAAATTTTTTGATTACTGCATTAAATCCCTGAGGCAGTTTATGTGAAGTAGCCAGTGTAGGAGTGTTGAGTAAGGATTAGCAAGGATTGTGGAATGTGATAGACATTATTATCTAAAGTACATGTATGGGGCTGGGGATGTGGCTCAAGTGGTAGTGCGCTCACCTGGCATGCGTGCAGCCGGGGTTTGATCCTCAGCACCACATACAAACAAAGGTGTTGTGTCCGCCGAGCACTAAAAAATAAAAATATTAAAATTCTCTGTCTCTCTCTCTCTCTCTCTCACTCTCTCTCTCTCTCTCTCTCTTTAAAAAAATAAAGTACAAATATGAAGACAGGAATTGATGTGAACATACTTTATATACAAACAGAGGTATGAAAAATTGTTCTATATGTGTAATAAGAATTACGATGCATTCTGCTGTCATGTATTTAAAAAATAAAACAAATAATATTTATATGTATTGCTGAGAATCAAACTCAGTGCTTTTGCACATGCTAGCAAAGTAGTCTACCACTGAGACACAACTCCAGCCCATGTAACCAGCTTTTTATACTCTCTTTGTAGTAATCAGAAACAACTTTAAAAATTGAAATTGCATTTATATCACTTTTCCTAGTACAGTAATGCATTACTAACTAAACTTATTCTTAGTATTTTTTAAAAATAATCTAATGGATGACTGTTATTTCTTTCCAGAGACTATTTTATCACTTCTTTAGGCCTTGGTGAAGGGCCTTTTTTTTCAGAATATAGATTTCTTCCATTATCAAATGGGTCCATGCTAAGTGTGTTGAAAATAGTGATTCTAAAACTTCACACAATCTACACATTTCCAAGACTATAGAAGAAAGGGAAAGACAATATTCATAACCAAGAAACCATTTCCATTGGAAGCATAGTATAAGTGTCCAACCTGGAGTATAATCCAGGTCTTTCAGTGGTAAGGTTGTTTAAGAACCACAAACATAGGTTTTTGGGATCCTCTAAAGTACACTGAATGGCTTTAAATCACTACTCTTCTTCAAAATAAAATTTCTGCTACCTACTTAAAAATAAAGCACTATGAATGAGAAAGGTGAATGAGACATAAGTTCTGTGGAGGTACTCAGGTTGACCTTTAATTATAGTTCATAAATAGTCAAATAAGAAGGGCTTTAGGGTGGTCTCATCTTTTCCAACACATGATATGGAATACTTAGATGAACTGACATGAAATAATAAAAATGCATTTCAGGAAAGTGATGTCACAGAAATTTTCAGGGTAGAATCTTAGAAATGTGGGAAAAATATATTCATATTCATATGCATTTCTATAGAAAAAAATAAGTGATAAGTACATGAGTAGGGTAAATTCAGTATGCCTCATGCATTGTAGGTTGAAGGTAATGATAAAGTAATAACTGAGGAGATCCAGAACTCTATAATTGTGGGAGACATTAATAGCAATTTAGAAAAAGAAAATATAGTTAAATCCCTTTAGATTTGCCTCGGTCATCTGTTCCTCTAATGAATTTGATTCTGTCAAATGAGATTATGTGAGTATGGTTCTCTCTGAATTTATGTTTTCTCTTGTTTTTAGGATTTTGTCAGCTATGTCATGTAAAGCCCTGTCTAAACTCCCTTTGGGGATCTTTTACCTCCTGTTCTGGACTGCAGAGCAGAGATCCACCTCACTCATTCTGTGCAATGAATTGACTTTTGTAAGTCTTTTCCAACAATGGTTGGAAGAACAAGCATATTGGAGGGTCTTTCATATCCTGTAATATGGTCGTCAAACCTTGTGGGTTAAAAGGTAGTTACTTGCTATGTTAGCAACATCTTCCCTATGAGAAGGGCTTACCTATATTGTTTGGTTTGGAAGCCCCATGAACACAGAAGAGAAGCATTTATGCTCACAAACAAAGGAATGCCAAAAGCCATTAGATGTCAGAAAATACAAAAAATAAAATCTTCTTTTAGAGCTTTCAGAGGTAAAAAGTTTATTTCTGTTTTCTATAAGAAAACTAAAATTTCTCTTTGGCCTGACAATATTTTGATGTTTTAAACTTGCTTGCAATTTCTACCTGTGTTTTGAATTCACCTATGCCTGGCTATCCCTTACCAGATAGCAACCCTCTCTAAAACTTTACTGGTGCCTCATAAATTCTGGCTCCCACTGACCCAATAACAATTCTCTCTAAATCTCAGTGGCAGCTCATAAATTCTAAGTCTGGAGCTGAATTTATTCCCTCCCTTGAAATGTTAGCCATGTAGATCCTTAACCTGCTATCTGCCTTTATATTATGATTTTCAAAATCTTGTTAGCTGTAAGTACCTTAGCACCCACCTCCTTTGTAACATTTTGTGCTGTAAAAATATTTTCCGGAAAATCAGGGGGATGATCTCTAGCATGGGGTCTTGTAAGAGACAGTCCTGGCCAGCTTTTGTCTACACAATACAATCTTGATTTAATTTGATTTAAAATTGGAGTTGGTGGTCTTTACTTTGTGTTTTGGTTTAAGATTAACCTTTTTTTTTAACTTTACTGTAAATAAAACCAAAGAACACAACAAAACTCCTGTTAATGAGCCATGTGCATAAGAATAGTCATTCCTTACTGAAAGCACAGTATTCATTATAGAAATGATATAAAAGATCTCTCAAATATCAAGAGAGTTTAGGAGGTAGAAATTTTATTTCTTTCAGAATATAGGTAGTAAAATAGTACAAAAGAGAAAATGTGAAGCATGAATATATTAAGTAATATGCAAAAAAGCCACCAAAATATTTATTACAAAAAAATCATATCTACAGAAATGGTTCAAAGAAGCTGTCTTTTTGTCAGGAATAAACATTTGGATAAGAATGGAAGTTTTGGTTCTCTTTTTAAGTAGTTTTACTCACAGTGAATTATCTTTACACTATTTCTGCATTTTACTGGTTGGAACTAATTATAATTCATATATCTTCAAAAAAGGTACTGAATGCAGAAAAATATTATTGCTCATGTTTGAATCACCTACATTATTTGATCTTTCCCTTTTTAAACCAAAAATCTGCATAAAACCATCTCTTAATAAATATCTCTATCTCTGTATATTAGCAGAAACTGAGTTATAAAATTTGCTATGATAACTTGTCTCTTCATGTACTTAAAGACTATGAATTTGCTGCTTAGCACTTAGGTATAATTCTCTATGGTGTTCTCTAGTTATTTTTGTCTCTATGTTTTAGACCAAGCTCTTAGTATGTGCCTTAATTACTCTGTGTAGCAATGTAGGATTTATGTCTTATTTGTGACACTTTGTTTCCAGAACTGTGTCTAAAGGGAAATATTTACAAAATGATTATCGAGGAAAAAAAATCTATTTAATATTATATTTTATTTTATATTTATTTATATGTTTATATATACATATTTTATTATTTAGAAACACACTTTGATCTGAAACTATAGTGCTACTAGTGTACGTTAGCTTGAATTGGTTGTGAGAAACAAACTAAAAAGACATTTCTCTGTGTTGGTTGGTGATTTCTGGAACCTCAGGAACCTAGTGAATAGTGGCAGAAATAAGTAACTCTCTAGTTTGAGACAGAACCACCAAACTAGATGATGTTTTGCTCCTGCTTTCTATCTTGATCATTGGAATCATAACTTTAAATATTCATGGAGGACTTTTGGAATTCTGTACTGTTACTTCTTTTAAAAAAAATCAATGAAAGTGAAAAATAATGCAGGAAAGATAGATAATTAATTTCAAACTATTCATTTGTTAAAATAAATAATTTTTTTAAATCACCAGAAATTCTGAAAAGTTAGAAAAGTTGAAAGCTTTAGAAATAGCCTAAGGCAATTTCTCTTTTCTCAGGATAGTAGACTATGTTTCTCTTTTCTCAGGAGAGTATACTATGTCTCCAACTCATTCCTCTATAGAATTGGACTGTGTGCAAATATGAAAAATAAGTGATAAGATGCCCCACATGGCTTAGAAGTTTAAAATCCTGACAGAAGCTCAAATCTGCCTTTTTCTACTTTACAGAATACAAAATCTTAAATTTATAAACTTCACAAACATTTGAAGAAGTGTAATTCAAAATGACCTAAAAAATGAAAAAATCATTGAAAGATGACCCATTGAACATGAGGACTTATAATATTGAAGCCCTTATATTAAATGTCTTCTTATCATTGTCAAAATTTTCCATGTTCATATTATCAATATATTAATCAAAATTTTGATGCATTTAATAACAAATATCTAATTTCCTATTTTATTCTGTCTTTTAAAAAATTAGTAGTAATCAATATTAATAATTTAATGCTCATTCTTTTAAAGTATGAAACATATACTTAAAAGCTATGGCTATAGCAAGTGAAAAATCCAGCCTAATTTTCATTTAAGACTGGAAGCCATCTCATCACAAAGGCATGAAAAGTTAATTTCTGCTTCATTATAAATTACCTTGATTTGTAACCTTGCTTGGAATGCATTCCAGTGCCTTGAACTCATCCATGTCTGGTTTTCCCTGATGAGATAACAACCCTCGCTGAAACTTTAGTGATGACTCATAAATTCTGGCTTTCCCTGACCAAATAACAACTCACTCTGAAACTTTAGTGGTGCATCATAAATTCTGATGTTGTTATCTAAATTTAATCCCTAGGTGCTGAACCATTTAGACCATTAAACTACTACCTGCATTTGTATTATGCTTATGAAAATCCTGTTATTCGTGTAAGTTCTCAAGACACCCCCCTTTTGCAACCTTTTGTGCTATAAAACTACAGTCCTAGAGAACTGGAATGGTGTCTTCTTTTACCATGGGTTCCAGGAGAGACTGTTATGCTCAAATATGGGACCCCCAAAAGACCACCAGAGACCAAGATCGATGTAAGCACCAAAGAGATGTTTATTGCAATCTAGCTCAATCCTCCACACATACAGCAACTGGTGGCTTAGAGGCCCTGAGCCCAGGGTTAGCAGTTTTATAACTCTTTTGGAGGCCACGAACCCCACATACATCATAGCATCTCTTAGCAAATCATCACACACCTTGGGAAAATCATAAACAACTGTAAAACATGATTAGCACATTCACTGGTGGGAACAAGTTGGGTAAGCGTGATTAATTAGTACAAGATGGGTATTCATTTGAACAGACTGGCTTAGGCCACAAGGGGAGTGTATGCTGAATTGTATGGTTTCCCAAAATGTTATCAACCACCATAAACTACTGTAAGGGTCATTTGGAATCCCAGGAATTTTCCCTGCTTCATGCTGATTGGTGGCTGCTAAGGGGTTGCTATGGATCCCCACCTAGCCTGACTGAGTCACAGACACCAGGCCCAGCAGATGTCGTCTGTTATTTGTAGATAAACAACTCAGCAGGTTGGGTATGAGCCTAGGAGTGCTCTGTGTGTCTTTCCAAGGACAAGCGTCAAGCCCCCTTCCTTCAACAGTCTTTGCACTGAGGTAGAGGCTGGTTTCTCACCTTATACCTTATGGGTTTTTTATGTATTTTTTTAGCTGTAGCTGGACACAATACCTTTATTTCACTTATTTATTTTTATGTGGTACTGAGTATTGAACCCAGGGTCTTGCACATGGGAGGTGAGCACTCTACTGCTGAGCCACAGTCCCAGCCGCTTATGTCTTATTTTTATTTGGCATTTTTTCTTTAGGGGGTTTCTTCCCAGTTCAAACTTCAATCTGTCACCTAAAAAGAACAGAGATCAATCAATCAATAAATAAAATTTTATAATTATTGTCATCATTTTATATTAATTCCTGAATAATATACAAGCATATGTAATTCATAAACTGAAATAACTTTATATGTAAGTTTAAATTTAAATTAGTTTCCACTTATGGGAAAACAACCTTGTCTTGAAAATAACAGCAGCCTGAGACACTGGGGTACATTTCTCAGATTAAAAAAAAAAAAAAAACAGCACTCAATGACCTGAGATTCTAGCCCTTATTCTTGCCTGGATTGGATAATATTCCCTGTCACTCAAAAAAGGGCTCACTTCTCTCAGATCCAATGTTCATGATCTGAAGTCCCTTCCAATCAAGAGAATTTTGTGGGAACTGTCCAATCCTGTGTGTCATAAGGGAGTAGGAGGGTGGGCTTTCGCTTCTTATCTCCTGAGTCCTCCATTTTTGCCATCTGTAGTCTCATACTTTAGAGTCACAGGTTGTTCTGCTATGCAGGAACTGAGGATCCCAAGTAGCCCTACTTCTGAGAACCATGAAATGGTGAGTGTGCATTGGCCTAGCAAGGGAGGCTGGGGGAGGAAGACTATTGGAACCACAAGACTGGCTGTGTTGAAAACAGGAGCTAGCAGATTGGGACCTTGGGCAGTCTCTGGAGTGTGCAGGCTTAAGTCCTCCACTGGGCCACTATGTCCTAAGTCCTACTGGCCAACCAGATGGGGAACATGTCACTGGCAGAGACTCTTTGCTGCCTTCCTTAAGCTCAGAGGGCATCCTCAGAATCTGCATAAAATACTATGTGGCAGGTGTGTTCCTGCAGCCCAGTGTCTTACCAGATGCTGGAGATTGACAGGTGAAATAATTATCAAAATCAAATCTCCAAGGGCAATTTTCCTGCAGGAGAGGGGCTGTCATTTTGTCATTATGGTACCTAATTTCCTTTTGGGCTAGCTAATTTTCATTTTGACATTCTTTTATTTTTACTTTCTTCATTATTATTATTTTGTAAAAGTTAGGTGAACTCAGGGATACTTTACTACTTAGCCATATCCTTGGAAGTGGAGCCAGATTTACAGATAGGTAGTTAGTGTATTTAGGTAAATTGGGTCTAATAGCCAGTAAGACCAAGAATGAACACCATATTGAGGATGGAGTCAAGAATAAGGGGAATTGAAAATGTCCCCAAGGCCCTGAGCCCATAGCAAGGAAATTTTAATGAAGCAGCTCACAGCAAACATGAGGATGCTAATCCAAAAGCCCTTCCTGACCATATTACTCCTTCAGCCCACCTGTCCTCCACACTTTGGGTCTTCCCACCTACATTCCAACACTGCAAGATAACAGAACAAAGGACAGGAATGTGATAGAAATGAGGGATAGCTGAAGGAAGACCTTAGCTATAAAAAAGCTAAAAGACCTTAGTTTAAAAAAAAAATACCTTTCATGGATTCTACCTCTTTGGCCCCCCTTTTTCTTCTTGGGAGAAGTCTTTTCTACTGTCCTTTAATAAAGCTTCTACTTTTCGCTCTAAACCTGCCTTGGCACAGTTCTCTGGTGTTATACTTCAGCATTTGGGAAGCAAGGACTCTTCACCCATAAACAGCCCTAACAGGTTTAAATTTATTTTGAGAAAGGCCCTAGCTAAGTTGCTGAGATTATTTTTGTTATGGTTTGATTTATCTAGAATTTTCTATTGCAATAAAGCATACTGTTTTTACATATATATGTGTTCATCTGGGTATCTTATTTATATTGTGATTCTTTGATGATTATTGTAATATTATAATTTCAGAATATCTATGAATAGTAGGTCATGATAAGTTCGTTTTTTGCTCTTATAAAATTAAAAGGTTTTTGACTAAAGTTACATATAACTTTGTAGATGAATTTTTAAAATTTATGCTTATTGCATTATTGCTGAATTTAATAGTCAGGTTTATTTTGACATAACCATAAAACATGGAATATAATTTGCCCCCATTAGGTATCCAGTAGTTACCTTTTGCCTATTCTCCTATTTTCTTCTATCTTATATTTATTTATCATTTTTTAAAAAAATATTGCTTTATAGAATACACATAAAAGTAGACTTCATGTGATATGTTCATATTTGTACATAGAAATTTGGTGAGATATATTGTTTAATTTGAAAGAAAATTATCATCTTTATTATAATGATGAGTTTTATCCTCTGTACATGGGATGTATAATTCAGTCTTTTATGTGCTTTTTGTGACTTTCATTTTCTCATAATTTTTACATATTTAGTTTCTAAAAATGTACACATATGAAATACCACTTGCATAAGGCACCTATGTAAAATTTATGCATAGTGTTTTATGCTCTTTTGTAAACTGGATATATTATGGAATGTAACTGGTTCTAGTTACCAATTTTCCTACAGATTATTATTTATCTCTTCCATGATCTATATTGTATTGAGCCGTGTCCTTGGGCTTCAAGTGTTTGGGTGAGTACGATTGAGTACTTATATGTTATTATGATCACATATGCTCTAATTTCAGTAAGTCTCTGTGATGGGGAGTATCATGTATATTCAATAGCAAACTAGTTTCCACAAATAGATACTAATTTAAACTCCTTTTGAGTTAATGATTATTGATTTGTTTTAAATGTTTATCAATATTACTTAATTTTTCCCATGATGGGTTTTTTTTTGTATTTCTTAAGTTTCTAAAGTTTTTGAATTTTATACTTAATAAGCATATCTCATGTATAAATTTGTAGTTCAAACTTCTGTCATTTATATCTTTTTGGCTTAAAAGATGAGAAAAGAATCTAAAAATGCAGCTAGCGATTGATTTCAAGAAAAAGAAAAAGTTTTAAATTATTTTTTTAAATTGACATTTTTCTTTCCTCATCTTTTATTATAGATTTTTTTGTATGATTGTAAAGGTAGGTTATTTAAAGTGGATTCCAGGGCTTATCTTTGTTAATTACTACAGGAAAAATAAATAAGAAATTTCTCTACACTATGGCTGTATGAAAGTGATTAAATTTCTTTAAAATTATATGGTAATAAAATTGTTAAATGACATATTTACTAAACATCCACTCATTAAAATTTTTTTCTGTAATATTTTTGGCAGTGAATCATGAACTCTATTATCTGGATTTTGGAGTTTAATATAAAATCATATGGAATAAAATTTGGCCACTCCTATAAAAATTTGTACATAATTTGTTGTTTACTTAATGACATGTTGTGGAGATAGCAACTAATGAACATATTTATTTTTAGAAATACTTACTTTTTTCCTTTTCAGTTTCTAATAAGCCTTTTAGATTTATTTCCTTACTGAGTCACTCAGGGCCACTGATGTGTTTTTTTTTTTTTTCCATTTTGTAATCTCCAGGCATTTACCCTTCTAAGAAATCTGTCTTCTGAGCTCTGTTTCTGAAGATTTTCTTAAAATGACAGAAAAAAAAGTATTTGTGTTGCCCCTGAAATGTATTTTCAATGCACTCTCTTCAAAATGGAGAGAAAATAATATTTCCCCAGACTGACATCCCTGTGTCAGGAGCTAAATATAAATTGATGATCTTTGAAAAAATTTCTACAATTCTGTCTCTGGGTAGTTTTCTCTCGTCTGCTGAATTGCCATTTAGTATCCACATACACATGTTTTTTCATATACTATGTGAATAATTTTAGAGGGTACAGATGAATAATGCTCTTCATGGACGCTATGAATACCTGTGTGTTCTGTAGTGCACAGCTGAGAAAGCCCTGGGAGACACTGTGCAGATTCTAGTTGGTTAACCATTATCTGCCACTCACATGAATTTTCTTTCAAAAGCTTGTATTAATCTTTTCACTTTAGGCATCCATGTCATCCACATTCCCAAGTATAAAAGTTTGAATCTTTCTTTTCTGAACTCCAGGTTCCATTTCTTTTATGGTTCAATGTGGTGCAAATAATTATGTTTTTTGTCTTTCTTTTACACTGTGTTTCTAATAAAAAAAGTTCTCTGCTTCAAGCCAATATTTTCCATGTTTAGCTATGTTTAGAAAATGACATAGAAAATTGTATTTAATAATTTATAAAGGAGAGTTGAGAATACTTCTTTCTTGTATTCCCCTTCCTTAGAAACTGAACCAGAACTATGCTTGGCCTTTTGAAGGGGGCACCATAACCAATCAGATATATAGAAAAAATGTTGATTGATTGTATATTCTCTTCTAAGAATTCTCTGTTCAGATTCTTGGCCCATTTCATGATTGGGTTGTTGTTGTTGTTTTTATTATTATTATTATCATTATTTGCTTAGCTTTTTGAGTTCTTTGTGTACCCTAGAGATTAGTGCTCTATCTGATGTGTGATGGGTAAAAAAATCATTCTAGGATGTAGGCTCTCTCTTCACCTCACAAATTGTTGCTTTTGCTGAGAATAAACTTTTTAGTTTGATTCCATCCCATTTATTAATTATTTGTTTTAATTCTTATGCTATAGGTGTCTTATTAATCAATTTGGGGCCTAATCCCACATGATGAAGATTAGAGCCTGCATTTTATTCTGTTAGATGTAGAGTCTGGTTTAATTCTGAGGTTCTTGATACACTTTGAGTTGAGTTTTCTGCATGGTGAGAGATAATGGTTTGTTGAAGAGGCTATCTTTTCTCCAGTGCATGTTTTTGGCACCTTTGTCTAATATATTATAATTGTAAATTTGTGGGTTAGTCTCTGTGTCCTCTATTCTGTACCATTCGTCTACCAGTCTTTTTTTTTTTTATTGCCAATGCCATGCTGTTTTGTTACCATTGCTCTGTAGTCTAGTTTAAGGTCTGGTGTAGTGATGCCACCTACTTCACTCTTCCTGCTAAGGATTACTTTAGCTATTCTTCGTCTCTTATTTTTCCAGATAAATTTCATGGTTGCTTTTTTTTATTTCTATGAGGAATGCCATTGGGATTTTGATCAGAATTGCAGTAAATCTGTATAGTGCTTTGGTAGCATGGTCATTTTGATTATATTAATTATATTAATTCTGCCTATTCGTGAGCAAGGTACATCTTTCCATCTTCTATGGTATTTTTTTTTATTTTTTTTTCTTTAGGGTTCTGTAGTTTTTCTTGTTTACATCTTTCACCTCTTTCATTAAGTTGCTTCCCAAGTATCTTATTTTTTCGAAGTTATTGTAAATGGGGTAGTTATCTTCATTTCTTTCTCAGAAGATTTTTCACTAATATACAGAAATGCCTTTGATTTATAGGTGTTGATTTTATATCCTGCTACTTTGCTAAATTTATTTACTAGTTCTAGATGTTTTCTGGTGGAGCTTTTTGAGTTTTTAGGTGTATAATCATATCTGGCATTTGCAGGTAAATGGATAGCATTGGAGAAGATAATGCTAAGTGATGCTAGCCAATTTCAAAAAAAAAGGCCAAATGTTTTGTCTGATATAAAGAGGCTGAATCATAATGTGGTAGGGAGGGGGAGCATGAGAGAAATAGATGGATTCTAGATAGACCAGAAAGGTGGGAAGAAAAAAAAGGGGGCAAAGGATTAGCAAGGATGGTGGAATGTAATAGAGTTCATCATCAAAAGTACATGTATGAAGACACAAATTGGTATTACCATACTTTATATACATCCAGGGATATGAAAAATTGTGCTCTATACATGGAATAAGAATTGTAATGCTTCTGTTATCATTTATTTAAAAAATTGAAATAATATGAAAAAAATGTTTATAAATTATATATATATTAAATATGTGCATGTTATATATAGAATATATATATATATATGTTTATGTATAGATCTAGGAGAAAGCAAGTCTCTTTCCTGAATTTTAAAAAATCAATTAATTTATGAATTTGTTATAATTTGCTATTAGAGCAGAATGCAATTCACTTCATAGTACACAAGTGGAGCACAAAATTTTATTTCTCTTATACAGAAAGTATAATTACAAAACCCATGTAACTCTGTGTACAAAATATTTCCATCTCATTCCACCATCTTACTTACCTCTATACCATTTACCAACACCTCCCTCCCCTTTGTCTTATTCAAAGTTTCTTCATTTCTTCCATGCTACCTCCCACTTCACTCATTGTGGATCAGCATCCACTTAGCAGAGTAAAGCTTAGGTCTTTGGTTTAGTGGATTGGTTTACTTTCTTTAACATGATATTATCCAACTCTATCCATTTACTTCCCAATTCCATAATTTTATTCTCTTTATGCTCAGTAATATTTCACTGTGTATATAGACCATGTTTTCTTTATCCATTCATCTCTTGAAGAGCATATAGACTGGTTCTATAGTTTACCTATTGTGAATTATTTTGCTATGAACATTGATGTGGATATGCCACTGTATTATGCTATTTTTAGCTCTTGTTGGTCTAAACTGAGGATTGGGATAGCTGGATCAATTCTGGTTCCTTTCCACGTTTTCTAAGGAATCTCCTTATTCTTTCCAAGATTGGTGTCACCAATTTAGAGTCGTCACCAATTTGAGGGTGCTGTTCCAAAAATACATCTACTTTATTAGGAATATTTTAAATACATAATGGTGATTTTCACATAGTGGAAATTATGGGTTATACTATAAAATTCAATTTTTACTATTTTTTATATGAATTCTAAAAAATAATTAACTTTCCACCCCATATAATTTTAATGCTCAATCTGTTTCCATACAACAGTAGTTAACTGAAATTTTACGGGATTGTCACTGTATTATTTTCCTCCATAAATAATATATTTACATATATAATCTACAAATTCAAAAGGCCTCATATGCAAGTTTAAATGCAAATGCTTTTCTGGGTTGGCTGGATTTTACTTCTCCAAGGATACCTAGCCTTAAATTAGCTGCAGCCTCAAAAGAAAAAAAAAAATAAATGTACAGACAAGACCCTACAATTGTGATATCATTTATTTTTAGATTTGATGTTATCTCCTGTCACTCAAAAAACTCACTAGGCTCAGATTGAGCATATGATGACATAAGTTGTGTCCAATCAGGAGCCCTTATATAAGCATTGTCCAATCTACACATATTCAGTAAAGAGAAGCAAGTTTTGACCATCTGGTGTGAAGCCTGCCAGTGTGAGTATCCATTTCTAGGCTCTCTCACTTATGTTCAGTGAACCTGATTTTTGCTCCTTTATAGGTACTGTGTGATTTATAGAGAGGACACTTGGTTCCTAAAAATACAGTAAATGATGAGTGTGCAGTGAAATCCTGAGACTGGATGGTGAGTCTGGTTGAAACTGGCTGCACTTACTATGGTGGGAACTGGCAATTGTTGGCTAGAATCCCTGGTGTAATCTCTGGTTTCTCCAGTCCTGTGTCTTCTTCTGAGAAAGGTCAGCCATGAATCTCCACTGGCCAGTCAACTGGACCATATATTAACAGTAGACCCTGCAAGTCCTATAGTATTCTATAGAATATCTTCATCCCCTACTTTAAATTCTATTTGAGAACATTTGTGGCAATATTTCCGAATCTTCTCAGATTGTGTTATGGATTCTGGAGTCAGGACATCATCACAATCACAACTCCATGTATTTTTTCCTCCTGGAGAGGGATGAGATACTCTATAGGTATCTCAGTTTTTCTTTACTCCTGAATTCATTCTCCTTCTTTTTGGAGATTGTGGTATTGTGGATTAAGCCAGAGGTACTGTACCATTTAGCTACATACCTGGTACTTTTTTTTTTATCTCCAGACAGTTGCTGAGTGTGATTTTAAATTTGTGTGCCAGTATTGTGAGTTGTATTTATATATAAAATTTTAGCTTACTGTTCAATGACAACTTCCCCCTTCCCAGTATTATCAGTTACATTTTTGCAGTATTATCAGTTACTTCACCCATATTATATTTCAAATGAACATGGTATTTTCAATTGTTATACCAAAAACTGGATGAGACTTTTAAAATAATCTTTTTTTTCCCTCTGGGTGCAATGATACATGCATATTAATTCCAGAGAGTCAAGTGGCTAAGTAAGAAAGATTGCAATTTCATGGTAAGCATCAGGAACTTAGGTAGACCAATTAGACAATTAGAAAATCCTGTCTCAAAATTTTAAAACATGGCTGGGTATGTTGCCCAGAATTAACATGCTCCTGTTTCAAATCCCCAGTACCATGGATAAAAATCAAAAGCAAAAATTTTGTTGTTGTTGTTTATGAGCATTTTACATGATTGAAAAGTAAAGAAGAATCCTTTGATCTTGGAAAAATCATGTGTTTCTATTCTTTCTTTATGTCTCCAAGGGCAGTCAACCTATCAGAGTGTCTTTATGCTCAGATTTTCTTTTGTGAAATGCATATGAGAGCATTCTCATTCCCTACTCTGGTATTTTCCTGGAACTGTGTTTCAGAACGTATGTAATATGAGGATCCCACACCTGTCAAATCTAATGCCTCTCATAAGTCCAGACCAGTATTAGGGGCTTATTTTATTCAAAAGCAGTATAAATGTAGATAGTATAGTTTCTCAAGGAAGTAACTGAGAGAACTCTCAACTTCCATTTTTTTTTTAATGTCCACTAATTTTATTGTCTAGCACAGTGTTTCTTTCTACCATATCAATACACTTGGAGTACTATGTACTATTCCACTTTTTGAGAGTTGCCATTCTAACAGATGTGCTAATGCAGAAGATCTTATAGTTGGCCTGTGCACTAAAATTCTGATGTAAGCTTTTTAGATTCCAGGGTGCCTTATGCTCACTGGAAAAAAAAGATATACACCTATATTAGAAATAAAGAGGTATCTGTGATTGTAACCATATTTTTTCCATAATATTTGAGATTTTAGCCCATTAGAATGTTTGCACACCAATGTGAAACCACTTCTTTTTGATCTAGGGAGATTTGCACCTGCACAGTTACCAGAGCTTTCAATGCTCTGAGGTTTCAGATATAGTCTATTGAATGGAAAAAGTTAATATCGGGAAAAATTACTTACAGAAAGAATTGGTTAGTTCTGGTGTTATTAGTAAAGTGAGCTGGGTGAGAGAGCTGAGGAAGTGCTAAACTGACACTTCGGTTTTCAGTGGTGGTCTGTATTTCCCTGTTAATTTTTTGGTACTGTCTAGATAAAAGTTGAACTGTCAACAACAGCTCTTTGCATTTTTAGAGAATGTTGGCAAATCCCTCTAAGGGATTAAGGGGTTTCCTTAAGATTTAACATATTTTTCACTCTAGTCTAATGGAATAAAGCCCATGGATCTTGCATGACCATAGAAAACCACTTATTTTTCCCTCTGGAGTTGATACTCATGTATATCTTATTTCTTCCTCTCTGTGTACAGATAAATTAGCATTTAAACTACAGGCAATTTAGAGTTAAATAATATATTTCAAAACCAAATCAATCTTCCTTTATTTATATTAACACTGGATTTGGGCATTTTGTTCCAGTAATTTTGCATATTGCTCAAATCAGGAAAATCTTCAAGTGCATTCTACTTATCTCTTGGTCGATATATATATTTTTTCTTTTTTCCAATGTGTGTGCCCCTTATTCCTTTACAGTTTTAAGAAGGCCTCAAAACAGGAGTAAATATTTATTTGGTGTATTCATAAACAGAGGGAGGCTTATATTCTGCTTTTATTTTTATTTTATTTTTAAAATTATCTGTTTATATCTATGGTTTGGTAGATGCTTGTGTATAATTCCAGTGTCACACACATTCTGCACACAAGTCCCTACTTGTGATCTGTGCCTATGGTTCTAACATCTACATTGAGGTTGGATTGAGGTTGAAATGAATACCATTTTTTCACTTATATTAAATATTTTATTGATATGTTTTGATTTATATACTTATTATACTTAACAATAAAAAGATATTTGCCTACATATGAATTTCCCTATGTAGTTTTCCGTATTGTGATTTCTTTATCTTAAAATTACTACACTGTTGCAATATTATAACATGTATTAGTGTCAGGTAATAATCACTAGTACATTTGCTCTTATATATGAGAGAGTTCTTGGCTAATTTTGTATACATTTAAATTTCCAGGAAAATCTTAGAAGATTTTGCTTTGATTTCTTCTTTAACAAAAACTAAAGCATGGTAAAATTTTGACCAGTTATTATTATAGGTTAACTTGGGAAAATGGTCATTTTTACAATAGATTTATCCTTTGTAAATATGTTAAATATTTGAGTCTTTTATATGCTTTTCTATATTTTTATTTTCTCAAATATTACATATTCATTTTCTAAATATACTTGCATCTGAAATGCAATATTCATGTGACATTGGCATAAAACATACATGGTATTTTGTAGTTTTGTCAAACTGAATATAATACATGAACAATAATTCTAGTTCTTTGAATTTACTATTTATAAAATTTAATAATTATTTCTTTCTCTGTAACCATGCCCGTTGGTTTCAACACTGGAGGAATATGGCTGTATTCTCATATGTACAGTTGTTTTAATTTTAGTCTCTGTTTCTTGTGTGGGTACATCATATACATTTGATTACAAAACAGTTTGTACAAATGGATAATAAAAGCTTAAATTATTATTTCCCACTTTTGTGAATGCATTCATTCCACATATTCATCAATACTATTTAATTCATCTATATGATGTGATTTTATTCAATGTTACCAAATTTCTAATGATTTTGAGTTTTTATGGTTATTGAACACTTAGATATATCCTTTTAAAAGTGTCTCTTCAAGAATTTATTCTGCTTTTCTTTTGCAGTCTGTTTTATATTTTGTTTCTTGATTATATGAGGAAATTAGATTTTTTTTACCTTGTCACTTTTGTACATTTAATGTAATAATTTGATGAATAGATTTTTTATTAATATTTTGTAATTCATAAATTTACACATATTATATTGTATAATTTTGAAAACAAAAACTTGTTTTTCTTTTGTGATATTAGGGATCAACCAAAGTGTCGTATTTCTGAGTATATTCTCAATTCTGTTTTAAATTTTATTTTCAGATGAGATTTGCTCAATTTCTTCAGTTGGCCTTAAATTTTCAACTTCATTTCTTAGACTCCAGAATAGAAGATATTTCAGGTGTGCACCACCATATGCACCCTATCTTTTGTATGAAAACTTCTGAGCTTTGTACTTTCTTATATATTTCAGTACTATTTATTAATAACTTATATTCAGAATTTAAAGTCAAAATATGTTGTAATATTTAATGAGTGAAGGCATAAAATAGCATTTTATTATCACACTGTTTTTCCCAATATGCGAGCATCGTTCTTTGAAATGAATACCATTTTTTTCTCTTCCCTGCACTGTAATCTTCATTATGTATCACTGCCTAAATAACAAGAGACTTATAAAGAGTTTTGTTGTTCTGGTTTTCTGTAGTTCCACCATTTATTTTATTATGAGGTTTACTCTGATTGATTTAATTTCATAACATCAATATTGTGGCATCATGGTAGTTTGGTCAGGAGGAGACTTTATCTACAACAGTGGATATACCAAATATCTTAGCCATGTACTAGTCTATACCATCTAGATTCTTGTCATTACACTCAGAGAATTGGAAAATTGCAGAAGATTCTTAGGAGAAATTTTCCAGAGTGTATTTCCATCAAGTGAGAAATTAGTATATAGGCATATTTTTGCAATTATAAACTGTATAATTGATATAATTTTTATTTGTTGAAATTTCAAATTTGCTAGTGCTTTTTAAATTGTATCTGCTTTTTATTTATTTGTACTGAAGATTGAACTCAGAAGTGCTTAACCATGAAGCCACATCCTCAGTCCTTTTTTTATATTTTATTTAGAGACAGAGTCTTGCTGAGTTGCTAAGTGCTCACTAAGTTGCTCAATACTATATATATATATATATATATATATATATATATATATATATATATATATATATAATATTGTCTTAGAACTTATGATCTTTTTTTATCCTCCTCAGTCACTGGAACTAAAATTATCTATCACTAGACCTGGCTCATTTGCTTTTTAAAAGCACCAACATGGATATTGCTAACTCTCTCTCTGCTATGTTCATCTTTAATAGCTTCTAATTTTGCTCATTTTTTAAAGATTTTCTTACTTTTAGTTTATAAAATTTACTTTTTATTGGGATGGATGATTTGATAATAAATTCTAGTCATTTTACGGCTTAATTTTTTTTGTATGTTTTATTTCAACCTCAGGTTTAGATGAATTTCATTTTTTTTAGCTGTATGGAGGTCTAAGTGAAACATAATAACCTGTATGGATATTGTTAAATAAATGGAACCTCAATTTTGCCCATATTTTGACTGTACAGTATATACCCAAAGAACATAAAACCAGCATACTACATTGAAAGTGTCACATTAATATTTATAGCAGCACAATTCACAATAGCTAAGCTATAAAGCCAAC
The DNA here is from genome assembly GCF_048772815.1 of Callospermophilus lateralis. Taxonomy (NCBI): domain Eukaryota; kingdom Metazoa; phylum Chordata; class Mammalia; order Rodentia; family Sciuridae; genus Callospermophilus; species Callospermophilus lateralis. The sequence continues at coordinate 964,314 of NW_027514422.1, read as the reverse complement.
CATTCCATGATAAATGGGTCCATTCAGTGATGACAGGATAAAAAATTGTTGCTTTATCCTATGTACACAATAAACTATGAATCAGCCATAAAGAAGAATGACTTTATGACATTTGTCAGTAAATGGATGAATCTGGAGATTTTATTGCTAAGTAAAACAAACCATTTCTTTAAAACCAAAGGTTGAAAGTTTTTGCTGATATGTGAAATCTAAAGCTCATAAAGCGGAAAAGGGTAAGAAAAAAAATCAGTAGATTTCACAATGGTAAACAATGAATTAACAAATAAAAGGGAAGGGGATGAAAATATTAAAGATATATATATATAAATCCTACCATGATAGCCACCAACAAGAACAGGATTTTATTTAGGATACGATATATCCTATGCTTGCATAATGTCATAAAAATTGATTTTACAATCAGGTAGAATTAGAAAGAACCAATAAAATAAAAAAACAAATTATATTTGTTTGAAAAGCTATATGTATGTTCTATTATAAACATCATACAATATATACATCAAACAAAGTTTTTATGCATATGTATATATTATTTTGTATGTTATAAATTGTTAAAATTATAAAAAGGAAAATCCAAACAGGATTGCTTTTGCTATTTTTTATATTAATAACATGCATAAGTACCATAAAATGTTTGAACTTAAATTCACTGTTAAATATTTCCATTAAGTGGTCTGTCTACCTTGTTAAATTTCAAAATTTCTCTTATACCACTGTTAGAGTTCTCACTACATATTCAGAAGAGCCAGCTCCATCAGAGAAATTACAAATAAGATTCTACACTTTAGTAAATCTCTGATTAGTGGTTGTACAATTAAAATTTGAGGATTCCCTTTTTTAATTACCATAAATTTCTCATCTGAAAAATATGTATATTTTAGATCATAATATTTAAAAATTACAAAATATGTATTTTTGTAGTAATGTCTGAGTTTCATATTGTGTTTCATAAATGTGGATTATATATATTTTTTTGAACTTAAATCACTTTATCTGCAGAAGTAGATAATAGTATCATTGTGTTCCAAAACCACCTACATGATAGTCTACTAACTCTCATTTCAACTTCGATTACCTTACAGACTGTGCAAAAGTTCATGTGGTCAATGTGTTATTTATTTACATATTCTTATTTCAGGTACCGTTAACATTCAGGGATATAGCCATTGATTTTACTGAAGAGGAGTGGGAATGCCTTCAGCCTGCTCAGATAAACTTATATAAAGATGTGATGTTAAAGAACTATAGAAACTTTGCCTTCCTTGGTAAGTTTAATTTTCCTTTAAAATTTTTAATTAATAATTATTATTTAATTTACTTATCTTGTATCTTCTGGGAACTTCTCAATAAGAATGAGTTTCAGATTTGTGTTTCAAAGAAAAAGGGCATTTTTATATAGATATTTTACTCTTTAATATATATTATTTTGCACGTTAATCTTTCTCTTTCTCAGTGTGTTATACATCCTTCACTTTAGATAAATAGTACCTAGCATGATTTAGTGATGTAAACTATTGTAGCCTACACATAGCAGGGGACAGAGTTGAGAAGTTCAAATGGAGAAAACCAAACTAAAAAATGTTGAAAGACTAGTTATTCAGCAGAAAACAATTTTCAGAAGCTTAGCTTTATTTCTTTTGATTTTAATCATTGAACACATACTGCCCTACATTTATTAAATTTTCAAATTCTTTGTACTCTTCGGTTTTCTTCTTCACTGATGTCCCAGTTCATTCAGATTAACCATCAAAACTTACCTTTTGTTGTGAGGGCCAGCATAATCAGTTACAAATCTTGTGAGGAAACCTGTAAAGAAGCTAACAGAAGAGAGAGACACACTCACAGTAAAAAGAAATAAGGAAAAAAATACTGGCCACTCCTCTTCATGGCTGCACATAGTATACTCCAGAATTACATAGCTTCTGTTACCATGACTACATTCTAACCTAGTGTTATTTTAACCCCAAGTGCTAGCTAACCATGATAAGGTACAGTTACTACAAACATAGAGCCCTTTCTCCCTAACGACATTACCAGAGAAACTAGATAGTGCACCTGTAGAGTTGTCTCAATAGCTTCAGGGAGAAACTGCTAGGCATTACTAATTGTGGATATCACGGTGCCAGTTATCATCACCCCCACACTTTCCTGTCTATTTCTAAGGTCAGAATACCTACAGTCTTTCCTCTTTTTTAAAGGCCTTTTGAATAAATAATATTACTTATCTTCTTAATGCTGGTGGGTGCAAAAAATAAGGCAGCTATAGACAATAGCAAGTGCCAACATCAGTAAATATCCACCTATGAATATTTTTTGACACAGATGAAATTGAATAAACATGAAATTATCCAATCCATCAAGTCTAAACATCAATCATCTTGTTGGACCTTATTAATGATATCTTTAAGGTAATTGAACCCTTTTCAAATAAAATTACTATTATCACTTAAATTGAAGGAACACATGTTATTAAACTTTGAATATCCATTATGGTGTAACAATACCAGACAATCAATTGCAGCATGAATGTCAAGTATGGCTTGACAAGGTTGTTTTTGTTCTTTATTAAGCATATTAACGGCCATGGAGGCATGGCTAATACTTTTTATGATAGCATAAGTGAGTTTCATAATAGTTTTCTAAGCCCATAGGGCTAGTCCAGGGAAACCCTATAAAGAGAATGCAAAACATCAAATTTTGCCTTAGAGAGAAGGTTTACTGAATTATCACAGTTTTTATCAAGAGAAATAGCTCTTTAATAAACAAATTTCACAGGATGGTGACCTATTAAATACTATGATAAGGAAACAGTTATTCTGCTAAGACAACAAAGAATACCATGAGATATTTTTTCAGGTATATAACAATTCCATTCAAGTGAGACAAGATATTCTACTGGGTTATAGAAGTCCAGGATCTGTCAGTACTGAATTTCCCATAGCTGGTGTAAAAAAACAGAGCAACATTATTATTAAGACCAAAACATTTACAGAGTTTTGTGTGAGTTTAGCAACCAAAGCAGTAACTAATTTATCCAAAGTACATTCTAACCTATTTGAGCCAACATCTTTTGAGCTGAGGCTGGTAATGGTTTTATATCTCCCCAAGTACCTGGAAATAATTATAGTATCATGGGTTCCTCTTATAATATTTCTCCTCATTTGAGGAGAATGATTATTCTCTTCTTTGAAGGGACTCTTCTCTTCCAGGGTTAAATGAAACTTATGAATCAGCTTAGAAGTCCTTGATTTACATTTATAATTGCTATATTTCATACATCAAGCTAGAGTCCAAACAGGACATATTGACATAAGTGTAGCAGTGTATGCTTTTCCCCAGGTGATCAAAGGCATAGGATCTCATCATGCTGGTCAGGTGGAATCTTATATATTGCATACTTTATTTTGGTAATGACTTTTTCAGAATAGAATGTCTATTCAATGCAGATGACTAACTATGAGTATAAACTTTATGTTGTATATTGAGCATAGTAACAGTAAATAAAACAATATTTAATGCATATTAAAATGAGAGAGGCTATATCTTTGTTTGTATGTCTCTGTTTTAAAAGGCAAGTATTAGGATACAATTTGCTCACTCAAAAAAGCTTGTCCAAAAAGATTATGAGAAATTTTATTATTTAAAACTATATCTCATTGATTAAAAATTGTGCAAAATGATGAGATGCAAAGGCAGGGTCATTACCTATCTTTAAACAAATAGGGCTTCAAGGAGCAGATCATGCTTGGTTTCTCTCCATGCTCTCTGTTGGAATTGACTTGGCAGATTTTTTTTTTTTAGATTCAATTCTATTAGTCAATTTTTTCTTTTGTTTTGTGGCTTGCAACAATGCATTAATAATCATAAATATTTTGAAGTGAATACCTCATTATACTTTTACTTTGTAAGTTGTTTTCTATATTTCTTATTTTTTTATTTTTATTAATGATTTAATTTCTGGAACATGCTTGGATTCGTTTCACACTTCTCTTTACATATATATATATATATATATATATATATATATATAGATAGATAGATAGATAGATAGATATCTTCCCTTTATATATCCTACAGGTTTTTAATTATTACAGTATTTCACAAGTTGCTTAGACTTGTCTTAACCTTAGTCCTGTTTGATAAGGCTCTCCCATATTGGTAGAATTTCAGCTTTGCACACTAGGAATCCCCCTCTCATTTAATCTTAAGGAATTATTCACATACACGATTTGTGCCTAATTATATTAATATTTTTTGTCTCAATTTTACTCTCTAAACTTTCTTTAAATAGTTATTTAGAGTTTATTGAGTAATTAATAACTGTCAATATCCTAATATTCAGTTCTTAAAGTTTTTTTTTCTTCTTTTGTTAATTGGATTAAGCCATGCTTCTCTTTCTTTATATTGCTGTACTATTTTTTATTTGTTCATTAAAGGAGTCAGCAGTAGATTATATAGTCCATTTTGGGGAAAAAAGTATAAAAATATTTAAATAAATAAAAATACACAAGAACAGTGCTGTATCCTTGTAATATGTGAGAATTGAGAGGCCATCCAAAATTACTTCATTTTTGAGGGAAGTCACAGAAATTTAGAAACAGCATGACTCAAACAAATTTTAAAAAATTGTGTTGTAGTTCAGGGATATAGAATTTTGGGGGTTAATCTCAAGCACCACACATGAAAAATTAACAGTTGGATGACCTAAAGATTCAGAAATGCCAGTACTAAATATGTATCTATGAACAATTAAATTAGCAAATTGAAGTGATACCTCTGCTTTTGTGATTAGTGCAAACATTGTTCTAAGTATTAAAGCTAGGGACTCAATGTGTGTGCCCATCAATGATCAAATGAGTAAAAATATTGCACTTATATACAATTATTATTTAGTTATGAAAATATTTGTTCTCATAGTTTTTTAAAAAATACATGCAGGACTTTGCATTAAGTGAAATGTGACAGGCAGGGATTAAGTTGCAGGAACATTTGATTCGCATCTGGAAGTCAAAATTTAAGTGAGAAAAATTGAGCTCACCAAGTACTGTGTTTTTTGTATGGTTGATATTATAGTCAAAGTCTCCGTATTTTAATTTTATTTATTTATAATATTATAATATTATAATTAATATTATAATATTTATTAATATTATTTATATTATTTTTTATTTTATTGAGCTTAAGAGGGTCAAGAGTTTTGTTTTTTTTTTTTTTTTTTTTTTTACCAAATGTTGAGTGTATTATGTTCTTCATTAATACTACTAGTAGAAGGAATACAATACCTTGTAAGACAAAACTGATATTTATATTAAATAATGATTTTGTTAATCAGTTCTGTTTAGTCATTTTACCTTTTATATATAGTATGAAATACCATGATACATTTAGTAAATAAAGTAGTATTTGTCAGTAAAAAAAATCATCATATCAAATGAATTTAAAAATATGAAAATCAATTTATTATACTTGATTGTCAACTGTTGACTTCAGCCAAGTATTATGGCATAGGCTATGCCAGGCTTTTATAGTCTTTTAAAATGTTTTTATGGAAAATTTTAGAGACATATATGTGTATATTTCTTAGTAAATTTTTTGTTCATATTTCTTGTTAAGAGTCCATAGCCTCTTTACCCTTATTGACTATTTGTGGCATTATCACACAAAATCTGCCAGTTATTTTCACATCTCTATGTCATCTTAGAAAAAAACCAGTTTTTGGACACTCTTTGAAAAAGCCACAAATGTTTGTATATGTTTTACATTTCTCTTATTCTACTGAGAGTAAAGGTAGCTGGTAGATATTTCCTAAATATGTAATGCTATATTATGAAGAACAAAAAGCTGTGGATGATAAGAGTAACATACTTTCCTTGTCTTTATTATAATACTCTTCTTAATGATGTACTCCTCTTGGATACTGTGGTCTCTAAAAGAATTTTGGTAATATTCTCAAATTAATTGTGTCTGTACATTTTTAATGAACTGATATATTTTTGAGTTTATGATGACTTTGAATGTACTAATCTGTTACACTCCTGATGTACTTATTTTACCTTAATTTCAAGTTATGTATGCAAAGTATATTCATCCTACTCTAATAGGTATTGTTATTTTTATTTTTTGTTTATTTCAGCCATGACTCCTCAAGATATTCAAGAATATTCAACAGAAAAGGGCATAAAACATATGTTTCACAGTGTGATAAGTGGAAAATATAGAAGTTGTAATCTTGACTGTTTACAACAAGAGAAAATATGGGAAACTACTAGTGAGAGTGAACACCAGAAATCATATAAAAATTCAGACCTTGTTCACTACCAGAGAATTTATACTGGAGAGAAGCCCTACAAATATAAACAATGTGGCAAAACTTATAGTAAAATATAGGTCTTATTTACCACAGAAAAACCCACATTAGAGAGATGCCCTACAAAGGTAAATAGTGTGGAAAAGCTTTCAGTCAAAAAGTAGGCCTTACTTGCCACAGAAGAACTCACAATAGAGAGAAGCCCTACAAATGTAAAGAATGTGGCACAGCTTACAGTAAAAATCACACCTTATTCGCCAGAGCAGATCACATACTGGAGAGAAGCCCTACAAATGTGAAGATTGTGGCAAAGCTTTCAGTCAAAAAACAAACCTTATTGGCCATAGCAGACTCACACTGGAGAGAAGCCCTACAAATGTAAAGAATGTGGCAAAGCTTTCAGTTGAAAATCACACCTTATCGGCCTCAGCAGAACTCACACTGGAGAGAAGCCTGACAAATGTAGAGAATGTGGAAAATCTTATAGTGAAAAATCACACCTTATTGGCCACAGCAGGACTCACACTGGAGAGAAGCCCTACAAATGTAAAGAATGTGGCAAAGCTTTTAGTCAAAAAGGAGACCTTTTTAGGCACAGCAGAACTCACACTGGAGAGAAGCCTTACAAATGTAAAGAATGTGGCAAAGCTTTCAGTCAAAAATCACACCTTATTTGCCACAGGAGAACACACACTGGAGAGAAGCTCTACAAATGTAAAGAATGTGGCAAAGCTTTTAGTCAAAAACCAGACCTTTTTAGGCACAGCAGAACTCACACTGGAGAGAAGCCCTACAAATTTTATGAATGTGGAAAAGCTTACAGTCAAAAATCACACCTTATTTTCCACAGCTGAACTCACACTGGAGTGAAGCCTAACAAATGCAAAGTATGTAACAAAGTTTTTACTCAAATATCAACCCTTATTTGCCAGAACAGAATTCACACTGGAGAATAGCCCTACGAATGTGAATGAGTGGCAAAACTTTTAATAAAAAATAAAAATTTATTCACCACAGCAGAAGACACCCTGGTGAATGTGAAATGTAAATAAAGTGATAATACTTTTAAAGAAAAACTAAACTTCATTAACAACAGAATTTATACAGAAAAGAACCCCTACAAATGAAAACAAATTAGCAAACTTTTTAATAAGAAATCAATTCATTTTCACCACTAAACTATTTATTCTGGAAAGAAGACATAAATGTAGATAATATAGAAATATTTTAAATTATATATCATATATTATTAGACATCAGAGAAAACACACTGAAGAGAAGCTTTACAAATGAGACCATCGTACCATTTCTCTAAGGAAGAGTCAACATTTAATCCTCACCACAACAACCATAGAAGAGACAAAGTTGTGAAATGTGAAAATTGACAATTGACAATGCTTCCAAAATTTATTCACCAATACTCAGCACCTGTGGATACATACTAGTTAGAGAGAATACAAATGGAAAAAAACATTTCATAACCACATGTTTCTTTAACACTACTTATTTTTGGAGGATTCATTGTGCCCAGAAACCCTAAAAAGTTAAATGATATTTTGAAAACTTATTCAAATTTTAAATTCATTGAACATCTGAAAACTCATACCAGTAGTGAACATTGAACAGATTTTGTCCAAAATGTATACCTTATATAAAAATGAATCATTTATAATAAACACTTTGACAAATAAGAGAGTATAGTAAAGTCATTATCTCTACATTACACCTTGATGTATATGAGGATCAGTAAAAGACATTACCTATTTAAATAAAAAATTACTATTTTCATTTTTGAATACTGGAGAAAAGAATTATATGAAATATTTTTTTATTAGTTTTAACACGAAATTGTAGCATTTTAAAATGTATTTCTTTTTTGTATTTCAGTTTATATTTAGGGATTTTTAAACACGGAGCCACATTCCTAAGCCCTCTCCCCACTTTTTCAAATTTTGAGACTGTCTTGCTAACTTGCTTGAAACCACACTAAGTTGCTGAGGCTGAATTTAAACTTCTGAAAGTACTCAGTTTCCCAATTTTCTTGGATTACAAGCATGGACCATCCTGCCCAACTTATAGTGGATTCTTTACCTATATGACTTGGGTGAATACATGAGGCTTAAAATGCAGCTACATGAGTTTGAGTCATTTCACTGGTAAAAAAAATACTATAATTTGTATTGTAATAGGAGACTCAAAATGGTACTAGATAAACCTATTTTTTTAATCTGCCTCTTTATTCATGGTATTCTAATGATTTTAATCTAGTCAGTTCAGACCATTTCTGATTAATGAGTATCATCAAGATGGAGCCATGTATTCAAATTCCCTCTATAATCAATAGCAATTCTTCCCATTAAAACTCAAAACATTTTCATAGAGTCTTTGTTATATTTTAAGGAGCCACTCTTGCTTTTGTTTAGCAAAACAGAATCAATTCCACACTGTTGAGTCCCAAAGTAAATGGCAATACATTAACGTAAGCACCGTGAGGAATATAAGAAATACAAAATATCACCTTTGAAATATAAAAAAAAATAAGAATCATAAATGCTAAGCCATTACCATCTAAACTATACCAGGGCTTATAAAATGTAATCTTAGATGTTCTACTCACTCTTATAGTAAGAAGCCTTAGACTCAAAGTCATTTTTTTTGTTGCTATAGTCTATTTTATAATGCTATAGAAAAATACCAGAACCAGGCCAATGTATAAAAAGAGATATAAATGCATAAAAATATTTTCTGAGGGGCTGGTGTTTCAGCTCAGTGGTAGAGTGCTTACCTAGCACATGCAAGAATCTGGGTTCAATCCTCAGCACCACATAAAAATAAATAAAATAAGGTATTCTGTCCAACTACAACAAATAAACAGATAAATAGATAAATAAATAAATATTTTTTGAGTACATACTTCTGAAGATTTAAGTGCTCTGTACCAGAATCTTCCCAGCTCCTGTTACAGCCCCTTCACCAGCATTACACATGAGATGGAATTATGGTTAGGGCTCATTTGAGAGGTAGAGAGAACATAAGGACACAGGAAGTCAGAGAAATCCAGTAAGAAGACTTGCTCTTTTTGTAACAATCTGCTTTAATAGGAACTATCTTGTGTCCCATGAAAATTTCATTAACTCTTTCAAGGGCATCTCCCCCAATGATCTAACCACAATCTACTAGATCTCACTTTTTACACATTCTACTATTTTCCAACTCTCTCCCCTTGGAAACCAAGTTCCCAACACATGAGTACTTGAGGGACATACTCAATTCATAATGAAAGTTATATGAGAAAGACAATGGTAAAAATGAGACATAGAATGTCATTTCTTTGTACTTATAAAGATTCTAGATACTACAATAAAATGCTTTAAAATATATAAATTATTTTAGGTGGAGAATTTATTTTAAAGACAATAGGGAATTCAATTAAACTACTTCTTGAAGAATGAATAAATTTAAATATGACAAGACTAATGGGCTAGGTATATTAAAAGAAGGGAAAAGTCTGTGCAAAAACTCAGTGGATGTATAGTAAACCATGCCTAGGTTTATAAAGAAAATGGTGTGCTTTCTGAATATGCTATATCAAGCCAAATGTGTACTGGCTAGATGTGGTGGCCCTCAAAACCAGAGCAAATATTCATAAGAAAGATGCAGTGGACATCAGTCTCAAGAGCTTCGTATTAAAATATCTGCTTCCAAAGACTACATGATTCTTAGTAAATCTTGGCAGTATTATCTTTCTTTCAATTTCAATTTTAAGCTTTCTATATAGTTGCTGCACCATCTCTTGACCAGACCAATATTTTCTTGAACATCTTCATATATTAATCTACACACTGTCTCACATGTTTGTTTCTAGGTTGTCATGGATCCCTCCTAGTAAATTCTGAGATGTATGAGAGGTTTAACAAGTATAGAAATTTGCTTATGAAAAATAAGCCATGTTGTAGGTGGGAAGTAAAAGGAGAAAAGATGCAAAAGTCCTCATCCAAACTTGTATATGCTGATACTACACAAGGTTATTTCAATGATGTCTGCTTTGTGGTAGAGAAGCATCTTTTCTTATACACTATGCCACAAATTTCATCAAATATGGTTGTTATAGACTTTGAGAACACCCAGAGTTATCTTAGTAATTTCTACATTGAAAAACTACTGTTACATTTAAGCAAAACTATTCATTGCAATAAATCTGAAATAGTTCTTTAATATTGCAGAACAGAAAATTGGTGGCATTATTCACTAAATGCCAATATTTTCCAATAACACCTATAGGGGTACTTAACAAAATGGATTGATAATTAAAGTAAAGAGTGAAATGAGACTCAGAAACAACTAATTATGGTAAAAATTATTATTACCTTATTTCAAATACTAGTGCAACTTTTGCTTTTTTCCCAAAAGTTAATTTTTTTAACATTTTGGTATGATATTTCACTTCATTTATGTAACATGATAAATACTATGTTTTTTTCATATGCACTCTCTGATGCATCTCAAATATATTTGCATACCCCAAGACCTTAACAGATTTCTATACACATTATTCACTAGAGAAACAGTAGTTACTTCTGAAATCTATATTGCCCTTTTTAAATGAGGTCTTGCATTTTTTTTCAAATATCTGAAATAATTAGGATGATCTTAGTTCTAATTATCATATAGTAAATTCCTGATAAATATTTGTGAAAAGGATGAAGAAATAATAAGAGCATTTATATAATCTGTACAATAGGTTATGTGGTATTTCATGTTTTTAGCTACAACTTATTGAATATTATAGCAATCTTACTATGTGGGTAAGATGTGGGTATGATGAACCAATAATAAATAAAAATTGCATGCTGCATTGTTAGTAATTTACCAAGCAATTTATTTTCAAAAACAGACACTCTGATGTGTGGTATTTATCAACTATGATATTATGAATGAATGAAGTAAAGTAAATGAATAATTGGAACTACATACTTGCTTAGGGTGCCTATAATTCATTGTTAAAAAACCTTTAGCTATGTAAGATTTTAATACTGTATCTCAAGTTGTGACTTAAAGGAATTTTGATAAAATGTGCATTAATAATGCTGAAGTCTTTCATTGAATCTTATATCAGTTTATGAAATAAATATGCTATAAGTAATTTCCTCAATTCTAAGTGTCTTATGTTTTAAGAAACTGTATGGACAATTCAAATTAAAGTTAACATAACTAATATCAAGAGCAGAAGCACCACAGGAAAAATGAAAACAAAGAAATGGGAGATTCCACCATTATAGATGTAATTTTCTCAACATCTTTTCAATATACCTAAGCCAGTATTGATACCAAAATTAATGAGCAACCTCTTCTCATGCTGGGTGTGCATGATGCTGTTACATAAAATGAAAAGAACTGCAGATGTTTCAGAGATACATCTTAAAACAGTATCTCACTGTGTTTGACCGCAGCAAATAGCTTCTCAGTGTTCAAATGGGTAAAAATAAATAAATAAAAATTTTCAAGTAAAATCCATGTTAAACAATAACAACTGTTTTTTCATAAGAAAACTGTCAATGTTTTTTTTTTTGAAACAACATGACAATAAACTGTGTCCTACCACATAAAGGAAAGCAACAATTCTTCATTTTATTATTTGAATATGCCAAATATTCTTTGGCAAAATGCCATGTTTTAATTTCACAGGTGTGAATTATATCTGTTTTTCTTTAAATTGCTACTTATTTAATATAAATTTGTTGAAAAATTATTTCTGCATGTGCTAATTAGTGAAATATAGTGAGGAATGAAAGTCATTTAAAGCTCTATGAATTGCAATCTCAGAATGGTAGGAGGAAGCTGTATATAATCATCAGAAACATATTGAGTACTATTAATTTGTTCCAGATATTTATTTCCCTTAGTATCCATATTTCACATAAACTAGTTCTTTTAAATTGAGCTGACTACTATATATCATAGGAAAAGCCATCAGAGCAATCAGAATAAGAAATTTAAAAGAGAAACAATCAAATCATAAACATCTGGTTGAAACAACTAGCCAACTGTTGGATCGTACCTTTTGACTTTACTAAATTCCCTTCTTTTTTTTTTTTTATAATGACTAAGAGTAAGGTACTTCTATTAAGAGCATAACCAGAACAATTTATGGCAATTTGTTTTTCTGAAACATATAAAATTGACTTGCTAACTCAGAATACAATCTATTGAGTATACCTTTTGGGGTAAAAAAAATGTACAACTACACAACATGAATATTGGCCTTTTGAAAAAAAAGAATGTGATGGTGAAAACCAATTTGGAAAGTTAGTATTGAATATTTTATATCAAAGAAAAAGCAGAAATATTTAAAATACTTTTGATTATTAGATTCGTGTAAAAAAATAAAAGGAAGTGTCCAGGTTGATGTGGTGGTACATACCTGTAATCTCAAAAATCATAGAGTATGAGGCTAAATGATCACAACTTCAAGGCCAGGCTTGGTAACAGAGACCAGGTCTCAAAATAAAATATTGAAGAATTGTGAATATATATGAGTAATAAAGCACCCCTGGGTTCAAACCCCAGGACTATATAAAACTGTAGTTTTCAAAATTTACACCCAAATCAGCAGCCTCCACTCTATCTGCAACTATGTAAAGTTCTAAAAGGAAACTAAATTTAGCCATACCTACTATTAGTTGTCTGATATTGACCATAATTTTGAAATAAATACATGGAAGACCCTTCACAAAGTATTAGGGGTTCCCATTATTTTTTCGAATGGCAATGAGAGAGGGAAGAAAACCAATTTGGCTTATGGGGCCACTTCTTTCTCTTAAGGCCAATGAGTCAAATATTAAAAGGCATTAGTGTTTAATTGATTATCATTTATGTAATCATTATTATGTGATTTTCTGCTTAATCTGCATTGGGCACTTTATTATTTCTGAGTATGAGCATCTGTACAGACCACTACACCCCAGTCTATTATTTAATAGTTACAAGTCCTGTGTTCATTCATCATCAGTTAGTTATTCTATTTTAAAAATAATTATGTGTTGCATTCTTTGTCTACAGAAAATTTATGAAGGTTAAAAACCAGTAATCATTTTCACAAATTTGATTCTAAACTAGTTTTCATCGCAAAACACACACCAGAAGTAAGAATGATTTCTTTCTCTAATTTATTAGCCTTTCTGACATCCAATATCAGGACATGAATGGTGCTCATGGAGGGATGTTCTTACCATCAAGAACAATCAATACTACTTTCTTCTATCGCATCAAATGCTACAAAAAGAGCACATTTTACTGTGTTTCATACAAAAAACTTGACTTTCCATTATTTGTGTTTAGTGTGTTTTTACTTTCTTTTTCATCACTTTGTTTTTCTCTATATTTTGTAATATTCAATTTTGTGTGTGTGTGTGGTGAAGAAAATAGACCACTAGAATCTTCTAACTTTTGCTACATTCAATCACTTGACTACTCACTAGCTAATATTTCTATTAAAGCATCATTTTAAAGGTAAGAATGAGGTATGCTAACAAAACTATTTTCAAGGTCTACTGCATAATCAGCATAACTTTCTTCAGCTCTGTAGTTAGAGCCACTGTTTCATGCACAAACTCTGCTTCCTTTGTGTGATTTTTCTTCTATATTGAGTAACTCTCTTTGAAAAGAGGCACAGAATACAGCTTTTTAGAATTTTATCATTAATGAAAATCTATTATTATTTATCATTAATGGACAGTCTGCTTCAGTTAAGAATACCAGGTTGAATAGTAGTTTTCCTTTAAATCTTGAGGTTATTCTGTATTTATCATCTATAATCCATCATTAGTGATAAGTACTTGGGGTCTATTCATGCTTTCTTGAAGCTGACCATGGTTTTTCTTTTCAGGATATTCTCTTTGTTTTAAGCATAGCTACTTGAGAAATTCTGGAGATATATTTAGCATATTTAAATTTTATTTTCTTGATTATAGCATTCAATCAAAATGGAATATTTCCAGACCAGATTTTCTTTCCAGTATATACATGTAGGAAACTGGGTAAAATATTGAAAATACAATGTTGGTTTTTTAGACACCAAAAACAGGCATAGCAGATGAGTGAAACCATAAGAAATAAGTGCAGACTGGTGAAGTGAACTATAACTATATTTTTTAAATTGTTCTTAATAAGTGCAGTTTGATAAAGTGCTGTTACCATAAGTTTTAACTTATGGGTAAAGGGGAAGTAAGAATAATCAAAGTATACAAGTGAAAGAAAAACTTGAAGTCTGGCACCTGGGAGCAGACTGTGTGGGAAACTTCATGTTATGATACAAAAGAATCCCGCACTTTCCCTTCTCCCTCTCACCCACTTAACCTCACAAGAAACCACAAAGACGCTTAGAATAAAATGTTTCAATTCAATAGTCACACTCTATACAAATACAAAAAGAAGTTAAAATTCAACTGAACACAGAATCTTGTGTGCAAAGTTACGGGGATCTGAAACATCATATAAAATGTTAGGTTAAAGATGATTCTGTGTTTTATTTTTTTTGTGTGTGTGTGTGTGTGTTCTGTTTTTTTCATAGGGTGTGGCTATTCCTTGGTCACCTGAACTCAGCAAAGAAACTGTTTTTTTTTTTTTTTGATGAAGTATCAGTGGCTGACGTACATTAAATACAGACAAATATTAAAAAAATTTAAAACGCTTAATTATGAAAAAATATATTGCTGCTTTCTCCCTGCACATTTTTCTTTTTAAAGTATTTTTTAAAGTTTTTGATTTTTTTTAATCTTGAAAAATAGTGAAAAATTTTGGCAGAATTTACAACCAACTGCATAAGGGTCTGGGAAGCTGACAGGCTGGATCAGGGCTGGGAGGAGCAGACAGAAAGGGATCTTTCCCTTTGTTACTGGAGGCCAACTATAACTAAAAAGAGGCAAATATCAATAAGTGTTTGTAAACCAGGAATTGATACAGATTATCAAGTTAGTATCAGTTATAAAAAATTCATATAATCAAGAAAATAGAGAAATCATGAACAGGATTAGAAAAAAATAGGTGTAAATTTTATTTTTAGAAATTTATCGATGATACATAAAAAATAAAGATGAATTTTATATTTTCACTTTAAATGGATGGCAGAGAGATATGTAAGTCAAAAACCCTACTTAAGTTACAAAAGCATAATCAATTGATAGCTTCTACTTATTTTACTCTCTATCTTCCTTGGCATTTCCCCTGAGGTCACACTTGTAGAGTGTGACCAATCACTAAGCAAAAAACTAACCAAGAAGTTAGTCATGAACCTACACTCTTTCTCATAAGACCCCAATCAATTTCAGAGCAAAGGTGTGATACAACACCTTTTCATTTCCTTCTTTGGGAAAAGGTCCCTTTTGCAAATCAGATAGAAAAGTAAATTGGCCAACCTCTATCAAAATACTACTAGAAATAAATATGAGTTATCTTCATTTAGAAGTAAACTGAAATAAAATAACACCATTGTGCAGCATCTTTCAGGGTTAGCCTTTAAAAAAATGGAAAAAAAACTCTTTCTAAAGAGCAGAATACTTGGCAGCACACTTCATCCACACTTTCATGTAGAAAAAGAAGTTACCTCAGGTAAGAAGGTACATAAACTAATAGAAAGAAATCAAGACTTGGTCAAGGGTCTAGAAGGAACTTTTGATGACTATAAAATTTGGGGGGTACAGTAATAAGGATGCATCTCTGAGAGAGTCAATGCAGTGTTAATATCATGGAATTTGATGCTATCACATACCAAAGCACATACATCATGGACAATGTACAAGACAACCAAGTTGACAACTGGATTTGGCTAGTTGTTTTTATCCAGCCTCGGATGCTGCACAGGATGAATGAGGACTGAGTACCATAATGGTTTCCATCACCACATTTTATCTATCAAATTCCTCTTCCAAATATCCACCAGCTAGGAGGAAAGGTCTATCTCTAGGTTCTTGTTAGAGCATAATTCTTTTCATCATTCTCTCATAATAAATTAACAAGTGGACCTCAGAAATAATTTTAACCAGAAAACCCCAAACATTTTTTTTTACATTTTGCTTTTACAGATAATAAATGCTAAGCAAGCATCACTAATAAAGTATCAATAGATCATGCCTAAAATAGAATCAGACCACATTTAACAAAAATAAAGATATTACTATTGTCTATGACCATGGTATCCACTGTATTGTCATCTACAAAAGAAACAAAAAGCTACTGGCATGGTAGGGTATTGGAAAATGTGATGGTGTTGCTAACACTTGTTAAATTTCACATCACATCAGATTGTGCTACTAAGAGAAAGACTACATAGATTCAGGAATCAGTGTGTCAAAGTTGAAGAGTCTTCACTCATGATCACTTCGATAAATTGGCAATTATATTTTCTTACACCATTCCTCTGCAGCCTGCAGTTTTAGAAATTCTAATTATTTAAGAGGACACTTTTCCAACAGGATGTTGAACAAGATTCCAAATAAAATTTAAACTGCACCTGAGAACTTTAAATTCTATGTACTAAGAAAACACAAAGGAACAGAAGAAATTACAATCCTAGCTAGGTCACTTCACTCTCCTTACCAGAAGGACATTTATTCCATGTTGCAATAAAGACAAAAATCAGATGATTCAATCTGAAAACAGATGATCCTATTTTCTACTTTTTAGTACTCACTTGCCCTACAGGAATGGTTAAAACAAACAGTGTTGTATTTGTTTCTTGAGAAAATTATGGTGAGCAGGCTCAAATGATTTGGGGAAGAGTATGAGTTTCACTCACTCAGCTAAGTTATAAAGATCAAAAGAAGTATTTTTAAGGGATTTAAAATGAACAGCAGAAAAGACATAAGATGACCATTAATTTGATATTCAGTTTACACAGATGTCAAAACTGTAATTAATTGCACTGTCTTCCCTTTTTATAAGGAATACAGTCTCACTAGTACCATAAACTATGTACAGAACTTAGACTGAAAAGTGAATTTTTGAGGTGTCACTATAGGGAACTGTTTTTTTATGGCACCATTAGGACTGAAAGGATTCATTTCCCAGACAATTGTTGAAAGTGGTCTTTTCAAAATACTTTCAACAGTAGAAGAGAGTTTTTCTGGTGATGACCATTCAAGGCTTTCTACACTAAAGACTATTTGAGACTCATGTAAATCACAGTCCATGTCTCATGTAGAAATACAAATGAGAGTGCAAGACAGCCCCAAAATTTCACTTTGAGTAAGCAGAAGCCTCCTTTGAGATAAGACTGCAAACCCAGATTCTGTGATGGTTCCTTCTCTTTATTTCCATTGTGCTGAACTGAAGCACACTCACTTATGGACTTCCAAGATGCCTAGTCATGGTCTTAATCTCCCTCCTGGGGAGACCTAATTAGAACTCAAATGCATCCTTCATCTGCTTCCAGACTTTCTGTTTTCCAAAATTTCTTTGAAGTCTTTTGTCACTGGAGATCACCTCCTCTGTTGATGTGGTGTTTATCTCATTTTATGTTTCTCTTTGACTGTTACTTTAATTCATTGTGGGTAAAATAGACTTGTATATATGAAAATCCAGATCTCTAGGTAAAATAGTTAGCTGAGTTTATAGGCTTATAGTCAAAAATATTTAATACATTTTATTATGAATTTAGATCCATGATTAAAATTGGAGGAAATAAAATACTTTATAAGGATGTAATTCTGCACTACAAAGTTATTGTTTTTCACAAAGGATAAGAATTTTGGAAGATAACATAGCACCAAGAAAAAGAATCACTATTTTTTATATATAGTTGTGCTTGAAAGAGAATAATAATGTCACCATAAATTGATGATATAATATAAAAGAAAAACCTTTATGACCAATTCTGTTTATTTTTGACAAAATATATTTGAAGCAAAAGTTCAAAATCCATGAATCTCCTCAAAATACTATAAAGATACAGTGAATAGCATTTCTTCACAAATCATGTAATTTTTGTGATATTATCTAAATTTTCTAGACATAGATATAGAAGCTAAATACATTAATATTCTTTCTCAAGGCACATTTATTTTGAAGCATATTTCCTTAAATCTACAAATGCAATTAAATTTTATTTATCATACACAGATCAGTACATCAAAAATGACCAAATACCTGGAAAGAATTTCATTGGCATATTTCTATCTTTTAAACAATAAGGTCTAATATATCTTCTACCTTTTCAGTGACACATAATTTTTAAATTTCAAGTAAACTTCTCCTTTAGGATCAAAATGCACATTCGGCATCCTGTAGGCTTCTAGGATTTGGGATTCTGTCTCATTTTTCAAGTCTGGGAAGTTTTCTCGTATTATTTCATTGAATAGATTGCTCATTCCTTTGGTTTGGAGCTCTATACCTTCCTGTATCCCAATGACTCTTAAGTTTGGTCTCTTAATGTTATCCCATATTTCTTGGATGTTCTGCTCATGGTTTCTTAACAGTCTTGCTGAGCTGTCTATGTTCTTTTCGAGGTGAAATACTTTGTCTTCATTGTCTGATGTTCTATCTTCTAAGTGTTCTACTCTGCTGGTAGTATTCTCAATTGAGTTTTTAAGTTGGTTTATTGCTTCCTGCATTTCTAGGATTTCTGTTTGTTTGTTTTTTATAACATCTATCTCCCTGTATAGTTGATCTTTTGCTGCCTGGATTTGTTTGTGTAATTCATTGTCGAAGTAATCTTTCATTGTCTGATTTTGCTGTCTAATGTCTTCCTTGAGACTCCAGATCATCTGAAGCATGTATATCCTGAATTCTTTATCTGACATTCCACCTGCTGCAGCTGTTACCTCTTCTAAAGTTCAGTTGACCTGCATTGCTTGTGGTCCTTTCTTTCCTTGTCTTTTCATATTGCTTGCGTTTCTTTCTGCTTGGTGAAACTGTTGAGTTTTTGAAAAAATTTTCCCCCTATATATTTATATTGCTCTTGTATAGTTGAAAAGTCTCCCTTGCAGTTTTGGGCGGCGGTCTGCCTACCTTGCAGGCGCGGGCGGTGGCTCTGCTCTGCCCCTACTCCAATTGCGGTGATGTGACTACTGCTCCGGCGGGCCGCTGGGCCTTTCTCAGGCGCGGGCGAAAGCTCTGCTCTGCCCCTACTCCAATTGGGGTTACGTGTGTATCACGCTGGCAGGCCACCGGGCCTGATACGCTGGTCGGTTGCAAGTCTTCTTACCTTGGAGATGCGGGCAGCTGGTCTGCTCTGCCCCTCCTCCAATTGGTGTGACTTGTCTACCACACCCATGTACCGCTGGGCCTGTTCCGGGCACGGGCGAAGGCTCTGCTCTGCTCCTACTTCAATAGGGGTAACGTGCCTACCACCCCGGCCGGCCTCTGGGCCTGTTCCACCGGTCGGTTGCAGGTCTGCCTACCTTGCGGGAACGGGCGGCGGCTCTGCTCTGCACCTACTCCAAATCGGGTGACGTGTCTATCGTGCCAGCAGGCCACTGGGCCTGTTCCACTGGTCGGTTGCAGGTCTGCTTACCTTTTGGGCGTGGGTGGTGGCTCTGCTCTGCCCCTACTCCAATTGGGGTGACGTGTATACCACTCCGGCAGGCCGTTGGGCCTGATCTGCCGGTCTGTCACAGGTCTGCCTACCTTGCAGGCATAGGCGGCAGCTCTGCCCTGCCCCTCGTACCACACCTGAGGACTGCCCTGATCTGGGCATGAAGGCTCTGCTCTACCCCTACTCCAGTTGGGGTGACGTGTGTACCATGCTGGCAGGCCTCTGGGCCTCATCCGCTGGTCTGTCACAGGCCTGCCTACTTTGCGGGCATGGGTGGTGGCTCTGCTCTGTCCCTACTCCAATTGGGGTCATGCTGGCGGGCCGCTGGGCGTGTCCAGGAGCGGGCAGCAGCTCTGCTCTGCCCCTCTGGCTTGATGACAAAGTGAGAGAGACTCGGGTGTTTGTGACTCACTTTCTTTACCATGAGACCAACTGTTTGTGTCACCGCTGGTATCGATGAAGTTCTCTCCTCCGCCGCTTTCTGATGACATCAGATCTCTGCCGTGTTGGTATCCCAGGCGAATGGCAGCATTTTGTCTCCTTTGCCGGCTGACCAAAGCAACGGGTGAGTCCTGACCGGTCCTCACAAGCCCCGTCTTCTGCGATGAAAATCCTTCCTCTAGCTTTTGGAGCACCCCAATTTTGCTGGAAATTCCTAACAAGATAGCTTTTAGCCTTTCTAACTCGTCATTCTCCTGACACAAAGATGCGGTACACGGGGGTAATGCACTCCCTTCGCCGCCATCTTCTATTCTGTCAAGTATTGATATTGTGATATCTCCTGTAGTTTTATTGCATGGAGTAGCTGATTTTTTCTTAACTGGATCTGTAGTTCTTTGTATGTATTTTTAATATGATTTTTAAAAAGTGGTTTATAGACTTGTGTACATGTTCTAAGTGATATCTCCCTTCTTTCTCAGTTATTTTTGCATGGATCAGGAATCAATAAGTCCTTACTGTTCTTGTTTTATCTTCTTGACAAAATACAAATGCGCTTATAGGAAATGTTTCTCTTGAAACTGAAATAGCAATCAATTCATCACCTCTTCATGTGTTCCAAATGGTAACAAGATATCTGCATTGGTAGCAAATCATAATTGATTATATAAATTTAATTTAGAGTAACATGTTTACATAAACTTTGTGAGAATAGCCAAGCTTTCTGTGTTTATTAATTTCTCCTACAATAACAGTAAGGGTGGTGATTATTGCATAGGAAGAAAAACTCTGATATTCAATCATTCTTTTGGGTGATAACATACAACTGAATTTTTAACATGAAGTAATTTCCTCACAGGATAACAAAGAAGAAATAAATTTATAACCTGCACTTTATTGAAGGTAATAGCTTTTCTACAAGGGGTGAAACATTTTATTTTGTTTTTATTTTCTTAAAATGACATAGACTAATTCTGAGAATGTACTTAAGCACTTTATTTATTTATATATATTTTTGGATGTTGATGGGTCTTTATTTTGTTTATTTTGTTTATATGCAGTACTTAAATGAAACCCTGTGCCTCAAACATGCTAAGCAAGTGTTCTACCATTGAGTCACAATCCCAGATCCAGGCACAGACACAGGTCTTTCAGCTCTTTCTTGATGTGTAGAATTTCTCACCCATGCCTCTGCTGTCTTGATCTAAGTATCCATACATTTACTTCACATTGATACAGTGATTTGATGCACATACAGAATACCATTTATGCAACAAAACAGCATGGTTTACAACTTAAATCAATTTTAAGCATTCAAGCTAATTAGAGTCATAAAGCTATAAGAATAGGGCCTTTTAATCCACTGGTATATTTAACTATTTTAGATGGTTGGGCTTTTTATACAAAAAGTCATGAAGTAGTCCTGAAGAATATTTGGATTGAAACAGGTGAAAAATAATGGTTGAGGCCCACTGCTCTTTTGTGTTTCACTAATATTAATTCAGAGACCATTAGGAGCAGCACACTAGCTGAGCTGAATAAAGATGGCCAATTTCAAAGAAAATCATATTTTATATAATACAGGACCTTTTAGATCACATCAGGTTGACTCTTTTGGAAAGCAAATGTGTAAGCCATGCAGTTCACAAGACATGACATGGATCATCCAAATTCCACATGGCTTGTGAGGCCTCTGTTTGGCAGCAGAAGACCCTCAACACTGGCTCCCACAAAAGAGATTCCTGCAGTCCAATATTGGGATTAGAAAATTGTAGTAAACTATGGTGAAAGTAATTTTGAAGACAGATGCATTCTGTTTGTTTCCAGAAAAAAGAGTAAGAAAAATATGAGTTAAAAACTCCTTTTCCATGAAATCCTATTTGTTTTGCTTTGTGAGCATACCCTATAGAAGAAAATAGAATTCTTACTGTGAGGGGAAATCTGGACCTCCAGTGATTTTTATAGAAGAATAGGAAATGTTGACACCAAGGGTATGCTATCAAATACTTAGCATAGGACTGCCTACTTCTTTGAGAGAAGGCTCTGTGGTAAATATAAAATGCTGATCAAATCTTTTCTTTTGGTTTCATTAAGCCAAAAGTTTTATTTGATGTTTGAGATCCATTGTGCTTTGAAATATAATCTTCTTAGCATCCCTGCCCTAGGTTTTTATGAAAGGTGATTTAGCGTACTGTTGTGGGCTAACATCCATTTCTTCTTTTTATGGGAAACATTTTCTACTTAAAAAAATGAAAATGGCCAATACTCTTTAATAGGGAATTTTATTCATCATTGAGTGGAGGCTTTCTTAAAATATTTTTATTCAAACACATATATTTTTTTTGAGAGAGAGAGAGAGAGAGAGAGAAAGAGAGAGAGATTTTTAATATTTATTTTTTTAGTTTTTGGCGGATACAACATCTTTATTTGTACGTGGTGCTGAGGATCGAACTCAGAGGCGTGCGCATTCCAGGTGAGCACACTACTGCTTGAGACATATCCCCAGCCTCTTGAAACACACCTTTTATTTAAAATATAGAAATGACTGGCTTTACAAAGCCAGTTATGTAAAAAAAAAATTCAGACACTTTAAAATAAACAGATCACTCACATTATATTTTCTACAAAAATATTTTATTTACCATTATATTTAGAAAAATATAAAAGAATCAAATTTTTTCACATACATATAAAAAGTTAACCTTAGATTAAACATATATACATTTATACATAGTGTTCTAGAGTGCACATGCACATACATATTCTAAAATATATATAAGATTTCATCGACTTGGAGAAAAATTTCAGGAAGTATCTAGTATTGATATTATTTAATACAGTTTCACGAATAAGTAATTACAAAATCGTGTCTAAACTTGTGAGAAATAGTTTCATATGTTATCTTTATCCCCCAAAAAATAAGTTTTCATAGATTTATCAGAGGATACATAATCTGTCATTCCTCACGGTCTTATCATGCATTCACTTCTTTTCTTAGTTTTAGCATGGATTCCTTAGTACATTAAGACTTCTTTCTTCATTTGTATATTTAGTTTTTCACTTCTACCTATTTTGTTTTAATTTCTTAATCACTCTTTGTATTCTGTCTTTCTGCATCTCACTCAAAGAATAGATTTAAATGAGACAATATATTAGTTTTTAATAAATGAATATATTTTAGTTGCTTCAAAAGTATTTGCTTTTTTTCATAATATGTTATAGTTATTCTTGAGTTTTACAAACTCCACAATGGAATATATACAACATTTCAACATATATAAACATGCTTTTTTATTTTTGTATTTAAATACTTGATTTCCTCTGAATTTGCTCACAATCTTTTATAACATAATTTTTAGATTTTATTCTAATTTATTATAAAAGACAGTAGAATGCATTGTAATTCATATTACCCAAATAGAGTACAATTTTTCATATCTCTTGTACACAACAGAGTCACACCATTCATGTCTTCATACATGTACTTAGGATAATGACATCCATCTCATTTCATCACTTTCCTATCCTCATGCTCCCTTTCTTTCCCTTCCTCCACGCTGCCTTATCT
The DNA here is from genome assembly GCF_048772815.1 of Callospermophilus lateralis. Lineage (NCBI taxonomy): Eukaryota > Metazoa > Chordata > Mammalia > Rodentia > Sciuridae > Callospermophilus > Callospermophilus lateralis. The sequence continues at coordinate 940,452 of NW_027514422.1, read as the reverse complement.
ATAGTTTTTTTCTCTTCCTCCCATGCTTCTCCCTCATTTCCATTACATATCAGAAATTTTATGTCAGAGAAAACATTCAGCATTTGGTTTGGGGGATTGGCTTACTTCACTTAGCATAATATTCTTCAGCTCCATCCATTTACTTGCATATGCCATGATTTCATTCTCTTAAATGATGAGCATTATCCCATTTTGTATAAAAAGAACATTTTCTTTATCAATTCATATACTGAAGGGCATCACAGCACACTACATGAATGCAGCTACAACAATGTTTATACTACCACAATTTAAAAAATGATTTTACTATCAGATTATAAATGCTTTTTCTAAACATCTGATATAAAGGTATAAAAACTCTACATTGTTTCTAATGAACATTGTGGATGTTGAAGGTGTTGAATATTTTCTTATATATGTATCATCAGAAATACTATTATTTCTACTAATAAAATATTTCTAAAATGAAAATATTAAATGGAGAAGCCAATAAAGTAATAGCCTTGCCTCATAATGTATTAGGTGTAAGACTTTGTGAATATTATAGTATTTTTTAGGTGTAAAACCTTAACTAGATTTCATTAGAATCTTAGCTTTTCTCATTTAGTAACTTTAGAAACTACGATATATCACTTAACTCGGGGATTCTCAGTTTGCTTATCTGTCAATCATTAATAATTGCTCTCAGATTTTTCTGGAAAATTTGAACATGCCCAACATTGTTTTCTTTTTCTTTTTTAAAAATATTTATTTATTTATTTATTTATTAAAGAGAGAGAGAGAGAGAGAGAGAGAGAGAATTTTAATTTTATTTTATTTTTTTTTTTTAGTTTTTGGCGGACACAACATGTTTGTTTTTATGTGGTGCTGATGATCCAACCCAGGCCACACACACTCCAGGCAAGCTCACTACCTCTTGAGCCACATCACCAGCCCTGTTTTCTTTACTTATATGTTATAAAAAAAAAATTTTCAGAGTTCTCTAAAGTAAAGTAGCCCTGAAAAAAAGCAAGCGCTCTATACAATGTAGACATGCAGTGGTCATAACTTTTGAGATCAGAACTACATGAACCTTGGTTTCGTATACCCCATCAATTCAAGTTTTGTAAACAAGGGATAAGACAATGTTTTGTACTATGAAGAAGACCTCATAGCAGGACAGGTAGACACTGCAGTCACTTATCCCCATGAAGTCCCAATATAACATCCACTTATCACGTGCACCACATTTTCAAAAAACATCTCATTACATCAAAACTGGTATATGACATGTAACCTCACTAAAAGTCTCACCAAGCTCAAAAAAATTTGGACACCATACATCGGAGGGAGGAAGCCAGGATCCGATCAAACAGAAACTGCTTGCATTAAGACCTGTAGCCACCTTGGTGATGTAGCAAAACACAAAGAAAAATGAAAGCATGAGTTTTGGTGTTTAGAGATAAGTGTGCAAAAGGCATATTTGTTCTAAGACAAGGAAGCAATGTAAACCATAATTGTAACTATACACTTATAAACCACAATTTTAAACAAAAGGATAGAAAACAGGCAGAAGTATCAAATTAAAGAACAGGATAGAGTTTTTAACTCATAACAGAAGACTTGACAATCCTTACCAAAGGGGTGAAGATGTCCAGAAATTTTCCTTTATGAAGGTAATTTGTGGAAGGAGTGAGTTTTTCATTTCTGAAGAAAATTTTGGCAGAAAGTATAGAATAATAGAAGGAATAGCAAAAACACAAAAGTCACAGAAGGAAGCTAGAGTCTAGTAAGATGTTCAGTTATAGGGTTGGGGATATAACTCAGTTGGTAGAGTGCTGGCCTCACATACACAAGGCCCTGGGTTTAATCCCCAGTACCACCAAAAAATAAGTTCAGTTACTAATTTTTATTGTGTTTATCATGATGTCATTTAGAACTATTATTAGTATTATTATTTAAATCAGGAATTGAACCCACAGGTGATTAACTACTGAGCCAAACATCAGCTCTTTCTTTTCTTTTTTCTTTCTTTCTTTTTTTGTTTTTGAGACTTAATCTTGCAGAATTTCTGAGACTGGCTTTGAGCTTGCAATTCTCATGCCTTAGTCTCTAGAGCCAACCAAGATTACAGGCATTCGCCACCATGCCCAGCTTGGAATTTTTTTAAGTTATTTTATTTTTATATATCAGGACTTCATCTGACAATGATTGTATTTTCTTTTGCTAATGTTTTGAATAGAATCTGTGCCTAATACCACAAATAACCTAAAAACTCACTCTTTATGTAAATATGATATTATCTTGGCGTGAGTGGAATGACTCTACAGTTCTTTAAGTGACTCCCTAAGTATCATCAAGCATAATGTCAAATCTTTGATATTGTTCCATAAGAAATTTGGAAAAGAATGTGGCACATTAAATGTATATTCTAATAAAATTAAAGAGCCTTGATAAATATGTCCCAGATACTTGTGCTTTAATCCATTATGAGTAATGTTTTAGACTGTATAGTTGAGAAAATAAATGTTGTTTAGAACCCCACATCTCAGTGATTTATTTAATCAATCTTTATTTCCCACTCTAAAAGGTCTAAAGTGAACAAAATCTAATGGTCAGGCAGGTATACTGTGTGGCTTACATCTGAGATAGTTTTCAGAACTCTGGGTTTCCTGCATTTCATTGGTTTTATCAATCATTTTTTCTCTACAATTTGTTAGTATCACAAGAGTACGTGTTTCCATCAAAAATATCCACCTTAGTCTCCCAGACTTTAGAAATCTTCACTTTGTGATGGTGTGCTGTGGGAGAGGCATTAGCTTTCAGAATCAGTTTCAGCCTTCAGCACAGTTCTTTGTGCTACTTGCCATCTTGAAGTATTTTTTTCCAGCAAAAAGTATGCTTAGAGAGTTATGTTGTGTATGGAGATAAACTTGAATTTTTATTTAACTTGCCTCTTGGCTGACTCATGTCTCTTAACCAGTGATGAATTTCTATTAATAATTTTGCATGAATAATAAATGAAAAGGTATATTTAATAGAATAAAATTATAAGTAAAAATAGAATGAGCCATTATGCCTTCATTAGGATTGCCAAATGAAAAAGAAATTTAATGTAGTTAAAATATTTGTAATTTAAAATTATTGTACTTAAAATATTATAGCAAATACGGTAACTTTAAAACTGTTTCTTTATCTTAAAATATATAATTGAAACTTTATAACTTAAAGATTGTTTTTTCAAACCTGAACTCAATGAATCACACCTCACCAGGTGCAAAACTCAAAAATGAAGGCAGAGAATTTGTATATTAAGAACAAGTTTAATTTTTTTTTTAAATAGATGGCCATTATAAAGCCTGAAATATAATGTTGAAAAGATCCTTCAGAATGAAAACAGAAGATTAGACAAGGACATTAAATTTTCCTAACATGATTCTAAAATGAGAGAAATGAGATATAGAAAAGGAGAGCTAGAACATGAAAAAATAAAATTTGGTTTATAACTAAACACACAAGCCAGTTAAGCTTTCTTTAAATTAGGAGCTAAACATAAAGACCATGGTGTCTACACAGAATTTATATCCTGTTATATTACTGTGTCTGTGTTTTAAACAATTTCATTTGTTGCTTTATGAATTTTTAAAAATGACTGAATTCTGTAATGGAGTCCTTTGTAAATTACCTGATAAATGTTGAATAAGAAAAAGTTATCTACCATATCTAGAAAGGCATTAAAATTAATTAATCTATAGAACTAGAAGTAAAAGTGTCCCAGAAATGAATGTAAATTTGCTAGTTTACATTTAACTTATGGATTCTTACCATGTATCCATTAAATTATAAGATTTGAAGAAAAATATTTTAAGACAGTTTGTACTAGTTATTTGTCTTGGCTAAGGGAAGTCAGACCTCTTAAGACCAACTCCATTCCTCTTTGATATACCCCTAAATGCTGTGTGGTCCTGCACTGGCTTTGGCCTTGTTTTTCAGTTCCTACTCTTCTGTAGCACTTTTTGTTCTGACATTATTTAAATAGTGCTCTCATTCTGGGTGGTTCTGCACATTCTGTATTATCAGCAACAAGCACAGGGTAATCATTAATTATTGAAGAAATACGAAGGCAAATTACTTCTAAAAATAGATAAAGAGAGCTAATTATTTTCTTTAACTTTTTTAAGACCTAAATATAATTACTCAAAAACTTGTTCTTCATTTTTTTTTTTGATGTCACACTGGAAAGACATGAGAGAGACACATGGACAGACACAGGGGATGTATAAAATTTTCTGAGGTTAAACCTTGTTGTGCACACCAATTTCTCATGTATTTGCTTAAAATTCTGACTTCTTTTCTCTAATATATAAAATCATTAAGATTTGGTAAATTAGAATGCTTATTAGTTTTGACTTTACATCAAAATTGATTGATATTTTATTGCCAAGAATTTATTTATTTCATGATCCTCAGATTTTTGAGGCTTACTTAATATTCTTATCATCTTTCTCTTATGCTTGCATTACTCAGAGACAGAATTGCTGTATTCTTTCATATGTATTTCTTAAGAGCAAAAACTTCAGAGTATTTGATTGGGTATCAAAGGTATTTTAAATTAATCTCATGGTAAAACAACTCTAAATACTCCTTTCTATGTTTTTACATTTTCAAATTGGGGTTTTCTTCAGAGCATATTTTACTGAATATTTGTGTTTCACAATAACAGACTCAGAAATTTCAGTCACTAAACGCCATTTATTTACTGATATATGTACAATTTGGATTTTTAATTTTGTGCAGCTACAATCATATTTGATAATAATATTTTTGATGCTTTCATAAACAAAAGTATATTACAAAAATAGATGTATTTCACTATACCTTAATAAAAATGGACATGTATATGTATCATTATTTAAATGTTTATTTTCACCTCTGGGTATATTTTACCAATATTATTATAAAATAAATCATATAACATTTATTAATTTATGTTTATTTGTTTGTACCATATTTATTTATTATGTTATTGTTGTATACATATTGCTGGTTAAAATATTCTGTGTTTTTTAAAGAGAGAGAGAGAGAATTTTAATATATATTTTTCAGTTTTCGGCGGACACAACATCTTTGTTTGTATGTGGTGCTGAGGATCGAACCTGGGCTGCATGCATGCCAGGCAAGTGCGCTACTGCTTGAGCCACATCCCCAGCCCCAGGTTAATACATTCTTAAAAAGAAAATGCTATTTAATAACCATAGCAATGGTATATTAAAGAGCTTTTTAAACTACTCTTTTAATACATATTTTCTTTTATCTTTCTAAAACCTTCTAGAATGTGTAAATTTATAAATATACACATTGAGGAACAAGAGATCCTATGGCAATAAGTAATATATCAAAGTGTCAAAACCTGATAAATTCAGTGCTAGAATTAAAAGTTTTCCTGAATTGCAGGTCAACGATGTCTCTAATGCAGACAGTAAGCAAAACATTAAAATAACTAAATAACTGTAATTGAAATGATTCAGCAAACTATTTGGCATGGCCATATATGTCATCAATTTTAATCAAATATATATTAGATTTATTTATAATATATAGGTTAATTTATTCCTTTATGATCACTATCTCTTCTTTGAGAAATGACCTCTAGTAAGCAGCCTCATTTGGCCTCAGGATGTGTGTACAGTAAGAAAAAAGTCTCAAGAGTTCTATTATATTCATAATGTATTCACATATTCCCAAGGCCTTTCACATACTGGTCAGTCACACACAGCAAGCAATTTGAAAGTTCATGAAGTTTTGCAATATAACATTGTTATCCTTCCAAGCCATTCCTAAGAATTCTGTGTGACTTATTGAAAACATCAAGGAAAATGAATATGTCTTTTTAAACCCAGAACTTGAAATGACACTGGACTCAAGAGATAGAGTTTATGAAGACAGGAGTTATGTGTTATGGCTTCTGTTTATCTGCAGAAGAGCCGTCAAGGTGAAAGGGGTTGTGTGAGAATGGCCTTAGGCCTGAACCTAAGCAACTCCTCTAATGCCAGATTCATGGGACCCCAATAGACCTCCAGGAGCTGAATCTGATGCAGTCACACAAGAGTGTTTATTGTAAGCTCAAGCCTGGACTCACAACCATTTCAGATACAGTGGTCCCAATGAGTGAGTCTTGACCCTTAATTCATTGAGGATTAATAGATTTGGGGGAATATTGTATGCATCACAACAACACATAGCCAATCATTTCACATCACAGAAAAGTCAAACAACAACTCTTAACATTGATTAGCACATTCATTGGCAGGAACAAGTTGTGTAAGGGTGATTGGTTAGTTCAAGTTGTGGATATATTTGAACCGAGTGGTTTAGGCCATGAGAGGTTGCAAGAGTGTATATGATAAACTTGCCTAATCATGTTACCAATCAACAAAACTTCTGGGAAGGTCACCTGGTTTTTCAGGTATTTTCTGTGTCTCATGCTTTTTGTGGTAGCTAGGGGGTTGCTATGGGTCCTAACCTAGTGTAACTGAGTCAGGATGACTTGGCATGGAAGATCTCTCCAGTTATTTACAGACAAACAACTCAGCAGGGTTAGTATATGCCTAGGAGCACTCTGAGTTTTTCCATGGAAAAGGGTAACTCCCCCCTTTGGACAGGCTTTGCTCTGAGGTGGCTGGTTTCTCAAAAAGGGAGTCACATCAGTTTCTCACTCCATTTAAAAAACTCCATTTTGAAACCTGAGGTTATTATTAGAGGTCAATTTTCACCAGGCACACACACAGAGCCCTCTAATATGGCCTCAGACAAATTACTTGTCCTCACCCTGGTAAACTGAATAAAGTCGCTGGCAGGCTTTCCTCTCCTGATAAGAGTGAAAGGTGAGAATATCAGGATGGAGACGACCAGACCAGTTATTTCTGACCTCAGGGTAAATGAGAAATCTGGTGGCACCTGATAATTACAAGGTGTGGTAAAAAATAAAAAATAAAAACAAAATTAGTATAAAAAATAGAGCTAATAAACAGTGATTTAGCAAGCCTAAAAAAGTAAGTACTCCAGCAGGAGAGCCTGATGTGGACCTACACTGACATCCCATCACTTGCCATCATTTTCCTATTCTCTGTGTGATCCTCACTGCTCTCAAACTCTATCGCCTTGTCTTGATCTTTCTGAGAGATGCAACTTCTCCCTGTGACCCTCTACTCAACTGGTCATCCACTCCCCACCAGAAAAAGCCTGTTTTGGTTTGGGACCTGATTACTGCTGTCTGAGTGGGTGTGCATCTGCAGGACATAAAGCCAAAGGCTTGAGAGTTTTGAACTTAGCATTCAGAGGAAATGTCTGTCACTAGCCTGTCATGATTAAATCTGTTTTGCAATGTTCAGAATTAATCTAAAATTGTTTTCTGGGAATTAATTAATCTACAATTGCTTGGTGTTATTTGATTATCTCCACTGCAGAGCCTATCATTAAGGATTGTTGTTTTCTTCATTAGGAACCTATAGAGTAAAGTTGTATTAAGAATTTGAGTGAATAAAGAATTGAAAGGGGCAGAAATGCATGGATATTTTTTATTTCTCCCCTTGACTGCAATGTCACAAATTTGCTCCCTGGAAACATGCTGTTATTATTTTTAAAGTATTAAATTAAGGAATTCTTATCACTAAAGATTATTATTATCTTCAATTCTAAATGTTGAATTTACTTTTGGCATTATCTCTGTCCTTTCACTGTTATTGTTATGGCTATTTACTGGTAATGAGGCCTTGCTTTTCCAATGCTGAAGTATAACACCAGAGAAGCACATGAAGACAAGTTTAGAGTGGAAAGTTGAAGCTTTATTAAAGGACAGCAGAAAAGATTCTCCCTGGAGGAAGAGGGGGGCCCAATGTAGTGGTACCCGCTTTCTCCACAGAAAAGTCCACTTCACCATGGCTGATTTGGGAACTGTCAGCCAAAGAGTCTCTGCAAAATAGTTCAATGTAGGTAAACTTTCTATTTTTGTGTTGCCCTGTTTACTTGGCCACTGGCCAAGGTGCTGGACACCCCCTTACTATTTTCACAAATATATCCAGTATAGTACTTTGAAGAAATTGCAAACAAGGCCTCTGGCCTTGAGCTAGGCTTCACAGAGATGTCTACATTTTTAAGATAAGTTACAAATTGGCTCCATGGTAACAGCTGGCAGAGGGAGGAAGAAAGGGTAGAAGAAGTTCTCCTCTTCTCAAGTGTTGTCCTTGAAGGGTTAACTTGCCCAGACAGTGAAAGAAAAAAGCTGCTTTTATGTGAACTTCTGCACACTGTAAACTTCTGAGCCCCTCTACTTACATGCTGGGTATAAAACTCTGAAACTCCCTGAACTTGGAGGGATTGATTGATAACAGCAAAAGCTGTGCTTTCTGAACCTGGATGCAGCCAAATGAAACTGTTTCTTTCTATCTTCAGTGCCTTGCTTCATTTGTCCCTACAACAAACTAGGACACAGCACTGGAGGGAGTACTGTCACATGTGATGAGTCAGGTTTTGCAAGAGAAAACACCAACTGGGCTGCTATCCCATACATCTTTCCTACTTAGAGTAGCAATCTGACTCTGATTATCACCCCCAAACCTCTCCCCAAAACAAGAGGCCTTTACATATAAGGGTCTGCTGACTGTCCCATGTCAGTCACATGTTATTTGGAAGCCAATGACAGATCCACATGGCTCCACCACAGATGTTTTATCAGACACCTGCACTCCACTGCTCCAAGACAAGTTCCCAGCAGGCTCCAACTCAATTGCATCTCTGTTCTACACCATTTTTATGAATTCCAGTCAATAAAGGAACTATCTGGTTCAGTAATGATGAGCAAAAGGAGATCGGATGGATCTCCATTTCAGAAATTCCTGGTCATGAGAATTTCAAATATTCACTGTATTTGTCTAGACATCGTTCAAGGATGAAGTAGGTGGCACTGTGGGTCTTGATTCTTTCAGGAACTATTAAGGGGTGAGAAAACTCCATTAAAAAATAATATATATGAGAGACAGAGAGAGAGAGAGAGAGAGAGAGAGAGAGAGAAATTTATATATATATATATATATATATATATATATATATATATATATATTAAATACATGTAAAAGTAGCAATAGATATGCAAGTCCAAATTCTAAATGGAACATATATCATTCAAAGATCACAAAAATATTCATTTGACTCATACAAAATAGGGGTAGGAATGTGGCTCAGTGTTAGAGTGCCCCTGACCTCAATCCCTGGTCTCTCTCCCCCCAAAAAAATGGGACTGAATAAATAGCTCAGCATGTAGAGTGCTTGCCTTCTAAGTATGAGGCCCTTGGGTCAAAACTCAGTACAGAGATTGAGAGAGAGAGAGAGAGAGAGAGAGAGAGAGAGAGAGAGGTAGAGAGGGAGAGAGAGATTGAACTTCCATGTAATTTAAATTCAAGTTAGTCCCACTTCTATTTTTTCCTGCCACACCAGAATAAAAGAGTTTCCTGAAATGTTTGGAATGTTTCTGTGGTTATTTATTTATTTATTAATTTATTTATTATTTACTTATTTTTATTTGGTGCTGAGCATTGAACCCAAGACCTTGCATGTGATATGTGAGTGCTCTATCACTGAGCCACAACCCCAGCCCCTTCTGTGGGTTATTTTAATGAAATGGTCTGACCATAAATAAGTAAATAAACAAATTAATTAATAAATAAATACACCCTCAATTGATGACCCATTACAGTTTTTAAAAAAATTTTAAATGGGACACATAGACCTCATTTAGGAGAGATTCATTATTTTTAATGTCACCTAATATTATTCTGCTTTTTTCTCATGTGAAAAATCTCAGAATTATGAATTAAAATAATTTAAAAATGCCCTCCAGTTCTTCAAGAAAAACATTACAAATGATGCATGCATTTGAAATAAAACATGGGGAAATAATGATTAATAATGCTGAAAGTGTAGTTTTTAGATGAACCAAAATTTCTCAGTTTTCCATGAATCTGGGTGTTTGTTTCATAAATTTTGAAGAAAAAAAATTATTTAAGCAAGAAGAAATAGAATGGCCACCATGTTGTATGAGGATTGATATCAGAAAAAAAAAATCATTTTTGTGTGCCATCTTAGAAGTTTACTGATGGTTTTGGGCAGAACATGGAGCATAATGCATTTAAAATAGGCTTTGGAAAAGGCATCCTGACTACCATATGGGTTCACTTTTATTCTTTCTGTGACCCATCTTTTTTCCTTCAAATTCAATAAGGAATCACCCATGGGACAAAGGACTTTGTAGAAGGTGTTCCAACAAGTGGGATTCAAGGTCTTTTACTTTTGAAATAGGCCTTAATGGTGCTCATTAACATCTTTCAGTTAGCCACCAGGTGTCTTTGAGTGAGGCCCATTATCTGCATTACATGGTCATTATTAAACTTATTCTCTGTGAACAGAGAACCCTAGTTTTGGATATGTGAACAGAGAGTTAGAAAACTAGGGGTTTATTCTGAGACCTATGGAGAGATAAGCTGAAGTTCTGGATTTCAGGTTTTTGTTCTGGATTTGAGATACTGCTTCTGCTACATTTAAAAATCTCAGGACTCATGAAGAGAATGAGTTAAAAGCCAGCATCATCAAATGTGTGAGGCCCTAAGAACTTCAAAGTGACCCTGTTTCTAAATAAAAATATTAAAAAAGGATGGGAATGTGAATCAGTGGATGAACACCTCTGGGTTGAATTTCTGGTTCCAAAAAGAAAACAACAAACAAACACGCACACACACACACACACAAAAAAAATAATAAACAAACAAACAAACAAACCCTTATGAGTAACAAGCCCTAAAATCAGCAGCCTCTCTCATGCTTGAATACAACAAATGGAGTTGTGGTTCTCTCCTGGTAATTATCTCAGTCTTCATTATGCATTCTGGAGACATGCTGGAATCATGGGACATGGAAGCCCACAAAGGGCTTTAGAAAAAAGCTGGAAACACCTTACAATTATGGAACAAAATGCCCAGGTTTTCAACTGCTGATCTAAGCCTCACTAGACTAGTCAGAGGGAGGTGAACGCTAAGTTACCACAGAGAGACCCTCTGGCCACAAAACTCTGGAGAGGACCATGAGGACTCCCTAGCCATGACTACAAGTTTCCACCATTGCCACTTCTGTCAGTTTTAAGCCACCTTCCTACCCAGTCTCAAGATAACAAGGCACACTTACCATTTCCTGACTCTCAGGGTTCTCAGTGTTCTCCCTGTGATTTGTTTTCAGTTTCTGCATAGCACAGTAACCTGGGCTTGGATCCAGGACAGAAGCCAACAAAAAGATTGAAAAAATGGTGGGCTCCAGACACCAAGGGAACAGAAGATTGTGGACGCCCTGACCCTCATCACTGGCTGCATGAGGGTTGGACAGTTCTCACCTAAGAGACTGATTGGTCAAGGTTTCATGCCCTGCCTCCAACCTGAGCCAAGTGGGTGCAGAATCAAAGACTGAATGACAGGCTGCTCCATTGTCACTGTTAAAAGACTATAGATCAGGGCTGAGGATATAGCTTAGTCAGTAGAGTGCTTGTTTTGCTGATTGAGGCCATGGATTCAATCCCTTGCACTACGCACACACACTCTCCTCCCCCCCAAAAAATAAGTAAAGGACTTTGGGGACTAGGGTTATGGATAAGAGGTAAAGCACTTGTCTAGCATGCATGAGGTACTGGGTTGAACACCCAGCACTGCATTAAAAAGCCACCCAAGAGAGGATGTGGCTCAAATGGTACAGCACTCCCTGACATGTGGGGGGCCCAGTTTTGATCCTCAGCACCCCATGTTGTGTCCGCCAAAAACTAAAAGTAAATATTAAAAAAAAAGCCAATAAACAAACTACTAATGACATTTGCCAGAAATGAATGAGAACCAAATCTATATGAATACTCTGACCTCCGTCTCTATATTCATGTGTCAATAAGCAAGAAGGTAAACTTCTCTGTGTCTAATCACTAAAATAAGGGGATAGTGATCGTTTTATTCAGTGGGAAGTGATTAAAAATCATTATTATGATTAAAGTACTTTAAATGTGAAAAATCTATTTTGGACATGTATAATGATTTTGGACATGTATAAAAATATTGTATAACTAACAATAATTTGTAATTTTATTATATAGTAGTTAATAACAACCACAGAGATGCTATACCTATAAAGAAGAGTCATTCTTTTCTTTTAATGAGAAAAAAACTTCACCATAGTTTGAACTTATAGTTATTATGAAGCTAGTCATACTTAAAATTCTTTCTCCATTCAGTATTACTATTTCAACAATGTTTGTTAGTTTATTTTCACAACATTATGGTGTTTCTTTTTTTTCTTTCTTTTCTTTCTCTTTATTATTGCTTGTTCAAAACAATAAAAAGTTCTTGACATATCATATTTCATACATTAGATTCAAGTGCGTTATGAACTCCCATTTTTAGCCCAAATACAGATTGCAGAATCACATCGGTTACACATCCACATTTTTACATAATGCCATTAGTAACTGTTGTATTCTGCTACCTTTGCTATCCTCTACTATCCCCACTCCCCTCTTCTCTCTCTACCCCAGCTACTGTAATTCATTTCTCTCCTTGTTTTTTTTTCCAATTCCCCTCACAACCTCTTATATGTAATTTTGTAAAACAATAAGGGTCTCCTTCCATTTGCATGCAATTTCCCTTTTCTCTCCCTTTCCCTCCCACCTCATGTCTGTGTTTAATATTAATCTTTTCCTCCTGCTCTTCCTCCCTGCTCTGTTCTTAGTAGCTCTCATTATATCAAAGAAGACATTTGCATTTGATTTTTAGGGATTGGCTAGCTTCACTTAGCATAATCTTCTCTAATGCCATCCATTTCCCTGCAAATTCCATGATTTTGTCACTTTTTAGTGCTGGGTAATACTCCACTGTGTATAAATGCCACATTTTTTTATCCATTCATCTATTGAAGGGAATCTGGGTTCGTTCCACAGTCCAGGTATTGTGAATTGTGCTGCTATGAACATTGATGTGGCAGTATCCCTGTAGTACGCTCTTTTAAGGTCTTCAGGGAATAGTCCAAGAAGGGCAATAGCTGATTTAAATGGTGATTTGACCCATATTTTTTCAATCAAAAATTCTAAAGTATAAATCATCTACTATGACTGTTTAGCCTAAAGCAAGATACTCATTGAATACAGTAAAAGAAGAAAGCCATAATTTTGTCAGAAAGACAACACTTGTAAATTCAGGTATTATCTATAGTTACTGGCTTGGTTAGGTATCGAATTGTTACTATCTATAGAAACAAATCAATTGAACAAACGTTTCAGGCAATTAATACCTGAGTAAAATAGTGCTTTTGTTTATGTAGTAATACTAAGTTTATATATCTTTCTTTTCTAACAAGCTGAACATAGCATCAAAACCCCAATCTCTCAATATACAGGAATTTAACCAAGACTTTTTACTGAACAACCAATTTATTCAGTTAAGTGAGTTTAGTGATTGCTGTCTGAGCCAAAATGTTTTTTCTCTGCATGCAAATCTGGGTCAGCTTCATGTAACATAAGGTCAAATGATTATAGGAATCCTCAAAGTTCAGCACTGCAGAGAAACAGCATGAATAATTTTCTTTCAAAAATGTTAAAAACTGATGTTACCAATCTACCATTGCATTTATTGAAAATCACAATGTTTTACCCAGGAGACATCTAATTTTCTGCACCACAACTCTCTTTAAAAGGCTCCAGTGTAAATTCATTGCAGAATGTATTTCTAGGTAAATAAATAATTTGACCCATGTATGGAATTTTTGAATAGATGCCAATTAAACAGGAAAGAAGAGCTGAAAAAATAAATTGTCATTTTAATTTTAAAGTAGTTGATCTTGAGCTATTGCCATTGACAGTAGTTAGAGTGTTGGGCCATTTCTCTATTGAGGGCTCTTAATTTGTGAAAATAGTATCATACTATCAGCACAGTAGAAAACACATCTTTTGAATTCTCTAAGGCAAAAAATGTATCATTTTCTCAAGTTTCTTTGAGTGAATAATTGTCTCAAAAAAAATTTCTACTCTAAAATAGTGCTATTATATAGTCTTGCTCAATCCACTGTTTTCTCAATAGACTGAAAACCATTACACATTGTTAGCAGTCTTACTTCAAAATTCCTTTGGTGGTATTCTTGAAAAATATGAATACTGAGACCTTTTACTTCCTACAGGGAAATCCTCTTCCATCATCTTATAATCCTAATAAAGAGTGGAAAGAAGTATCTTGTTTTTCAAGTTTTTATACCTATATATGTTTGTATACAATTATATATAAAATTCTTTAAAGTAATTTATATATATATATATATATATATATATATATATATATATATATATCCCCACACATTGCCTACATAAAAATTACTTTAAGGATAATACGTTTAATATACCTGGAGAATTTAACTGCAATGTGGTCTCTTGTACATGAATTCATGTAGCTGGTTTCAGTGGTACACGCCAGAGTCTTGGGATGCTGAGGCAGGATGATTGTGAGTTCAAAGTCAGCCTCAGCAATTTAGCGAGTCCCTCAGCAACTCAACTCAGTGAGGTCCTGTTTCTAAAAAAAATACAAAAAAAGGGCTGAGTATGTGGATCAGTGGTTAAGCATCACTGAGTCAAATCCTTGGTACCAAAATATATAAATAAATAAGTAAATAAATAAATAAATAAATAAATAAATAAGGAATGCATTCCTGCAATCATGTAGGCATGCATAATGAATAAGTACATGGATTCAAGTTTAAACAAAAATAAACATGGTAAAATTTTACTAAACTCCAATAGTTGGAAAAAAAAATTAAAGAAACTAAGTGTTAAAATACTTACATATTTACTGGAATACCATGAACTATTATCAATTATGTTGTAAACATTGACAACATGAACATTTAATAAACTATAATGTTATCAGAAAAAAATATTTTTTAAACATTACACTTAACATTATCACTTGCTATATAATAACAGGGAGGCATCATTTAATCTTAATGCCTTCACATTTTAGGGTCTAAGTTTTAGATAGAAGAAGACCATCACTAGTCTTTGGCTATGTGGGCCTACGGATCCCTAATGTTAAAAAATCTACAGAATTTACAGTTATTGAATGAATTAATTTGGGAGTATTATGACTATGGGTAATTAATTTTTTCTTTGATTTACCTTTTTTTATAGACTTCACAGGATGTTCTACTTTTGTAATAAGAATATTCCCTTCCAAAAAAAAATTTAATACAATTAAACATAAATTAAGACTTGGAATGGATTTACTTTTTAGAAATCAAAAAAAAAAAAAAAAAAAAAAAAAAAAAAAAAAACTTCGGGGCTCAGAAGGGAATATAGTACATGGGTTGAAAGTTTGCATTTTAGAGTTATGCTTTTCTGAGTCTGAATTCTATCTCTGCCTCTCCTACTTAACAAGGAACACAGCTCTCTAGACAATGGTGTTGTAAACCTCAAATACAATAGTGCTTGCAAGGTACTTGGCACTCATAGTTAGTTTCAAAGGATAGTTGCTTTTATTATTACTTAAAATCTAATTTTAATAAAATGAACAACCTACAAACTATTAGACATTTCACACTTTGTACTCTTTTTGACAATAAAATATTTCTAAACCTTTAACTCATACTTGGACCTGGGAAAATACTCACTCAATTTATATTGTATTTTCCACTTAACATATTATTCTAGGGTAGTGAAAAAGGCAACCAGTTCTCATGGCAATGACAAACATGTCTACCTGGAAGTCATCTTTGATACTGGAAACTTGAAACTACTCATTCCTTTAAATAAGAAACACAACCCTTCATTTGAAATACAAGTTATACTATACTCACAAACATATGGACAAAAGTGTTAGGGAATAATTGGTTGTGGTTGTTTTTCCTTTTCTGTGAAGTTGAGGATTAAACCCAAGGCCTTACAATTGCTATGCAAGTGCTCTACCACTGAGGTATACTCCCAGTCCCAAATATATGTATTGCATACAATCTCTTTAAAAAATCTGTTATGTACGTCATTAGTAACAAAATATGCTTATTACAAGATGAATTTTTTTTCAGAGTAGAAATTAGAAATTTATTAAAGGACAGCAGAAAAGACTTCTCCCGGAGAAAGAAGGGGACCCAAAAGGTGGGAATCCGTGGAAGGGCTGCTCTTTCCACTTTTTATAGTTTTGGTGATGGAATATAGGTTGAAGGGGTTAGGACACAGGTGGGCCCAATTATCACCTTTTGGGATGGGCTTATCATTTCTCTAGGATGGGCTATTTCCAAATCTGTTGGGGGCTGTTTTCTGAGCTCCATTAACATTTCTTTGAGGTGGACTTTGGCCTAGGGCCTTTTCAGGACTTCATTAACATTCCATGAATTGTCCTGCTTTTTCCCTGAGTCATTCCCAGCATGGCCTCCATTTTAGATTTCACTCGATATTAGACCCAATTTACCTAACTACACTGACTACATAACTTTAAATCTGGCTTCATTCCCCCCTCTAATTTGGGACCTCCTTACTGCTGTAAGCAAGGGGGGCGAAGAAAATCTTTCTGGCTTCTTCAGGCTGACAAGGGACGGTGTGGGGCAAGCAGTTTGGAATCTCCCTTTAAAAATCGGGTCTATCGAGTGGGTCCATGATAGAAGTCTGATTGAGAAGTAATAGACTGGAAGGCCATTTGAGTGATGGGTGGTCTACAAGAGAAACAAGAATTCATTAGTACTGGAACCAGATTGATGCAGCAATAAATCCCATAGCACAGGAATATGCCAATGAGTATGATGGCAAAGACAAAGACTAACAATGTTTTCCACCAGGAAGTTTCAAGAACCAGGAGCTAAGATATTGTTTCCATGACAAAGTTGCTGAGGACATGGCTTCTATCTGAGCATGTAAATCTTTAAGAATATTCGTCACATTGCCAGAATTGTCAGGGGTGTAAACACAACATTTAACTTTTAGGGTTACAGATGTCCTTTTCCTTAAGATACAGTTTAATAACTTAATGTCATCTGAGCTTGCAAAATCCTTTTACTAGTATGACCTCTGTGTCTAATAGAGAAATATTTAATTCTGTTACTTAGGGCTGGATAACCATACTAGCAAACATTAAGCCTACCTCCGTAGGTTAGAAATAAAGGCCTTGAACTAAAAACTACTCTGGCAGTTTCTTTTGATAGTAATCAGGCATTCCTGTCTGAGAATCTCTTTTGAAGCCTCCTGTTTACTTATTTATGGAAGTTACATTTAACTATTATTTTATTTAAAATGCCCAGGAATAGCTGTGTTTTGGCTTTGACTGTCTTTGCTAAGTGTTTAAGATGAAGCAAGTCAAACTGACTTTTGTTTCTATCTATTGTTAACAGTCAGCTGAGTTTCCTTGGGAGTCCTCAGGAACTTGCAGCAGCTTGTCACATCTGCTAGTGCCATTTGTGCTAGGATGGGTCCAGGCCTTGCTTGACCATGTGGCTTCCCTCGGAAGCATCAGGGATGTCTCCATTTTCTGATGACCCTCCTCTTCACAGCAAATGCACTGATTGGCTTTCTGTCCTCCAGTGTCTCATTAATCTCCCTGATCGGGAGGTTATGTGGCCTAGAGTTGCAAAGCTCTTTGGAAAAGTCCCCTATCCCCTGACTCAGACTGACTCAGAGGGCAAGAGCCAAATTTTTAATTTTAAAACTTAATCTTTTCTTAGTTCAATATATATTTCCAGATAATCATATGAATAAATAAATCATGTATGCTAATTTTACGATATGCAATGTAAATAAATTGAATCATCTTCCAGAATAATTAAGATAAAATCCCTTTGCATAATAGCAATTTTTACCATCCAAATATCTAAAATAATAGCTTTCTTCATTTTCATACCTCTTAGTTAATAAGTAAGCTCATGTGTTTTAAAATAATACTTAACCTTACTGATTGAATATAAGTCAAGGAAAAGTAGGATCTTTTAATTTGGCAATAGGAAGGAAACATTTAAAATTTAAAGGAAATTAAGCTTTTTAAAGTATTTCTTCAAAATTTCCCAAAATCAATATTACATAAGGTAAAATTTTTATCTTTCGTTCTCCAAAAAAATACTAGTTCATTCTTAGTTGCATTATACCCTAAAACAAAATCCTGATTCAATGAAATATGTATTTTTATCTTTAAGGGTTCTAAAATGGTAAGATATTTCTTACTGTTCATATAACTGGAAATATAATAATTATGCTTAAACATTTTCACTTTAGATTCTAGATTATAATATCTTGTATTTTCAAAAACTCTCCTAGTAATTGAATTTCTACATTTATCTCAGTTTTTAAATACACATATTAATTAGTAATTCATACATTAATATGTAGCATGTTATAATGAATTAAATGCTTAAAAATTACAAGACGATGATAGCGAGGGTATTTTAAATGTTATAAGATTAGTATCTCCCATTTATATTGCTTTGCTACATAATTTAACAAATGGAATTGCAGACTCAATATAGCAGAGTGAATCTGTGGTACCTCATCATGCACAGATTTTTCTAGCTTCATAAATGACATTAGGATCTTGGATTTGGATTCCACCTTTCTGTGTGCTAAAGAACTACATCTTGGGTTAACTGAATCTATTTCACAAGACTGTTGGAAAAAAAAATTTCAAAGTGGCTTTATAGAAATATACTAGACAAATTTAAGATATAATCTATTAGAACTTAATTTTCTTTATTTCACAATGTTACATTACTGGAACTCATGTGCCAAAATGCCCCAAGACAATTAATACAAATCCACTGAGTATATGACATTCAGAGAACTGTAATTACTGGTTAGTAATTCAATTTTCCTACGAGGAAAATACTGAATCACTTGCTCTCCCAGAAAAAGAGAAAGGAAAAAAAAAGTTTTAAATGAAACTTGAATATGTAACTTGGATATTTTACAAAGTAGTTCATATTTTTTAGTTGTAATTTCTTCATGGATATGAACTTGATCTTCAGAGATAATATCCCTTATAAGCTCATCACATTTGTTTCTTTCCTAAAACATACAAAAACAGAATCACTTAAGTATTTAAATTCTTAATTTTTTTTTACTATTAGAAATATGTCACTACAAAGAAACACATATTAAGCTGCATACTCTTAAGTACATATTATATTATTATGAAAAAGCATTTATTTTTCTCTTGCAAATTTATTATGTAAAGCCTAAAACAAAACAGCATTAAAATATTTTTTACAATAACTCAGGACATTTTCTTAAGTGTATTCTTAAGTTCTTAAAAATTTCTTAAATCATTATTAATCTTTAAAGTTTTGTGAATATATTTAGCTATAATTAGAGAAGAATTTAATTTTGCTTTATAAAGTTTATGGAAATAATATCACCTCATGGGAAGGCTGGAATATTTTAATCTCTGTCTGACTTTTGTTGTGTGTTTTGTGCATCTGCAAAGGTAAATGTAACTCAATAGTTTTTGTTTTATAAGCTAGCAATGAATTTGTAAAATCGGAGAGACCATTAAGTGTATTTCATACAAAAAAATAGTTTTAGATCCCTATATATTCTGGACCCTTTATCATGTAGTTTTTGTACTTTGGACGTTTCAGATATTTTTTATTCCACATGATGGTTCAGTCAAATGTGAAACTTCTTTGAAATTCAAGGTATTACATGATTTCTTCTATATAAAATATTTTCTTTAGAAAATTTTACATACCCTTATCAAGTCTGAAACCAAGGTTGTAATTTTAAAATGGGAATGAATACTTTATGTTGAATTTATTATCCCACAAAAATAATAATGCATAAATATCATGTTTAAACAATCATGGGTAAACCTTCTGTAAAGGCAAATCTTAATGTGTCTACTCATTGGGAGCACACTCTCTCTCTTACAAGAAACAATAGAGCAAATGCAGAGATTTTCCTATACAAATCGAGACATGCCTGATTGAACTGTGAGAAAGTCTCAGGAGATGTCTTCCTAAAATATCATCTGTCAAGAAACTTTATATTTAAAGACTGGAATTGAAAGATCTCAGGCCCACCCGTGAGACACTCATGTTTACATAGATCTGTGCCTGACAGTTGGCTGGGTGTAAGAGCCAGAATTTAAGATAGGCCCAAAGAGGAGCAGATTCATATTTCTGAAATCTCCTCTCTCCTTGACAGAAAAATATTTAACTGTAACTTGATATTGTCTATAATGTCATTTCCATATACCTTTTGAAAAAGATACCACCAGGAAACAACTAAACATTCTATAATACATTTCTCTGTTTTTTTGCAAGAAGGTAAATTCACCTTCCCATGGCTTTCTCAAGATCATAAATAAAAAGCACTGCATGAGAATACACAAAGAAAGCAAAGTAAACTAAGGACAAGATGAATTTCCTGTCTATTTTCTTCATGGTGGTAATTTCTTAAAATATAATAATGGAATTGTTTAGTTTCATCTTTAAGTATTGAAATTGATGAAAAGAATTTGACAACACATAAAAATATGTAAGCTAGTATGTGACTAGAGATTGCCATGTAAACTAAATGAAATGATTAAATGTAAAAATGAAAATGTAACAGGACTTATATAGTCTTTGTGTTTTAACAAATTACAATTTTCATTTTGGGTATATGTGGATATTATTGTACGTGCACCTTAAAAACACATTAATTTTCTGAGGGCAGACCATTAATTGGGTCCAATTCACTCTTAACATGAATTGTAAACTCTCTATTATTCAATCTTCCCTCAGTCTGATAGCTGTGAACTCCCAGGTTATCATGAGTATGGCTAAGATGCACTGTGCAGTGCTCATTCAACAATTTGCTGCTGTGGTGCTTGAGTTCCTGTGGTTCTTGATGCCTGAGGTAGTTTTTATTCTTTTGCCCAGCTTACATTCCATACTTTCTTCAAAGTTTTAGAGAAGTATTTCAATGCCATCTAGAAACTATCTATTTTCTTAGTAATGGACCCCAACAACACATTGCAGTAATACGTTAAATTTATAAATCCTTCAAAGCTTTTAGTAAGTCTTTCTAAGAAGGACTGGAGATTTGTAAACTCACAGAAATGCAATAATGTATTATTGATTTTTGTTAATGATATGCTCATACTGATTACAAATTTCATAGTGTTATAATTGATTATGACATGTAGTAACAATACAGTTACATAGAAAATAACAAGTAAATCAGTACTATGTATAACTATTTCAAATTTACATGGCAAGTTTGAGGCTAAATTTATTTAAATTTCCATTTGTCTAGCCAATAGATAACCAAATTATTTTTTCAAGCTTTGTGTGTATGTGTGATGTGTGTATGTGTGTGTGAGTGTGTATATATATATATATTTATATATATATATATAGATCTATCTATCTATCTATCTATATATATATATATATATAATTCAAAATATTTCTATATACTTTCACACTCTAAATAATATTACATAATATTATTGTGGTAATATTTGCTTACAAATGAATAATTAACAACACATATGATTTATATCAGAATATATTCTTGAAAATGTTCTGTAAAATATTTTAGCTGAATAATTTAAGTGTATTAGCAAAGCTGAAATTGAAAATTTAAATTCCAGGTAAGATTATGATACAGTAATTAAAAAAATACTATGTTAACAAAAAATATAAAATGGCCCAGGAATTTTTAATGATTTGTGTGCAGACCTTTGTAGTTAACCTCAGAAACACAAATCTGTGCTAGATGTTTTTAAATAGCAGATGATTATTAAACAACTTAAAAGTCTAATGGAAATTTGTTCATAATTGTCTATTATTTTAAAGCAGTGCTCTTTATAGTTTGAATCTGGTGCTACCAGAATCATTACACTAGGAAAAATACTAACAAGCATAAGCTTCTTCTAACCTATAGATATTTTCTGACTTGTTGCTCACCATCTCTAGCAGTCAGAGAAATGCAAAGAAAAACCACCCTAAGATACCATCTCACTCCAGTAAGATTGGCAGCCATTAGGAAGTCAAACAGGAACAGGTGCTGGCGAGGATGTGGGGAAAAGGGTACTCTTGTACTTTGCTGGTGGGAATGAAAATTGGTGCGGCCAGTTTGGAAAGCAGTATGGAGATTCCTGGGAAAGCTGGGAATGGAATCACCATTTGACCCAGCTATTGCCCTTCTCAGACTATTCCCTGAAGACCTTAAAAGAGCATACTACAGGGATACTGCCACATCGATGTTCATAGCAGCACAATTCATAATAGCTAGACTGTGGAACCAACCCAGCTGCCCTTCAATAGATGAATGGATAAAAAAAGGGGCATTTATACACAATGGAGTATTATGCAGCACTAAAAAATGACAAAATCATGGAATTTGCAGGGAAATGGATGGCATTAGAGCAGATTATGCTAAGTGAAGCTAGCCAATCCCTAAAAAACAAGTGCAAAATGTCTTCTTTGATATAATGAGAACAACTAAGAACAGAGCAGGGAGGAAGAGCAGGAGGAAAAGATTAACATTAAACAGAGACATGAGGTGGGAGGGAAAGGGAGAGAAAAGGGAAATTGCATGCAAATGCAAGGAGACCCGCATTGTTATACAAAATTACATATAAGAGGTTCTGAGGGAAATGGAAAAAAAAGCTTATTCTAACCTATAGATATTTTATGACATGTTGCTAGTATAAACATGGTGATTAGTTATTGCATGAGGATCAGAAAAAATTTGCAAGCACTTTACATTAACTGTTATTATTATTTGCAAAATGTTAAATACAAATGTCAATACACACACATATATTCTGTGATAAAATTTCTTTGATCTTACATTTATTTTTATTTTTTATAATGACATTTATTTTAACATCTTCTATAAATCAGGCAACTGTAAGAACCAGTTACCCCCTCGCACGTATGAAAACACTTGTCTGTTAACTGATAAATACCTGGCACTTAGAATGTACCTCATTCATTTAATGAGCTCAAAAATAACCTTTGCAAGAAATAACTGGTGGGGCTGTGGTATTCAGTGATAGGGTTTTAATCCTCAGCAACACATTAAAAGAAATAAATAAAAGAAGGGTATTGTGCACATGTGTAACTAAAATTATTTTTAGAAAATAACTGATGATCACATTATAACACTACTTTTCAATTTTATTCTGTTCAACAACCTGAGTTAGCATGCCCTTATCAGCCTTCCTGCCTATATGAATATAGTGTATCACAGATAAACTTTCTTTCTCACATGAAGTTCCCTTTCAGAAGGAAAATGCATCCTATTCCCTGGTTCCTACACTCATTGACTTTTTTTTCTTCACTAAATCTAAAATTACTGCCAATATAAGTTTTAGAAAGCCTCATGAACCCAGAGAACTGAAATTGCAGCAGTCTTGAACTCAGACAGTTAGCATGAAAACCAAAGAAGGAACTGACCTCCTGGTGGACTCCCCAGAAGCACCCAGTTAGGAAAAATGAGCTCTGCTTGACATCACTGCCCATCCAGTGTTCCTAGCTAAGTTCTTGAAACCTTCCATTCAATGCCTTTTCCTTCAGTTCTAAAGCAAACATTCAAAACTTGAATAAACTAAAATTTACCTCAGCAAAATGATTCAATAACTTCCATGATATAAAATGTTTTCTTCTTTAACGAAAGTGATCAATATTAGAAAATGGGAGTGAGAGTATAGTGTGCATAACAGAATGAAGACAAATAGAACGAATGTGTTCTCTCTATATTATCTTTGATTTTTAAAAAAAAATGGTTTTATCAATACTCAGATCTGTCCTGAATGTTTGCAAGCTCACTTTGCCACTGAGATAGCCCTAGTCCACAGAGAAGAAAAACTGTCTAATAATTTAAGGTGAATGTCAGAGATGCAGTATAAATCATACCATCATTTTCATTTTAATTCAGGACAAAAGTAATATTTATTTTCTCTGTGTCCCATAGATGCAATACTCTTGCAATTATTAAGTTCCTTGGATGATTATATAATTCCTCAGAGTCTTATTCCTACATGGGAAAACTAATTATTGCATAAATGTCAATTATTTGAGAATTAATTTATAAGAGTTGTGCAAGATTGGAGAATATAACAATTGAGATTTTTTAGGTTTTATTTTATTTCTGATTGATATAATAGGATGTTTAAACACTTGTATACATTGTATAATCATAGATTCACGGTAAACAACAAATCCTTCTTAAATATTTATCATTTCTTAAAGTAAGAACCTTCATAATCTCCCTTCAATTCTTTATACATTATTGCTAAGTCACTCTACTTTACAATAAAACTCCAGAAATTATTTCTTTTAACTATAAAACTATTCCAATTGACAACTTCCCTACCCCTTCTAAATCTTGCCTAACCACTGTTCTACTCTCAACTTTTAGGAGATCAACAGGTTTAGAGTTTATTGTTTTTCACTGAGTCTTTTTACTGAAAGTAATGCTTTTACATTTTATTTGAAATAGAGCTAATAGATAATAAATCTTGAGAGCTTCTGAATTAGATCATTTAAATAAACAACTCATTTTAAAAATCTAAAAAATGGGTAACAAACAAATAATCTTAGAGAAGATGTTACTTTAGATGTGGATACAAATGTGCATGTCCAAGTGTGTACACATGTTCATGTACACAGTAAAAAAAAGAATTGCAGGAGCTGGGGTTGTGGCCAGTGGTAGTATGCTTGCCTAGCACATATGAGGCACTGGGTTCAGACCTCAGCACCACATAAAAATACATAAAACAAAGGCATTTTGTCCAACTACAACTAAAAAATACTTAAAATAAATACATGAATAAATACATAAATAAATAAAGAGAATTGCAATTCAATACAAAGAAGAGGATTTTTTCAATGAACAAATTTGCTTCATTTGAAAATCAAATTAGATCTTGATAACATACTATTATTAATACCAGATGGATTCAACATTTTTGGGGGGTCACCCAACCAGCTGTGATTACAGGTGTGTGTCACTGCATCTGGAAAACTCAACACTTAGATGACAAAATTAGAATCAAAGAAGTGAAATCAAAGAAAAAGGTGTGGATAACTAACATTGGAATAACTAATTTTGCAATTGAGAAGAAGGTTGTAAGACTAGGAATAGAGGAGAAATTCACAAGTTTATTATATTTTGCAGTATAAATAATAAAACATTAGAATCACTGAACATACTCATTTGGAATAAAAGAAATAAAAAATATAGATAATATCATATGTGTATATATATATATATATATATATATATATATATATATATGACATTATCTATAACTTTTCCATATATACAACCTATAAATAAATAAATATTTTACATAAATTTATATATGTATGTGTATGTATATATATATATCTTACTAATTTAAATTTATATATGTGTGTGTATATATATATATATATATATATATATATATATATATATATATATATATCTTACTAATTTGCTTAGGGCCTTACTAAGTCTCTAAGCCTGGCTTTGAACTTGTGATTATTCTGCTTCACCCTCCTGAGCCACTGAGTAAAACAAGATTTTGATGCCATTTTAAGCTATCAACTTTCAGTTCTTTATATATGCAGATAAATATATGTGTATATGCATATATATTTAACCATCATTAAAGAAAATGAAAATAAAGTTAAACTGATATAAGAATTTTCACTTCCTAAACTTTCTGAAGAAAAATTTGCCAAAATTTTGGAGTATGTGTGTACTTTTATTAAACTGTATACTTTTGATCTAGTAATTCCAATTTCAATCATTCTTGATATTCAGGTTAAATATTTATATAAAAATGTGTTCTATAATTTTATTTGTATGAATTATAAATAATAATCTATTGGTTAATATCTTACACGTTATTACTATGATAGTATATGGTAAAATAGTTTCAAAATATTTTTGAAGATTATTTGTCTGCAGAGACATTAGATTACAAATGCTCAAGTTAAAAAAGTATAAAATATGTTCATTGGGAGTTTGCTCATATATAGACATATAAGCATATAAGTTTATATTCACACTATTTTTATATTTAAACAGAAGTCTTCATAAACACACCTTACATACAGATGTATGATAAAACACTAAAATACAAGCCATGTTAAACTTAAAATACAGGTGAATTTATTATCATATTTATGGTTTTTGTTTTTCAAAATGCTAATTGAAGGATATTTAAAAACGTCTTCACTTTTTAATAAAAGTATTGTTGGAAGACTATATGATAGAGGTTGTCTAAGTAATTCTTCCATGATGAATTGAGTATACGTTGTAGGCTATGTATGAAAATGGGTTGTCTCTCTGAACTCATGAAGGAATTTAATTACAAAAATCTTATGTCAATGATATTAAAGAAGGTAGAAACTAATTGGACTATGGTGTTTAGTGGTAGGGCCCTTGAAAAATGATTAGGTTTGATTCCTTCATTAGGATGGAGCCCCTTTGATGGAGTTTTGGTGATTTTATAAGGAGAAAGAGATAAGATATAGATTTGAGAGATACACAACATGGCGCCTGCCATGTTGTGATGCATCCAAGAGGGACTCCTCTCAGAGCCTTAAACCTGTAAAGATCTGAAATATCTGAAAGATGGGATAAATGGCCATGACCAGAATGCTGATAGAAATACAGACAGTAAGGACCATGCTGATGAGAATTCAGATGCAAATGAAGACTATTCTACTGGAAACTGGAATCAACAATTGTCACACCTCTGCTGTGAATGTGGCTGAACTGTGTCCATGCTCTAAAGCTTATGGAGGGCCAAATCTAGAAGTGATGGACTATAATATCTAATGAAGAAAATATGTAGTCAAAACAGCATTCAGGCTCCTTCCTGGTTACTTTCACTTGTATTCTATACAACTTGGAACCAATGGCATAATCTAAAGCTGAAATGTATAATTTAAAAGAGAAATATGGAGAATTCACAGCCTGCTTAGGGAAGGAGTGAGGAAAAGCACATTTATGACAGAAGGGTAGAGTGGAAAAACCACTTTCTAAATGGCATGTGCTCATTAGTAAGACAATTGGGAAAAAGCCTAATTTCTTGACCACTGAGCCACATTGCAGCCCTATTTTGTATTTTATTTAAAGACAAGATCTCACTGAGTTGCTTAGCACCTTTTTTAAAAATATATATATATTCTTTAGTTCAAGGTGGACATAATATCTTTAATTTTTTATAGTGATGAGGATGGAATCCTGTTCCTCACATGTGCTAGGGGAGTGCTCTGTTACTTGAGCCACAACCCCAACCCTTAGCGCCTCACTTTTGCAGAGGCCAATTTTGAACTCACAATACTCCTGCCTCAGCCTCCCAAGCAGCTGGGATTTCAGGTGGGCATCACCGTGCCTGGCTTTATCTTATGTTTGAGGCGAGATCTTGCTTATGTTGACCAGGTTGGCTTCCAACTCCTGGGCTCCAGTGATTCTCATTGTCACAGCATCCTGTACAGCAGGGACAGCGGGGACTACAAGGTCATGCCACCATGACTGGCTTCTTATTTTTTAAACAAGGCTGTCCAGAGCTGGGTCTGGGGCTCAGTGATAGAGCTGCTTGCTTAGATTGCATGAGGCACTGGGTTCGATCCTCAGCACCACCTAAAAATAAGTAAAATATACATAAAAAAAATACAACAACATGATTTAAAAAAACAAACAAGCAAGATTGTTCTGATGTTCCAATTTAACAGATGAAGCTGTGGAGGCTGGGGCTGGGTAACGTGCTGTAGCAGACGCTGTGGGTGCTCCACCCATGACCCCCACCTATCCCGCTCTAGGCTCTGACGGTGCAGGGGGGATAGAGAGCCGAGTCATGTTATTGGTAGAGGCTGGGACACATACACTGGCAGAGGCTAAGCCACTTTCCTAAGTTTCCCCACTTTCCCTGGGGAGTCTGTGTCTTGCAGCATGACAGATGAGCCATGTCTTGCAGGCATGGTGGACTGTGTGTGGACAGTCAAGGGGGTAGGACTGGAATGAGGGTGAGCAGGACAAAATAAGGTCCCTGTGGCCTCCAGTTTTCCCACTGTCATTACTGGGTTTGAGAAGCCTAAGCCATCCTGTGTTACAGAATCAGAGCCCCAAGCCTAGCACCCGAATTGCCATCCCAAGCAATCCTCCCTGGGAAATCTCCAGTGGGGTGTGCCGGCTGGGTTTTTTTGTTTTGTTTTGTTTTGGTTTGGGGTTTGGTTTGGTTTTTCAAACAAAAAGCAACTAAAACAAACACATAGCAATTAAAACCTCCAAGTGAGGGCAGCCACTGTCCTCGGGCAGAGGGTGGAGCACAGTCGGCCCCTGGGAAGCTTGACCTGTTGTTCCTCATTGGAACACGCTGGTGGACAGTGGACTTGTCTGTGTTTCGAGTGTCAACAAAAACAAGTTGACTTACAAAGTACTAAAGTCCCAGATGTGGTGTCACACACCCGCAATCCCAGTGACTTGGAAGGCTGAAAATGGGGGATCGCAAGTTCCAGGCTGGCCTGGACAACTCAGTGAGGCCCTGTCTCAAAAACAGTAGGGGCCACACACGTGTGGGAGGCTGAGATGGGAGGATTCCAAGTTCAAAACCAGCCTCAGCCTCGGAGAGGTGCTAAGCAGTCAGTGAGTCTCTGTCTCTAAATAAAATACAAAATAGGCCTGGGGAGGTGGCTCAGTGGTGGAGTGCCCCTGAGTTCAATCCCCTCCCAAAATAACAGAAGGGGCTGAGGGTGTGGCTATGTGGTCAAGTGCTTCTCAAACATGTGTGGCCCTGGGTTCACATCCAGTACCAAAAAAGAAAGAGGGAAGAGAGAGAGAGAAAGAAAGGAAGGAGGCAGAGAGGAAGGGAGGGAAAGAGAAAGTCCTGAAGTGGTGCTGAATGAACAGGTTTGGAATTGTTACCAACACAGACCACAGCGTGGTGCAGTGACAGGAGGAAGATGTCTGTGTCTGTCACACATGTGGTCGAACACGCAATTGCCTATTACCAGGCATCAGAAACTAGAATGGCGGTGGCCTCTTGGAAATGCAGGAGGGTGGCTGAGGGTTGTTTTTAATTTTGTCCCATAAGCATTCATGAGCAGTCAGTGTTTTTAAAAGTGTGTGTGTGTCCTCATTACAACCCTCTGCCCCATCCCCAGGGTGCCCATACTCCCTTGAGGACAGGGTATTGTGGTGCTCCATCTCGACCCCCTCTCTCCAACCTGTCCCTCCTGGGTGGTGGGGCCCTGGAGAAATTCTTGGCCTTTCTGGACTCCCATTTCCCTGTGGTACAAGGTGAGACTGGACCAGGTTTCCCCCAAGATACCTCCCATCCCAATGTCCCATGTGCTGTGACTTGGTAAACCCAATCCAGGGCCCAAAGCTGGTCTGATGTGCAAAAAACCTCTCCACCCAGCCCACCCCATGACCCCGACCTAGGCTGATGAAGCCTCCAAAGATGTTGGGACAGCACACCCAAACAGCAGCAGTGCTCAGGCAGGTGTCCCCGCCTCCAGGCAGCCTCTGCCCCGCCTCTGCTGCCAGCACTCTGACTGTGCCCTAAGACCCAACTATTCCCTGTGCAAACCTTGAGGGACTCTCCCTTTTAACCCAGGATAGTGCATATGCTTCCCCAAGCCCTTGTTCTGCAGCCCAGGGACACAGCGACACCAGGACAAGGGCCTCTCCCCACGATGGGGTTCCCTGGAGGGTGGTCCATTCCTTGGTCCCCTAGGGTCTGGAGCCAACCAAGCCCTAGTCCTCCTCCCATTCATCCCAGCAGCTCTTCCCGGCCAGGAAATCCCTCTTGGGCCTATGTTGTCACCTCTGTCATGTGCACCCTGAACCCTGATGGACAGGATAGCACCCTGTTACTAAGACAGCCGCTAAGACCAAGCACATCTCCACACACATCCCACCCACGAGCCACCTGGGAAGGGTGATCTCAGCAGGCCCGAGAGCCACAGCCCTCCACTCTGCCCTGGAGAGTCAGGCCCAGGCCCCACCTGGAGGAAGAAAGCAATCTCTTTTTTCCTGGAGGGCTGTGGGGCTCACTGAGAACCCACTTTTTTTCCCTGGAGCCCAGAGCACTCAGGAAGCAGCCAGTGCAGGAAGGGCAGCCTGCGCCCAAGGACTGGCTAGAGGCTGCCAGGAGGTCCTGGCTGGTTCCAGGCTCCCCCAGCCATTGGGAACCCAGGCCTGGAATGGACGAGGCCTTGGAAACAGTCACAAGCCCAGCCCTCAGCAGCTGAGGACATTTGCCAGAGCCTATAACATTAGCCTTTACAGATATCTCCTGTAAATGGGAGAATTCAGCCCCTTTCCTGAGAGAAGCTGCAGAAGGGATGAGCTGCAGGGGGAGCCTGGCAGAGGAGGTTTCACTTGCCCTTTCCATCAAAGGGACACAGGCTAGGAGTGGCAATAGACAGGGGTTATCCTTTCTCAGATGGGAGAACCTAGACTCAGACAGGACACGCTGGGTCCTGAGAACTACAAGAACCCCCATTTTTCAGGTTCCTCATAACAACCACAGCAGTTGTCTGGGCTGCAGAATGTGGCTTGTGGAGCTCGGTGAGCAATTATTACACCTGCAAAGAACCACAAGGGTTTTTTGACTCGATGGGCCTCGCGTGCAACTCCCTACCCCATCTGAAGGCAGCGCACAGGACCACTGACCCTTGCTGTGCAAGAACTCAGTCCAGGGCTGCCAGACCTCCTGATCACCTGGAGCCCAGAGCCCAGCCCGGGTCAGCCCTGGGGGAGGGAAGCCTGGTCCTGAGCACACAGCCAGAGGGGGACTTCCCTGTGTGTGCCGATGGCCTGCAAGAAGGGCTAGTGCAAGAGGTGGCAGGGTCTCCCAGGGCACTGGCCTCCCCTTTGCTGCAGGGCACCTCTCTACACCCACCTCCTCCCAAGCCACCTAAGGGACAAAAAAAGTAGTTAGGGCCTCACTGTCTGCAATGACACAAACATGGGCTCTTGGCCACTTGTAGCTCTGTGACCTCTGGCTAGTTACTCAGCCTCTCAAAACCTCACTTTCTTCATCTGTAAAACAGGGGAGGAGAGCCTCTCTTTGTAGGAGAATAATGCTGCTCATCAAATTCCATCATTCCTATCTATAAACACATTATGGTTCCAGAAGCCTTGGCGCATGCCTGTAATCCCAGCAGCTCAGGGAACTGAGGCAGGAAGATCATCAGTTTGAGGCCAGCCTCAGCAACTTAGAAGACCTTGTCTCAAAAATAAAGGAGGTGGAGGCTGTGGATAGAATTCAGCAGTAAAGCACCCTGGGTTCAATCCCCACTACGACAAAAAAAATAAAAATGAAAAAGGTATTGTCTCTTTTCTCTTGTAATACACCTCAAGGCCCTGGCTATGGGGTTAACACAAGTAGTTACCCAGGAATTTTTGAACCCTGGATAAACAGGGAGTCACCTAAGCAAAATCTGATGCCCAGGCCTAATTCAGAAAGGAGAGAAGGGAGACAAGGCAGCCCACCTCTCAGCCTTGCCTTGGCTTAAATTGGGAAACCACTGATCTAGTCTATTGGCCTCCAGACAGATAGGAAAACTGAAGCACAGAGAGGTGGTGTGACTGGAGCAAAGTCACACAGCAAGCAGGAAGCAGGGCTGGACCAGAAGTTCCATGCTGATTCCTGCCTGCTGCCCCAGCTCATCTAACGCTTAGTGTGTTAGCAACACTCAAGGACTCCAGGGCCAGACACAAAAGGGGCAAAGAGGACTCGGCTGCACTCCGGAGTCATGGAAACTGACAGGACAGTGCTAGCAATCCTTGCTGTGTAAGAACTCAGTCTGGGGCTGCCAGATCTCCTGGTGACTTTGAAGGACAGTTAGAAACCTGAGTTTTTGTGCAAACTTTCCTGAACCTTAAGAATTACGTTCTAGGGCTGGGGTCGTGGCTGAGTGGTAGAGGGCTCACCTAGTATGTGTGAGGCACTGAGTTCGATCCTCAGCACCACATAAATATAAAATAAAAATATTGTGTCCACCTAAAACTAAAAAATAAATATAAAAAAAGAATTGCGTTAAAATTCCAAGCAAATTTTTTAAATATTTATTTTTTAGTGGTAGTTGGACACAATACCTTTATCTTATTTATTTATTTATTTATTTATTTATTTATTTATTTATTTATTTATTTTTTATGTGGTGCTGAAGATCAATCCCAGGGCCTTGTACGTGCTAGGCGATCACTCTACCGTGGAGCCACAGCCTCAGACCCCAAGCAAATTTTAAAATTGAACAACCAACCAACAAAAACCTAGAGCTAGGTGCGCTTCTCTGGTTACCAGTTTGGGACCTCAGTTCAGGATTTCAGGGTAGGACCTGGGGATAATTTTTTGGCACCGAGTCAGGATAACATGAGAGGTTCTTGGAAAGTATCTTTCTCTATAAATCAGTGTCTGGTCCTGGTGGCTCATATTCTGCCGTTACCTATTTGCTCCTGTGAGCCAAACAGTGCTCTCCCTGGATATTCTTGCCAAAAGGTTTTGAAGAGTTTATTACAAATATCGTTGTCTAGAGAACAGATTTAGGTACTGTCCTGGACCTGGAAGAACAGAAAAAATTAATGGAAAGTGCACTGCATCCCATGAGATTGAGGAACAAAAAAGGCTGTGCTGTGGCATCTTCAGCCTCCCTCCATTGCTTCAGTGTGTAAGAGGGTAAACTGAGGCCCCTTGTGGAGCAGACCCTGAGGTCACATATCTATCTCAGAGCCCTAAGACCCTTCTTCCCCACTGGGTCAACAGTGACTTCTGACAGAATTACTGGATGCCTCTCCTGACTCCCTTTGCTTCCTGTGGATGCACCCACCATGCCCTCTGCTCCTTCATCACTGCATCTCCTGGTTCCTAGGCTGTGCTCACCTAAGGGGTCCCGGGTGGGATGCTGCTTCCAACGTGCTTCCTCTGTCATCTCCCCATCCACTGTTCTTATGGTTGGGATCCACTCACTCAGCCTGACTCTGCCTCACCAACTCTGCCAAACAACTAAGCCCCACTATGTCGTCTCCACTTTTTTTCATAGGCTCCACCCAGCATCTGGCCTCTTACCTGCACTGTTCTGCAGAGCCATGCCCACTTCACCCATTTGATCTTCTACATTGTGTCCATGTGGCTCATCTTCCACAGACATATTTAACACTCTGCGATTGCAGGATTTTCTCTCTAGCTCTGGAACCTTTGTAGTATGGCTTGTTTGATATAAGAATACCTCAATATTGTGATTAACAATGTTTCTCAAAAGTTAAAAACTAACATTAAAAAATCTGAGGATGAGGCTCAGTAGTTATGTTCCCCTAGTTTGAAACCCTTGTACAAAAAAAAAAAGAAAGAAAGAAAGAAAAAGAAAAAAACGAAAGAAAAAGAAAAAGAAAAAAAGAATAAAGAAAGAAAAATAGGCAAGTAAGAAAAAAATGTGGTTCCTTTTTCTTATGTTATGTGTTACAAATTTAGCATTCATGTTCACCTGTTGTGGAGGCTGTGAAAAGTCAGTCTTTCATACATACTTCCATGCCCACACCTGACATTTTGCTGTAAGGCTATTGTTTTATGTTAAGGTCTATAATTTACCTGCCACCTCACTTAAATTGGAATTTTCTTCAAATCCTAGGTTTCTCTGGTGGCAGGGTTCATCTTCAGTCCTTGGAACCTGACTTCTTCCTTCAGTGCTCATTAAGTTTCAAGTTTTTTTTGGAGAAGACACACTTGAAAATTGGGGACAGTAAAGCTTGCTTAAACTCACTTTCCCAATGGCCCATCAGTGCAGGATTGGAGATTGGGACCAGTGTCAGCCTGTTGTGGAATAGTTCTCAGGAGAACCATGGGAGCCCTGAGATTTTGGACTTGAGTGTTGGCGTCAAGAGAAAAGATACTCTCTGTGAACATTCTGCAGCAGATGAGAGACCCTGGAGATGACTCAGGCCTAACTCTGTCCCAATGGCTCAGATTAGGTACTATAGAGGTTCTGTGTTGTACTTTCCTTCCATCCCCAGAGACCTGAAAAACAATTGGTGACAAAGATGGCTGGTTTTCTTGACCTACATTGTTCCTGAACCTGAAGACAATGAACAGTAAGCAGAACAAGGAGGAAAGTCAATGCATCTGTCTTTCCAATACTAGAAAATTAAACCCATCAAATACTGAAAAATATTTCCTTTTACTTGAAAATCAAAAAGCCCAGTGATTGGTAGTCTGGGATGCTATGGCTATCCAGCTATTCCATCATGCCCCAGGGCCCTTCCTGTTTTTCATTGTGCCATCCATTTAATACAGCAATCAGGGGAAAAAGAAAAAGGAAAAAAAAACAAAGAGCTAGAGTCCCAGTTGCTTCCAATGTTATCTCATTGGCCAGCACAAAATCACAGAGACCCCTACCTGCACTGAATTTTGGGGAATACAGTTGTTTTTCACTTTTACTTTGGGTTTGTTTTTGTATTTGGTTGTGGGGACTGAATCTATGATTCCTTAATCACTGAATAACCATCCCCAAACCTTTTTAAATTTTAGAGACAGATTTTTAGGGCTTTACTAGATTGCTGAAACTGTCCTTAGACTTGTGAGCCTCCTGCCTCAGCCTCTATAGTCACTGGAATTATAGGCATGTGCCATTAGGCCTGCCTGTGTTTTTTTAGGTGCTGGAGTTGGAACACAGAGCCAGGCACATGTGAAATTTGTTTACTACTGAGCTGTAATTTCAGGCATAAACTTGCCATTTTGAATTATTAGCAACCCATTTAAAAAAATATAAGTTCCCAGTGGAATGAATGAGGGATACCTGCCACCTGGACCTTAACAACCAGTTGTGCTGGTGTGGCTTAGTTCAGGCCCAATGCATACTCACAGGGTGGCATGAAAAGATGAGCATCAAGTGAGGAATGGGTTCGGATGGGCTGTGAAAGGAGAACTGCTGGATAGGTGGCAGACTGAGATACTGTTCTTTCATTTGTTGTGATGGGCATCTCAGGTGGAGAAGGGGTAGAGGGTGAGTGCATTTGGGTGGTTAAACACTGAGGTACATTCCCATTTTTTAAAATATTTTTTTCTTAAAATATTTTTCCACTGGGATGTCAGGCCTGCACCACTGAGCCAACTCTTATACAATTTTTAAAGTTATTTATTCCATTGTAATATGGATCTGTTGAAACTTACAATATAAAAACATACTTATAATATATTTACTTTTTTATAAATAAAGTTATAAGAATTAGAATATGTCATTTTTATAAAAATAGATGTCTCAACACTTGTTCCCAGTGACCAAATATGACCCATAAAATGTTAAACACATATGGACATTTGATTTATATATTTTATTCTTTTTTCCATATTTATTATTGTAGACAAGTTCTAAACACTGAATGAGTGAATGCAGAGGTTTTTGCCAATTTCCATAATTATTAATTGAGAATGATATTTTATTTTTCCTAGTAGTGCCATTTATTTTCCCACAAATACTGCATGTGGCATTTATGTTTTGAAGCTGAAAAGTTAATCACACAGAAACTGAGAACAGAAACACTTGCCGGATTTATGACAAGAATGAGAAACTGACTGATTGTGTGTAGGGAGTGCAAAAAACAATTAAGTCCAGAAAGTAACTCTTAGGTTTTAGAGCACAATAAGGTGATTACATTGTATAATAACTACTTAAATAAATCAAAATAGCCAGAACTTAGAAAGTTTCAAACACAGAATAATAATTTTAATGAGATGAAAATTACCCTGATCTGATAATTACACACTATGTACACATGCGGAGTAATAATAATGGGTCTCATATCCAAGTACAAAGAGTAGATTCCAGGTAAAAATAAAAATAAATAGAAGTACATTCTTTGATGTTTTAGCCAAATATCTACATTACCTCAGATTTTTAAATGGTATCCTATGTTCATGAATGTTTCACTGTTTTGGTTTCCCTTACTGTCATGTCTTTTAGATCTGCAAGGTCTAAAGAGTCATGGAATAATTTAGACTTATTTACATGGATTTCTCATGACTGTTATTTATTTTCAAAACTTGTTTACACTTTATTTTATTATTTTATTTTTATGTGGTGTTGAGGATTGAACACAGTTCCTCACATGTGCTAGGCAAGAATTCTACCACTGAACCACAATCTTAGCCCTGATGACTGGTATTTTTTAACATGTGGCTGGAAAAAAGCTAAAATACATACCTACTATTTCAGGTACTTGACTTAAAATCCAACATGCCTTGTATAAAAAAAATATTCCATCAGATTAACATCAAATTTTTTGTATCAATTTTATGCATGGTTTCTTTACTGGAGAAATGCATCACTTACTTCAAGCAGATGAATATTGGGACTCTTATGGAAGTTTGTCTTTTAGGCTTGGTTCAAATTCTTGACTTTTAATTTAAAAACCTTACAATGGAATGACTTTGAGTCTATCTGAACTGTGACTTTAATTACACCTTTATTCCAGATGACTAAGGAGAAAACAATAATAATATATTTCTACTGATATTCAATAGCTGGACTTTGGTCACTTAAGATAGTTTTTCTGGTCATGATAGTAGCATATATGCAAGGTGGATAGCTACATTGGGGATTCAAAGACAGGCCTTAAATAGTGTCAAAGAGCTTTCTACACATATTGCTAGAAAATTTTAATATCATGAAAATAATTTGAATCCACAACATATGTAGCCATTATGAAAAGAAAAGTTTTAAATCTATTAAATCACATAGATGATAAAGTACATAATTAAAAGATAATGGCCAGCATTTCTACTAAGTACTTTTTATTTCAGAAACACATCCATATTTGATCTTTGTTCTTCTTTCATACACAATAGATCTAGAATATATGTAATAAGACTCCATATATGTAATACAAAATGATCAGATTTAGCACCAACATAACACTTGAACTCAATAAAAGACTACAAATACAAATTAAAAAATCATCTTAGAGGATATGCTTCTCAGTGTCATCTTAGATGATATATTAAAGGCATTAAGTCTGATAATAAATGGTCAAAAGATAGATCTAAAAAATACATCTATGTGCACACCTACTACATTGAGATTCATTTTTTGAGAAGGTAGCAATTCTTTACTTTTGTACAATCATTCCATTTCAATTCATTGAAAAATGTAGAGTTTTCAATATATTCCTACTGCTTAATCAAGAAGAGAAAGATGAAATCAACTTAACACTCTACCTCAGAAAATCTCAAAAGAAGATAATATCATGAAATATTTTGAGAATATATGGTAATTTGAATCTATAAGAAAGGCTATGTACAGTGGGAGCACAGCTACTATTACACAATCCAGACATGATTTGGTAATAATATTTGAATGGCACCTGGAGAATATTAGAGAGAGTTGATAATTAAAGTGGAAAAATGTGTGTTGGGTGAATCCACATATATCCCTAGTAATAGGATAGGCTGAGATTGATAAAGATGACACTATTTGAAATAAGGGCTTCTGCTTCATTTTCTCTTAAGATATATACTATTAATATGGAATTTGAAAATAAAGATCAACAAAATATATTATTTTATTAGTATAAGAAACATTTCCTCTGAAGTTCATCTTGAGATCTCAGCTAACACCATAATTTTCTTCTGCAACGTCACGTGCCTTTTCTAGCACAAGATCTAACCCAAGAACTTTACCATTGGTATCTTGGCCGTAACATATCTAGGGATGCTGATAATTATGGGGTTTATAGTTACAGATGTTTTTGTATCAGAATTTTGGAGATGACATCAAATTTAAATTAATAATCTGCTTTCACAGGTTTGGAGAGGGGGCTTCTCCATTTTTACCATCTGCCTGCTGAGTGTTCTCTATGACATACACCTCAGCCCCAGAAACTCTTGCTTGGCAACGTTCAACCATATATTCTCACATCAGAGCCTGTGGTTTCTTGTTTCCTGTGGGTATGGTGAATAATTATACAGATGCATTACTTTCTAAGGCATTTATTTTAAATATTTGGATGTTCCAGGAATTCTTATTATAGGGTTCATGTCCTCAGGCCTTTCTAAAATTCAATAAATAGAAAAACCTCTAACTAAAAAATAAATGATGTTATCACTATTAAAATGTGAACATTAATATAAATAAACAATATTTAAATCTCTCAGCCCATATATATAAGAATTTAGATTACAAAGATCAATTTTTTGGGAGACACAAACTACCAAAATGCATTGTGTCCTTGGTGATCATTGTACTGGGAAGAAATTATTGGTTTCAGCATTGGACTCTCACCAAGCCATGAATTTATTAAGGGTAGGACACTGATGTTTTCTTCTGTAACCATGACATGGTATCAATCATATGTAAAAAGAAAAAATAAATTACAGAAAGAGAAAATGGTTCCCACAGAAAAAGAAGGCATTACCAGCATTCTGTAATAGTGCAAAGAATATCCAAAATGTGGCCTCTGTCTACTGGGACATCTACAGAAAGCATGAACTTGTATACTTTCTGGCAGAAAGAAAAATGTTTTAACCTTTCAAAGAATTGGGCTTTATTACTTGAAATTATAAAAAGTAGCTCTTTATAAAGCAATATTTCTTGCAGGACTGAACATTCAATGTACATTTGCAAGAATATAAAATAGATTCCCAGAGCTATTCAATACAGAAATATTGTTAATACATAAAGCTCAGGAATAGCCCAAATGTCCATCATTTGTTTAGTTCCAACTTTGGTCTATCTACACCATGGAAAGGTAAGATTTTTGCATATGTGGGTTGTTTTCCAGGTTGTTTCATTGAATAATAAATAAGTGCAGACAGGATATACAGGAGCACTCCCTTTTGGGTAAGAAAGGAATTTACCTAATAACTTATTATTGTTATTGACTCCTACCAGAAGAAGAAACAGTAAGAATATATACTAAAAACAATTAAAACAGATGTTCATGAAGGGCAATGGGAAAAGATTAGTGGGGATGGAATAGAGTTGAGTCTTTAACATGGGTTTATATTTGAACCACATAAACAACAACCATGTTGAAAACATAGAATTAAATCAATAACAAAAATCAAGCCCAACAGGTAAGAGTCTGACAACCCAATCATGAACCACATTATTCGGTGACTAAAATCTTTTTGTTTTTCTTTTTTTTTTAAAGAGAGAGAGAGAGAGAGAGAGAGAGAGAGAGAGAGAGAGAGAGAGAACTTTGAAAAAAATATATATAGATTTCAGGGGACACAACATCTTTATTTTATTTTTAGGTGGTTCTGAGGTTAGAACCCAGTGTCCCAAGCTTGCCAGATGAGCATGATACCACTTGAGCCAGATCCCCAGCCCCTAATTAGTTTCCTAAGCTTGCATGATTTCCAGGATCTTTTTCTCCAATGTGAACAATATTTTACCTAAATTTTTTACCACATGCTTGTTGCAATGTAATATTTACTGATCAGTAATTAGCCATAAAGGATCCCAGGATTCATATGCAATGTTTAGTGTCAGTGCAGCAAGGGACAACATGGGTTTTATGCTTTCTCCATTAGACTGGAGTTTACAATGGAAGAGGCCACTTCTTATCTTGAGTGAGCAGCCTGGTGAATACACAGATACGACTATTAATATGCACTGAAGAATTCTTTCAGAAGCTTTTCTATACACACTTGGGGCAAAATGACCAGTCCTAGACCCTGTGTGAATATGTATTGTAACATTGTGGTAGTTTATCACAAGCCTAGGCAGAAAAAGGTTGGGTCTTGAAGGTTATTCAGTCATGTGGGTAGAGCTATGGAATGGGATTATTGTCCTTTGTTAAAAGAGAGCTGCAAAGAAACTTCTCAATTTATCCTGTGAGGACACACATGGTGCACTTCCTTACTCTCATCAAGCTGCTATAATAATTTATGGTAGACTGGGTGGTTTATAAGCCACAGACACTCATTTTTCACATTGTATAAGATCAAGGCACAAGGCTATTCAATGCTTGTTGAGAAAATTTATAATGGGTAGAAGCTCCTGGCTGTGTCATAATGTGGTGGATGAAGCCAGCTAGCCTGTAGCACCTGTTCATTAGAGCATTAATTCCACTGATGAAGTCTTCAGCCTCAGAAACTCAACACCTCTCCAAAGACTCACCTTCTAATACCATCACCTTAATGGAGAGAAGTTAAACCAAGATACTCAAAGGAACACAAACCTTCATATTACAGCTTTCTATGAAAAAGCAGGATCTCAATAGTCAATAAATCTGTTGGAAAGTTGATCTTAGAAATCTGAGCTTTCAGAAGTACACAAATAAAATTTGTTTTTGCTTGTAAAGTATGTAGTTTCTAGAACTCCCTTAGAGCAGTCCAATCGGACTAGAGTATATTTCAAATGATAATATTGTTGTGCAAACATGAGTGTAAACATGCCTTCTGCTCATGGAGTTCTTATTGCCAGTGAAGAGTGCAGGGATAAAAGTCTCAAAAACAATAGTCCAGTACATGGTCACCAATGGCTACTGATGTCATTAAATGTTACCACTACTAGCTGTCAATCTCATTTCACAACTTGGGAACATGAATCCCTGAAAAGTAAAAAAAAATAATAATTATAATTAAGTTCACCTGGCCAGTGGGACCAGGTCTGCTCTGACTCTAGATTCTCTGTCCCAACCAGAGCTCAGGGCCAGGATGAATACAAAGGTGCCACATGAATAGAGGACTAATGTAAACCTGGTAAAGGCAGTTTCATGAATGGACAAAAGGGAAAGAATTGTGGGAAGGAACCATATCCTATATCTGACACCTGGAGAATAAGGAGATTTTACCTTCACATTGATTCCTTTCTCTTGAAAACAAAACTGTACTGAAAACAGACCCCTGAAACAGGTTAGTCATCAATGCAGACAATAAAGGACACTCTGGAAGTTACCAGGCTGTTTGGTGCATGTACAAGCAGTAAGAGCCACAGATCGGAAGACCTCAAATGGTTCAGGTGAGACCTCATTATTCCTGCATCTTCATTCCCTGGCTCACACAATGGCAGGCTGAGCTTGGAAGCTCAAGGTTCTGTGTGCTGGCAGGTGACATACCCAAAAAATAGCATCTACACATCTTTTCACAAGTTTACTCATTCTACTCAGCCATAAACAAGAGAGGAATTATATCATTTGTAGGAGATGGAGGAACCTGGAGCACATCAAATTAAATTAAATAAATCAGCTGCAGAAAGTCAATTTTCAAGTGCATTCTCTGATATGTGAAAGGTAAAAAGAAAAATGGAGTGAGAAAAGAAGTGGATCTCGAAAAAATTGGAGAGAGAATAGTTGAGTTTAGATTAATGGAAGAGAGGATAAGAGAGATGATTAAGGCACTGAGAAATGAGACTGATCAATGATGTTATGCCCATACATGTATATGTCACAAATGAATATACTAATAAATTAATATAATGTCCTAATATAAATGACATTTTTGGCACCTGTGACTGAAATTCAGCATGCTTCACCATTGAGCAACATTTTCTTCACCACTCCTTTTATGTATTTTTTTTGAAATAGGTTTCTGCTAAGTTGTTCAAGTCTTTGCCAGCAGACAAAAAGCTGGGTGCCCACTTTTTGTCTTTGTAAAAATACAAAGGTCTGTTATCCCCCTGGCTTATGGAGCACTCACTAGGCAACAAGTGCCAAGTATTTATGACTTCATTTAATTCTCATCACAGTCTTGAGAAGCAAGTGGCATCATCCCCATCTTTAACATAAATAAATAAAAGTTGGGAGAAATTAAATATCTATTCAAGCTGAGTGAGT
Organism: Callospermophilus lateralis; assembly: GCF_048772815.1. Classification (NCBI taxonomy): domain Eukaryota; kingdom Metazoa; phylum Chordata; class Mammalia; order Rodentia; family Sciuridae; genus Callospermophilus; species Callospermophilus lateralis. The sequence continues at coordinate 898,673 of NW_027514422.1, read as the reverse complement.
TGAAACATGTCTGCAATACCAGCAGATTAGGAGGCTGAGGCAGAAAGATTGTGAGTTCAAAGCCAACCCCAGCAAAACTGAGGTGCTAAGTAACTCAGTGAGACACTGTCTGTAAATAAAATACAAAATAGGACTGGGGATGTGACTCAGTGGTTATGAGCCCCTGAGTTCAATCCCAAGTACCAAAGGAAAAGAAATCTATTCAAGCCTTAAACATATATAAAAGCCAGAATACAAATATATGATATGTACTCAAGACCTTGGTCCATTAACATTTATTTTATACTAATCATAACATCTAGGAATCTCCCTGAAAGCTTAATAAATCCAATGCTTGAGAGTACTCCCCAGAGATTTTTGTTTCACTGATTGGAGCTAAAGTCCAGGTATCAGGATAATTGACTCTAATGCTCACAATTAGGAATGGAATCATTTTTCTATTAAAAATCAGGGAAGCACAGACAAAGAGATAGGATTCACCTGCTCAATATTGTGTGTCAAGTCGACAAGAAAACCAGGGTATGTGTATATACTTCTGTAGCTCTCCAAAGAGCTCTCTGTGGCTCCAAAGAAAAGAAGACTCCACAAAGCTGGAGGCGGAACACAAGCCAAAACGTCTGCCACAACTCACCCCACAATACTCCAATTCTCCTAGACAATAAGTGTGCTTATAGGAGACAATTCCAGATGGTACCTTTTTGATCAATGGGCAACATGCAAAGAAATAGAGCACAATCAACTTTAGCAAAGGCAGAGGTGTGGCTGGGCCAGGATGGGGACTAGTCTAGAGGATAAACTTTTCCAGGGCACATGAAGTCCAGGGCTTCCTCCTCCCCAAATGAGCCTTGCCTTATCACACATATGCTTGTTCAACTATTTATGCCCTACTCCTATTTTATATTTCTCTTTCACATGGCTTTGGAGGTCTTATGCTTTGGCATTTCTTATATTTTTTAATGCATCTTTCAAACTACCACAAAATCAACCATGAGGAATATTACCTGTACAGGTTACAGTTTTATTTTATTACCATTTAGCTCAAGTTTCCAAATCTCTCTGAAATACAATTTTTTAGTTTTTATGATAATTTTATTATCCCTTTACATATTGACAATGGTTGTGATAAAGCAGTATTCTCTGATTTCAACACTTGGAATATCAGTGACCTGCTTAAACTGATTGCACTTTCTTTTGATTCTCCATCATAAGCCTCCATTTTATTTTTTTTACAGTATATATAACTTTATATATAGTACAGACAAGCCCAAGCTAATATTACATGTTTTTTTTTCTCAGAGAAAGGGCAGGTACATCCATTAGTGAGTATGAGGGCTCATCACAGCTTCCTTAGTTTGGCCTTCCAGCATGGGCTCTGACTCAGCTCAATGTTCAATCTTCCTGTGATCTTCTCAGCCTGTGGCCTTCAGCTCATCTTCTTCTTTTAAAATTTTAGATTAATTTTAATATTTTACACAGACCCTGAATCACAAATATGCCAGTTTGAAAATGGTGGCATTCATAAACAACACTACCCAGAAATCAGGTGCTTCATGTGGGAACAAGCTAGGGAAGAGGAGCCTATCACACATGATAGAGAGAGGACCCTCAAAGCCATTGTGGAACCATTGGAGGATACAGAAATCCCTCACCTCAAAGTTGAGGCATTGTAAGTTGTTTAATGGGTCTGAACTAATGTTATCATACAATCAGAACAATAGCAACTGTGATTGGTACGTGATTCCAATTGAGATGCCTTTCCAAATATGTCCAGAAAAATGTTTGGAGATTAGCTATCCCAGGATTGGTGTTATCAACCAAAGAAGAAAGTAAAATTAAGAGACAGCTGACATGTTACACTGGGAAAGCCACAGTTCTGTGTTTTCCAGGGGGATGTTTGTCATCTTTCTATAGACATTAAAATTATAGGCCTGCAGAGAAAGAACTTAAAGATGTCTTTCCTTAAAACGTGCAACTCTTGAGGCTATTACCTGCACCACATTCTTCCTGGCCTCATCCATCTGGGTAAGTGCCTCTGCATTCTTAGATTCAGAAGTAGTATGCAGTTGGGTCATGGAAAGGCTGTGGAAGAAGGGAATTTTATCATATTGCTTAGGTTTCTTGTAGATGCAGAAGAGAGACTTTAGCTCCAACAGTTCAACGCAGCCCAGAAAACTTTGTTCCGTATGATACATTGAGGATATTTTCTTCTAACAATATTTGCTTCTTTAATTCATATCCTCCTAAAATGAGTCATTTTTTAAATAGGGAGTGATGATTAATTTTAGTTTCTCATTTGTTCTAAGTTTAATGAGTTCTACTGATACAACTTACATATAGAATGTCATCTAGAGATTTTAAACATTACTTATTTGTATACATATTATAAAAGAAAACGAGTTTTAACTTGATATTTTATAAACATTTATTTTATTTACATGTGGATCTGAGGATTGAACCCAGGACCTCACACATGCTAGGCTCACACCACTGAGCCATATCGCCATCTGTAATTTAGCATTTTTATTTATAAACTGGCTTCTGTAATATTAATAAATAAAATAGCACTACTATTGATATGAATTCTATAATTTGAGTAATTATAAGTTTTTAAACTTTTAGAAGAAAATGAGATTCTATGTTCAAAACTTCATTTCATAGAGGGCAATATCACAATGCCAGAAACTACATATATTTCTTATAAAGTCTTTGGATCCAATTTAACTCAAAGAATTAAAAATTTCCTGACCCTGTACTCTCTCAGTTGGGAAATGACAAATGAGAGGATCATAATAAAAGGGTTTGGAAGCACACTGAAAATTTTTGAAAATCAAATGAACATACTAGTAATTTCCTAATCCTGGATTAAAAATACACAGGAATATAATTTCCAAGTTTACAATATTGGTGTTGACTAGTTCTTTATGTATTAGTTTTATGCATATATATATGTGCCTATATACACACATATATCTTTTCCAATTTCTATTACAATGGAACTGTCTGACTCTAACTTTTTTTAAAGGAACATTTAGGTCAGTGGAATCTCATCCTACCCTGTGACTGTATTTCAATTTCTGATGTTTTCACAAACTCAGGTTATTTTTTAGTTTTTTTTAACTTGTTTGCTTGATTCTTTACATGAACAAGTAATTGTGAACCTGTCTCCTTCTCTGGTCACTGAAACACAAAGAACAAGATGACACAGAAAAGCCAAAGTTGTGGGGAAGAAAAGCAAGACTAGAATTTTACATAACTACATCAATCAGAGAGACAGACTGCCCTTTAGGAATCCATGGGTTTCCCAGTAATGAAAGCTTGGCATCTGTGAAGAAGCACTCTCTGGCTTTTTATTTCTTTACTTTAAGATTAAACAGATGTTAACTTTATGAACCATATAAATTTATTGACCATCAACTATGTGAAAAATTTAAGGCTAAACTCTTGGATGAAGAGTTCTTTAAGCCACTGTGCATTTTCTAGCTTTCATGGTAATTGCTCTCTAATTTAGAAACTGTGAAGAACAAGAATTTCTAGACAATTCTATAATTATAAAGAGGCATATAATTTCAAACTACTCATATAAGCATATATTACATTAATACATCTGAATAAATGAAGCATGTGAGATCACAAAACAAAAACATGGGCCTAAAACTCCCCACACAGTTATGAAAAGTGCTGTAATGACAAAGCAAAATAATTGTCTTTTGGGTCCAAAGCATGAGGTTTCAAAGTCCTGTAGCTAATAAATGTCTATACCTTCTTTATTTCAAATTTATTGTTGTGCATGCATTATCATAATTTGTTTAAAGGATCATGTGTTGATCTAGTGTTTCATTTCAAACAACTCTCTTAAAACTACTGAGAATTTTTTTTCTAATACTTATCACTAATAGTATTAGTACCATAGTTATATGGTGATTTTTGAGCCTAAAGGAGAAGTTTACTTAAAATTTCAAAATTATGTGTCACTGAAAAGGTAGAAGATACACTATATTAAAGCTGGCTTTATTGTCTAAGAAATAGAAATATCAAACGAATTATTTCCAGGTATTTGGTCATTTTTGATGTACTGATCTGTGTATAATAAATAAAATTTAATTATATTTGCAGATTTATGGATCTATGCTTCAAATTAAATGTTCATTGAGAAAGAATATTAGTGTTTTTAGCTTCTATATCTATGTCTAGAAAATTTACATAATATCATTAAAATTATATGTTTTCTGTAGAAATGCTATTCACTGTATTGTATTTGGAGGAGATTAATGGATTTGGTATTTTTGCTTGAAATATGTTTTGTCAAAAATAAACAGAAGGGCTGGGGATGTGTCTCAAGCTGTGGTGCGCTCACCTGGCATGCGTGCGGCCCGGGTTCGATCCTCAGCACCACATACAAACAAAGATGTTGTGTCCGCCGCGAACTAAAAAATAAATGTTAAAAAAAATAAATTAAATAAACAGAACTTGGTTATAAAGCTTCTTTTATATTATATCATCAAATTATGGTGGCGTTTTTATTCTCTTTCAAACACAAGTATATATAAAAAATAGTGATTCTTTTTTTTTTTTTTTTGGTGTCATGTTATCTTCCAAAATTCTTATCCTTTGTGAAAAAAAAATGATAATTTTGTAGTGCAGAATTACACCCTTATAAAGCCTATTTTATTTCCTCCAATTTTAATCATGGATCTAAATTCATATTAAAATGTATTGAACATTTTGACTGTGTGTTATAAACCCATAAACTAAGCTAACTATTTTACTTAGAGACCATGATCGTCAAATATACAATTCTATTTTACCCACAATGAATTAAAGTAACAGTGAAATAGAAGCATAAAATGAGATAAACATTCACAATGAAAAGAGGAGGTGATCTCCAGTGACAAAAGACTTCAAAGAACTTCTGAAAAACAGAAAGTATGGAATCAGATGAAGGATGCAATTGAGTTCTAATTAGGGCTTCCAAGGAGGGAGATTAAGACCATGACTAGGCATCTTGGAAGTCGATAAGGTAGGGTGCTTCAGATCAGCACAATGGAAATAAAGGGAAGGAAGCTTGTTTGGGTGCACAGAATCTGGGTTTGCAGTCTTATCTCAAAGGAGGCTTCTGCTTACTCCAAGTGAAATTTTGGAGTTGTCTTGCACTCTCATATTGGGTCCTGCTTGAGACATAGAGTGTGATTTACTTGAGTCTCAAACAGTCTTGAGTGTAGGAAGCCTTGAATGGTCATAGCCAGAAAAACTCTCTTCTACTGATGAAAATATTTTGAAAAGACCACTTTCAGCAATTGTCTGGGAAATGAATCCTTCTGTCCTTATGGTGCCATAAAGCACAGTTCCCTATAGTGACACCACAAAAATTTGCTTTTCAGTCAAAGTTCTGTACTTAGTTTATGGTACTGGTGAGAGTCTGTTCCTGAAAGAAAAAAAAAAAACTTATAAAAAGGAAAACAGGGCAATTAATTACAGTTTTGACAGCTGTGTAGACTGAATGTCAAATTAATGTCATCTTGTGTTTTTTTTTTTTGCTCTTCTTTTTAGATCCCCTAAATAGACTTCTTTTGGTCTCTACAACTTAGCTGATTTAGTGAAACTCATACATATGCCCAAATTATTTGAGCCTCCTGAACATGATTTTCTCAAGACACAACTACTTCACTGATGTTTTTACAATTCCTGTATGGAAAGTGAGTACTGAAAACAAGAGAATTGGATCCTCTGTTTTCAAATTGAATCATCTGAGTTTTTATCTCCATTGCAACATGGAATCAATATCCTTCTGATAAGGAGAGTGAATTGACGTAGCTAGGATTGTACTTTCCCCTCTTGTTTTCTGGTTTTTTTTTTTTTTTTAGTACATAGAATTTTGAGTCCTCAGGTGGAGTTGAAATTTTAGTTCGAATCTTGTTAGACATCCTGTTGGAAAAGTGTCCTCCTAAATAATTAGGATTTCTAAAACTGGAGGATGTGGAGGCATGGTGAAGAAAATGTAATTGCCAAGTGAGTTAATGGGAGTGATAGAGAGTGAAGACTCTTCAACTTTGACAGTCTACCTCCTGGATCTATATAGTATACCTCTTTTATAGCACAAACTGATATAATGTTATGTAATATAAGAAGTATAAGCACCATCATCACCTGTTCCAGAATTCTAACAGGCCAGTACCTTTTTATTTATTTTTTTTGTAGTTGAAAATACAGTGAATAACATGGTCATAGACCCATATAATATCTTTGTTTTTTCGTTAACTGTGGTCTCATTCACTTTTATGCATGGTCCCTTGGCACTTTATTAATGGTGTTTGCTTAGGATTTATTGTCCCTAAAAGCAAAATGTAAAAAAAAAAAGTTTGGGTTTTTCTGGTTAAAATTATTTCTTCATTAAAAGAATTCCACTTGTTAATTTATGATGAGAGAATGATGAAAAGAATGATGTTGTCACAAGAACCTAGAAATAGACCTCTCTTTCTAACTGGCTGGATATTTGTAAGAAGTGTTTGATAGATAAAATGCAGTGACTGAAAATCACTATGGTACTCAGTCCTCATTCATCCTGTGCATCATCAGAGGCTGGATGAAAACAACTAGCCAAGTCAAGCTGTCAACTTGGTTGTCTTGTACAATGTCCATGATATATTTGCTTTGGTATTTGATAGCATGAAATCTCATGACATTTACACTGCATTATCTCTTTCAGAAATCCATCCTGATTACTGTACCCCCAGAATTTTATAGTCTTCAAAAGATTCTTCTAGACTCTTGAAAAGTCTTAATTTCTTCCTATAAGTTTATGTACCTTCTTAGCTGAGGTAACTTTTTTTACAGTGTAATTAAGAATGAAGTGTGCTGCCAAGTATTCCTCTCTTTAGAAAGAGCTTTTTTCACTTTTCATTTTTCAAGGCTAACCCTGAAAGATTCTGTAAAATGATGCTATTTTATTTCCATTTACTTCTAAATGAAGCTAACTCATATTTATTTCTAGTAACATTTTGTTAAAAGATGGCCAATTTCTCCTTCTGTATGATTCACAAAGGGACCTTTTCCCAAAGAAGGGAATGAATAGGTGTTGTATCAATTCTTTGCTCTGAAATTTATTGGGGTTTTCTGAGAAAAGTGTAACTTCGTTACTATCTTCTTCATTAGTTATTTGCTTAGTTATTGGTCACACTCTACAAGTGTGACCCTAGGTGAAATGCAAAGGATGATAAAGAGTAAAATAAGTAGAAGCTATACATTTATTATGCTTTTGTAACTGAAGAAAGGTTTGTGAAGTACTTTATGACTTGCATAACTCTCTACCTTCCATTTAAAGTCAAAAGATAAAATTCATTTTTATTTTTTATGTTTCACAAATAAACTTCTAAAAATAAAATTTACACCTATTTTTCTTAATTCTGTTCATGATTTTTCAATTTTCTTGATTATATGAAATTTTCATAACTCATACTAACTTGATAATCTGTGTCACTTCCTGGTTTACAAACAATTATTGATTTTTGTCTCTTTTTAGTTATAGTTGGCCTCCAGTGACTAAGAGGAAGGCTCCTTCTTGTCTGCTCCTCCCAGCCCGGCTCCAGACTCTCAGCTTCCCAGACCCTCATGCAATTGGTTGTAAATTCTCACAGAAGTTGTTTTACTGTCTAATATTCAGAACTAAAAATAAAAAATAAAATAAAAACTTATAAAAAGTTAAAATGCAAAATGTGGAGGGAAAAAGCAGCACATATTTTTTTTGTAATTAGGCTTTTTTAAAATTTTGAAAATATTTTTTTTTAATGTGGGTCAGCCACTGATATTTCATCAAAATATAACAGTTTCTTTGTTGAGTTCAGGTAACCAAGGAATAGCCACACCCTCAGAACAAAATAAAACACACACATACAAAAAAAAAGAAAAAAAACAGAATCATCTTTAATTAAAGTTTTATAAAATGTCTCAGATCCTCGTAACTTCCACACAAGCTTCTGTGTTCAGTTGAATTGTAACTGCTTTTTGTATTTGGAGAGAGTGTGACTACTGAACTTGAAACCTTTTATTCTGAGTGTCTTGGTGGTTTCTGGTGAGATTAAGTAGGTGACAGGGTGAAGAAAAAGTGGGGAGTTCTTTCCTATTATAACATGAATTTTCCCCCACAGTCTACTCTCAGCTGCCAGACCTCAAGTCTTTTTTACACTGGTATACTTTAATTATTCATACTTCCCCTTTACCAATTATTTTTAACAGCAGTTTATCAAACTACACTTATTAAGAACAATTTTAAAAATAAAGTTATAGTTCACCTCACCAGTATACACTTATTGCTTATGGTTTCACTCACCTGCTATGCCTGTTTTTAGTGTCTGAAAAACATAGATATTATTTTCCATATTTTATCCAGTTTCTTACATGTATATACTGGAAACAAAATCTGGTCTGAAAATATTCCATTTTGATTGAATGCTATATTCAAGATAATAATATTTAAACATGCTAAATATATCTACAGAATTTCTCAAGTAGCTATGCTTAAACCAAATAGAATACCCTTAAAAGAAAAAACTATGGTCAGCGTCAATAAAGCAAGAATAGAACCCAAGTATTTATCATTCATGATGGATTATAGATGATACATACAGAATAACCACAAGATTTAAAGGAAAAATTGTATTCAACATGGTATTCTAAACTGAAGCAGACTGTCAATTAATGATAAATAATAATAGAATTTAATTAATGATAAAATTCTAAAAAAGCAATTTTCTGTGCCTCATTTCAAAGAGAGTTACTCAATATAGAAGAAAAATAAAACAAAAGGAGCACAGTTTGTGGACAGAAATAGTGGTTCTAACTACAGAGCTCCAGAAAGTTATGCTGATTTTCAGTAGACCTTGAAAATAGTTTTGTTAGCTTCCTCAGTCCTACCTTTAAAATGATGCTTTAATAGAAATATTAGCAAGTAAGTAATCAAGAGATTGAATACAGCAAAAGTTAGAAAATTCTAGTGATCTATTTTTCACACCACACACAAAAAATGAGTATTGGAAAATACAGGAAAAACAAAGTGAAAAAAAAGAAAGCAAAAACCCACTAAACAAATAATGGAAAGTCAAGTTCTGCATATGAAACACAGTAAAATGTGCACTTTTGTAACATTTGATGGGATAGAAGAAAGTAGTATTCATTGTTCTTGATGGTAAGAACATCCCTACATGAGCAGCATTCATGTCAGGATATTGGATGTTAGAAAGGCTAATAAATTTGAGAAAGAAAGCATTCTTACTTCTTGTGTGTGTTTTGTGATGAAATCTATTTTAAAGTCAAATTTGTGAAAATGATTACTGGTTTTTAACCTTCATAAATTTTCTGTAAACAAAGAATGCAACACATAATTATTTTTAAAAGGGAATAACTAACTGATGAAGTATGAACACAGGTACTTGTAACTATTGAAAATAGAGTGCGGTGTGGTGGTGTGTACAGATGCTGATACTCAGAAATAATAAAGTTTCCAATGTAGATTAAGCAAGAAATCACAGAATGCATATCATTCTGATTTCATAATTGATAATCAATTAAACACTAAAGCCTTTTAATATTTGATTCATTAGTCCTGAAAAGAGAGAAGTGGCCCCATAAGCTAAATTGGTTTTCCTCCCTCTCTCATTGCTATTGGAAAAAATAATGGGAACACCTAATACATTGTGAAGGGTCTTCTATGTATATATTTCAAGATTATGGTCAATATCAGTCAACTAGTAGTATGTATGGCTAAATTTATTGCGTTTTAGAACTTTAAATAGTTGCAGATAGAGTGGAGGATGCTGATTTGGGTCTAAAGTATGGAAAGTACTGTTTTATATGGTACTGGGGATTGAAACCAGGGGTGCTTTATCATTCATATATATTCACAATTCTTCAATATTTTATTTTGAGAACTGGTCTCTTTTAGTAACCAAGGGTGGTCTTGAAGTTGTAATCCTTCAAGGCCTCAGCCTCTATGATATTTCAGATTACAGGTATGTACCACCACATCAGGCCTGGACACTACCTATTAATTTTTACATGCATCTAATAATCAAAACTATTTTAAATATTCCTGACTTTTCTTTTATTTAAAATATTGAATACTAACTTTCTGACATTGCTGAAGAGAATCTGCCTTTTCCCTCACTTCCACTTAGCTTGAGGCACACACAGAAAGAAACCAGAAAAACTGGTTTCAAAATATAATAGAATCCACTCCACAGCCATTCATATCTAAACAGAACAAAAACCAAACAAACAATTATACTGAAGCCAGAGACAGTGGCTCAGGCCTGTCATCACCAACAGCTCTGGAGGCTGAGGCAGGAGGACTACAAAATGGAGGCCAGCCTCAGAAACTCAGTGAGAGTCTGTCTCTAAATAAAATATAAAAAAGGCTGGGGATGGGACTCAGGAGTTCAATGTCCCTGGGTTCCATTCCTGGTACCAAAAAATTAAAAAAAAATGCAGACTTCTTGGGCTCATGCTGGACATACCTGGAAATGGATGATTACAGCAAAGACAAAGATGGAGGCAATGAGATTCCTGAGGTAGAGTTGATTCTGGTGGGAGAAAACCTCTCTAAGGGCTGGGACTTTGTCTGTGTTCATGGCCCAGAGATGGAACAGTGCAAGATGGCAACCTCCAATTCCATGCCTGTTGGCAGAGGAGGACACAAACGTGAAGGGAAGAACAAAGGGCTGGACTCCGCTGGGTCTTGGGCCCCCTCCTGGCCAAAGCAGAGGAAGGAGAACAGAATCAGCCAGGAGACTCAGCCAGGAGACTCATGGCACCAACAGTCACAGGGTCACGATCTGGATTTTTTTGGCACCAAGGATGGCACCCAGGGGCCCTCAGCCACTGAGCCCCACACCCAGCCTATTTGTATTTCATTCACTGACAGCATCTCACTGAGTTGCTGAGGCCTTGCTGTTGCTGAGGCTGGCCTCCAAGTTGATATCCTCCTACCTCAGCCTCAGCAACAGGCAGAAAGGGGCCTGGCCTGAGGAAAAGGCAACAGACCAGCCAGGGACACTGAAGCACAGGGCACCAAGGTCTGAGCACTTCAGAAATGGCATGAGACTGACTTTAGAACAAGAACACAGTGGGAAACGCTGTCACCATGGCCCCTGCGGCCCAGGTCGGTGCTTCACTAAATGTGGCATCTGTGGGCAGAGTGGCTAATAGCTGGGGACTCAAATGTCCCAGTCTCTCCCTCGGACTGCATTTTTCTGTCACCCCAGAGTTGGAACAGCAGGACTCGTGTCACCTTCTGGATGGCCACTCAGATGGGCCATTAGTCCTGTAGACCACATGGACAGGATATCTGTGACAGAAACGCTGTCCTAGCTTTCCCTGGCCCCCTGGCATACCCGTGGTGGTCTTCTGACAGCCCCTCTCCCTGCCGCCTCTGGCTGTGTAGGACAACGCTGATGTCCCTGTGGTAAAGAATCTGGAGACATGAAACCTTGAGCATTTTGTAAAGGAGGAATTTCAGCAATACCAGGGGGAAAGAGTAGGGACTTGTCCTGGCTCCTCTTGCCACCAATGACCTCTCTGAACTCCCTGCATTTGCTCCGCTGAGCCACAAGTTGACCCTCAAACACACCAACTCATCTCTGCCCCAGGGCCTTTGCACCCGCCAGGTTCTCTAGATGGACCTGTAACACTCTTCCCCTGTCACCTCATCTTCCTTCTCTGCTCTATTCTGACCCCGGGGCCCTGGGATGACACTGACGCTCACACACCTTACGTTCTATCCCTTTGTATTATTAGCACCCACAGAAGTGCCTAGTGCTTAACAGCACCTTACTGACAAATGTCTGGAATGAAAGGTGGGTGACATCAATGGCAGGGTGTGGGCCTTAGAAGCTTTCTGAATGTTTAACATGGTCATTTCTTGCAAATCACTACCCTCTGATCTCTAGAAAATGGGTTGTTTCATGCACTAGTGTTATGGGGGCAAGAGCCATGTGACATCTGTACTGTCCACCTTCCTCCCAGCCTCGACTGTCCCCCACCTCAGGGAAGAAGGACCAACTGCACTTTCCACTCTAGGGGCCCTTCCACACCCCACTTTACAGGTCACAAGCTGAGCCGTGGTGGCACTCCTGCTAACAGAAAAGCCTTTCAGTTGAAAGCTACCTGTGCCTTCTCCACCCTCCTCTTGCCCGTTCTGGGGGTGTCCCCGTGGTTCCACAATTTTGGCTCCTACAGCACCACTCAAAGCCCCCCAGGTAAGATCTCTGCCCCAACCAGGTCCCAGAGGTGGCCAAGGCAGCCACCTCCATGTCTCAGTTGTCTGTGGCCTTCATCTCTCCCTAAGTCTTAAGGCCCTCACTCTTATGTCACACTGTCTGGCTCAGGCTGGATGGCTGTGCCACCGTGCCATCCATTTTCTCAGCCTGTCTCCAAGGGACAGCAAATTATTCCTTCAAAAACTGTCCCCTCACTCACCATCATGCTCCAGAGCAAAGTGATCCTCTGGCTGGCTGCCACGGCCCAAGCCTTCGCTGACTACTCCCCTGTGGTCACCACTGCTCCTACTCTTTTTGAAGGCAGCCCCCCACCAAAACCAGGAGGTCTTGGCAGACTCCTTAACTCCTACCCAGATTTCACCACCACATCCACAGCTGGGGCCCAGCTGCTTTGCCTCCAGATCCTCAATTCACCTTTGATTTTCTGAAATTCTAGGAAGAGTCTGGTGTCACATTTGCCTACTCTTCTGTAAGTGTCGCCGACACTCATACCTGAGGTCCAGTCTTTCCCATGGGATCTCTCAAGCACCCTGCAGGGACTCATCTGCAGTTTTCTCAATTTGATGTCATGGCACTGAAAGCCAAGAACCAGCTCCACAGTCAATTCCAAGAAAACACAAAAAATGCACACAGATATTTTTCATGAGAGACTTCCCAGCAAAAAACAGATTCAGGGATCAGAGGCCAAAAGAAAAAGAAAAAGAAAAAAAGTCAGTTTCCCTCTTCTAAGAAGTCTCACATGTTTTTCAATTTTTATTTTATTAAGATTTGTAAGCCAGGTGTCATGGTGCATGCCTGTAATCCCAGTGGCTCTGGAGGCTAAGGCAGGAGGATTGCAAATTGGAGGCTAACGTCAGCCAAATTGGGGCTCTAAGCAACTCAGCGAGACCCTGTCTCTGAATAAAATACAAAAGAGGGTTGGGGACGGGGCTCAGGGGTTAACTGTCCCTGAGTTCAATCCCCAGTGCCTTCCTCCCCAAAATGGCAATACTGTGGGTTGAACCCAGGAACAGTCATTCTACCCATGACTGTTTTGAGACAGGGTCTCACTTATTTGCTAAGCCTGTCCTTGAACTTGTAATCATCGAACTAACTGCTCCTTGCCTGAAAAAGTGGTTTGGTGTAGAAATTTCATTTTTAGAATCTTATTCGCTAAGAACAACTGCTAAAATATGTGCAGATGATTGCCCAAGGATATTCACTTCGATGCTAACTGTGACTGAGAAAGAACTGAAATGTCCACCAGAAGACAATAGACTAAAATCAACACTTCTTTATCTTTTCAGTGCAGGTTCCTGCTAAGAAATTTGAGGCAGGATTACTCTGTGGCATGCTAACTGTCCTTGAAATATTCTTATAAGACATGAAAGTTTAGATATCATTTTGATTGTAAGTGTTGTTGTTGTTATTGTTATAATAATAATAATAATAATAATTATTATTATTATTATTATTATTATTATTATTATTATTATTATTTGGTACTAGGGATTTAACCCAGGACCACTTAAACCCTGAGCCCTGTCCCCAGCTCCTATAATATTTAATTTAGAGACAGGGCCTCACTAAGTTGCTGAGGCTGGCCTCCAGCTTGTGATCCTCCTGCCTCGGCCTCCTGAGCTGCTGGGATGACAGGCTTGAGCTTCTGCACTCAGCTATAATTTTAAACATTTGCACACTGAAAATTCAGAAGAAATGATTCTGAAACAGTTATTTTCCCCCAGAGGAATACTCTGCATACATGAAAACTTCCAGCAGATGTGCCCAAAGGGAGGCAGGGCCCTTACCTTGGTCGGTGTTGATGGTGGTGGGGTTGAAGGCCTTCCCCAGGATGGTTTCACAAATGTTGCTTGAGATGGAGAGGGAAAAGCCAGAGCCCAGGCCGTGCCCTTTATAATGAAGCTCATCCAAAAGGAGGACGATCAAGCCTACCACAAAGAACTGCAGAATTAAAATAAATTAATTAATAAAAGTGAACTCTATGTTAGTGGCCCCAATGCCCTGGTTCCTTCCATCTTCAATGACAGGGCTCTCTGCTATGAGGGCCAAATCAGAGACCGTTCCTCAATCTGCCTCATGGGAATTCAGAAGCCAAGCCAGGGTCTTTCAATTCTCTATTTTTTTTAAATCTATTTTTTAGTTGGAGGTGGACACAACATCTTTTTTTTTATTTTTATGGGGTGCTGAGGATTGAGCCCAAGGCCTTGTACATGCCAGGTGAACCTCTGCCACTGAGCCCCAACCCCAATATTTTTTTTTGTTTCTTAATTGTTTTTGGGTTTGCAGGTGGACAGCATGCCTTTATTGATTTCAATATTTCTCTTGTAGATGGGCGCAGTGTCTTTATTTGATTGATTTCTTTTTGGGCGGTGACCAGCCTCCAACCTGGGGCCTTACCCTGCTCAGGCCAGTGTTTAGCCTTGAGCCCAGCCCTGAGCCTGGCCTGGCCCCAGCTCTGGCTGAGTACTGCTGAGGAGGAAGAGGGACAACAGGGTCACTCAGAAAGCGGGGTGAGAGTGGGGGTTCACCTGAGTGGTGATCAGAAGGCAGATCCCAGAACCCATCTTTGAGGGGGTCCCTGTCCATGCCTGTCATCACATCCATAATGGACTGGCCGATGGTGACAATCATGCCAAACACTAGGGTCCTAAGAAAATCTTGAGCAGAGTGTGGAAGAAATTCAGATGACAAATACTGACACTGCCCACGAAAACCTTGGTGAGGAGTGTCCAACTGTCACACGTCAAAGCGCATGAAAACTCAGAGGCTTTCTAGTGAAAACACCTTTCATCTTTTTTGAGGCTTTTGGGATTGAACCTAGGGCCTTTCGGACGGTAGGCATGTGCTTTACTAAACTTCAGACCAGTCATCCTAAATCTTTTTTTTTTTAAAATGATCTTGAATTCTTAATATGGAAAAACATTTTTAAAAAATTGTCAAGGGTAAGGAGAAAACTTCTGGGGCTGTAGCTCAGTGGTAGAGGCACTGAGTTCCATTTTCAGGTCTGCAAAAAAAATATTAAAAACAAAGAGAGAAAAAGAAAAAAACACCCAATTTGGGCTTTAGAAAAATAATGCGAATGTTTTGTTTTTTTGTCTTGATTTTTGTACTGGGGATTGTACTCCGGGTCACTCAACCACAGAAACTCATCCCCAGCCCTATTTTGATTTTATTTACAGACAGAGTCTCACTGAGCTGCTTAGGGCCTCGCTGTTGCTGAGGTTGGCTTTGACTCACAATCCTCCAGGATCAACCTTCCGAACTGCTGGAATTAGAGGTGCGCACCACTGCACTAAGCCAAGTATATTATAAAATGTCAAAAATAAAAATTAAAAAAAGAAAACCACTTATTAGTGCTTTAGAAGATAATGCATTAATTTAAGGCATTGAATAATAAATGCATTACTTAATATTTAATAATGCATTACTTAATTCATTAATGATTAATGCATTAATAAATAAATATATTCTACAATCTTGATTTGTGTCTGAAACTCACAATTTAAGTTAGATGGATTTCTCACTGAATTATTTAACCTACTAGCTTAAGATCTCAAAGACATGCTGTATGGAAGATGGCAGAGTAGAAAATTGTAAATATTGTTTTCTAAATAGCACATTCCAGTTAACAGAGGCTAGGCTTGGCTGACTCTGAGGCTGGACCCCATTATTGGGGCTGCCTATTATTTGATACAGCCAATACTCTTAACCTAGTTTAACAGCATGTAGAAACTGAGACTCCAGAACTATTATCTAAATTTCTTCCACATCAAAAAATCTAATCAACAGCAGAGCTGGACTGAGAGGATCACCTTTTTGCTCATTAAATCCTTTTAAATACAGAAGAAAAATAGCACTTGCTAAATAACTACCATGTGTTAGGCACTGTGAGAGTGATTATTTAATTTAATCGTCTTTTTTTTTTATACTGAGGACTGAGCAGACGTGCTTCACCTCTGAGTCTCATCCCCAGCCATTTATTATTTTATTTAGAAACAAGATCTCAAAGAGGTGCTTAGGGCCTCACTAAGTTGCTGAGGTTGACCTCCAAATAGTGATCCTTCTGCCTCAGCCTCCAAAGCTGCTGTAATTAGAGGCATACTCCACAGCATCTGGCTTTGATTGAATTCTTATGATAGCTCTGAAGTAGATGTCACCTCCTTCGTGATGTATGGAAATCATGGCTGGAGAAGGGGTGACCTCCATGCACTGATCCTTCATGTCCATCCTCTGGGGCATTCCTGCCCTCCCCTGACCTGCCTGGCCTTCCCCTATAACCAGCACCTCCCAGAAGTGCTCTCTCACTAACAGGCCATGGAGCACCTACAGGGTCCGCAGGCAAAGCACACAGGCCAAACTGGGCTGTTTTAATGCCCCCAATTTTAGAGCCAATTCAAATTCTCAACTCTACACCAGAAATGTACCCATGATCTTTCTTATACTTCTGGGCTCCGGTTGAAGAGGGCTTGGTCTTTTGGGGTGTCACCCACTTCAATCATCTTGGTGCAAGCCAAGAGCTGCATGAGGAGGCCCAAGGTGACCATTGCAGAGATACCGAGCTCCATGAGTTTGTCTAAGGTAATGGGCAGCCACAAAGCCCCTGTGAGCTCAAGAAAACAAGACATTATTTAATAAAATGAACCTACAGAATTGAATGTGACCCCTTTTCCACATTGGATGGGCTTCAGGTTGCTGGCAGCAATTATAGCATAACCCCTCAAAACCAAAGATAAGAACACAACTCAGTCTCTCTGTCGAGCCCACCAGACCCCATGTCATTCTGTTTGGAAAGTCACGTACCCCTCAAGAGCCTGCTGCATTCCCATCCCCATGGACAGATCCATTCTGGCTGGACAGAGAGGCCCGTCCTTCATCAGTTCATAAAACTGGAGAACATTCCAATCATTTCCTGAGTCTGCAGATGGGGCTGGCACATTTGGATCTATTTGGGAATCAACCTTCCCTTTCCATCATGTTCAGATGAGCTCTGATTCTGAGTGACTGGAACCTCTTTGGAACCCAATTTTTAAACCGTATTCATCAAATGCACCATCAACATACACAAGAAAATCATTTCTAGACCCACAGGTGACTGGTTAGATTTGACCCTCCACTGTCACTCATGGTTTTGATCCATATATTTCACCTGTAGATATGAAAAAGATGCAGCTGAGAAACCAATAGAGAGTTCTAGAGAGTGTTCTATGTGGACTCACCATCTCATTTAAGGGATTTCAAACACTCTAGTTTTTTTTTAAGTTTTCAGAAATTCTCAAGCAGAGACTTATCTTGCTCTTCCAGGTTTTGTATTGCATACAAACCCAACTCTTAAGAAGATGGTGTTTCCCAGGCTGAATGCACCGTTGATCAGGCTATTTGACGTGGCACATGCAGACTTTCCAGGCCACAGAGCTGCCCATTCTCTGAGCTCCACAGAAAGGCTGTAGTTCAACTAAATGGTGCTGGTCTAGCAGAAAAGAGGCACAGTGAGTCTAAGCCTCTCGCTGTTGGAGGCCAGAATCCCTCACATCGAGTAGAAAGGGTCCACAGAATCTGAGGCCATAATACCAAACAAAGGATCTGAAAACAAGTAGAAACCAAAGGAGTGGCACATGGTTCCCCCCTCTCCCCCTTTCCCCAACAACAGCACAGGAGACCGGATTGACCTGACAGCAGACTAAGAAGATGAAAAGGGGGATGGCTCGCCACAGCACCTTTGCCTTCAACTGGATCGCAGAAGAGGTAGAATCAGAGGACATGAAGTTTCCCAGTAAGTCATTAAAACTGGATAACCATACTAGCAAACATTAAGCCTACCTGCGTAGGTTAGAAATAAAGGCCTTGAACTAAAAACTACTCTGGCAGTTTCTTCTGATAGATATCAGGCATTCCTGTCTGAGAATCTCTTTTGAAGCTTCCTGTTTACTTATTTATAGAAGTAACATTTAACTATTATTTTATTTAAAATGCCCAGGAATAGCTGTGTTTTGGCTTTGACTGTCTTTGCTAAGTGTTTAAGATGAAGCAAGTCAAACTGACTTTTGTTTCTATCTATTGTTAACAGTCAGCTGAGTTTCCTTGAGAATCTTCAGGAACTTGCAGCAGCTTCTTAGATCTGCTAGTGCCATTTGTGCTAGGATGGGTCCAGGCCTTGCTTGACCATGTGGCTTCCCTCGGAAGCATCAGGGATGTCTCCATTTTCTGATGACCCTCCTCTTCACAGCAAATGCACTGACTGGCTTTCTGTCCTCCACTGGTCTCATTAATCTCCCTGTCAGGAGGTTATGTGGCCTAGAGTTGCAAAGCTCTCTGGAAAAGTCCCCTATCCCCTGACTCAGACTGACTCAGAGGGCAAGATCCAAATTTTTAATTTTAAAACTTAATCTTTTCTTAGTTCAATATTTATTTCCAGATAATCATATGAATTAATAAATCATGTATGCTAATTTTACGATATGCAATGTAAATAAATTGAATCATCTTCCAGAATAATTAAGATAAAATCCCTTTGCATAATAGCAATTTTTACCATCCAAATATCTAAAATAATAGCTTTCTTCATTTGCATACCTCTTAGTTTTTAAGTAAGCTCATGTGTTTTAAAATAATACTTAACCTTACTGATTGAATATAAGTCAATGAAAAGTAGAATCTTTTAATTTGGCAACAGTAAGAAAACTTTTGAAATTTAAAGGAAATTAAGCTTTTTTGAAGTATTTCTTCAAAATTTCCCAAAATCAATATTACATAAGGTAAAATTTTTATCTTTCTGATTTCCAAGAAATACTAGTTCATCCTTAGTTACATTATACCCTAAAACAAAATCCTGACTCAATCAAATATATTTTTTTATCTTTAAGGGTTCTAAAAAGGTAAGATATTTCTTACTGTTCATATAACTGGAAATATAATAATTATGCTTAAACATTTTCACTTTAGATTCTAGATTATAATATCTTGTATTTTCAAAAACTCTCCTAGTAATTGAATTTCTACATTTATCTCAGTTTTTAAATACACATATTAATTAGTAATTCATACTTTAATATGTAGCATGTTATAATGAATTAAATGCTTAAAAATTACAAGACAATGATAGCGAGGGTATTTTAAATATTCTAAAGATAAGTATCTCCCATTTATATTGCTTTGCTACCTAATTTAAAAAATGGAATTGCAGACTCAATATAGCAGAGTAAATCTGTGCTACCTCATCATGCACAGATTTTTCTAGCTTCATAAATGACATTATGATCTTGGATTTGGATTTCACTTTTCTGTGCGCTAAAGAACTGCATCTTGGGTTAACTGAATCTATTTCACAAGACTGTTGGAAAAAATATTCAAAGTGGCTTTATAGAAATATACTAGACAAATTTAAGATACAATCTATTAGAACTTAATTTTCTTTATTTCAAAATGTTACATTACTGGAACTCATATGCCAAAATGCCCCAAGACAATTGATACAAATCCACTGAGAATATTACATTCAGAGAACTGTAATTACTGGTTAGTAATTCAATTTTCCTAAGAGGCAAATACTGGATCACTTGCTCTCCCAGAAAAAAAGAAAGGAAAAAGGGTTTTAAATGAAACTTGAATATGTAACTTGGACATTTTACAAAGTAGTTCATATTTTTTGGTTGTAATTTCTTCATGGATATGAACTTGATGTTAAGAGATAATATCCCTTATAAGCTCATCACATTTATTTCTTTCCTAAGACATACAAAAACAGAATCACTTAAATATTTAAATTCTTAATTTTTTTAACGTTAGAAATATGTCACTACAAAGAAGCACATATTAAGCTGCATACCCTTATGTACATATTATATCAATATGAAAAAGCATTTATTTTTCTTTTGCAAATTTATTATGTAAAGCCTAAAACAAAACAGCATTAAATATTTTTTTACAACAACTCAGGACCTTTTCTTAAGTGTATTCTTAAGTTCTTAAAAATTTCTTAAATCATTATTTATCTTTAAAGATTTGTGAATATACTTAGCTATAATTAGAGAAGAATTTAATTTTGCTATATAAAGTTTATGGAAATAATATCATCTCATGGGAAGGCTGGAATATTTTAATCTCTGTCTGACTTTTGTTGTGTGTTTTCTGCATCTGCAAAGGTAAATATAACTCAATAGTTCTTGTTTTATAAGCTAGCCATAAATTTGTAAAATTGGAGAGACCATTAAGTGTATTTCATACAAAAAAAAATAGTTTTAGATCCCTACATATTCTGGACCCTTTATCATGTAGTTTTTGTACTTTGGACTTTTCAGATATTGTCTATTCCATATGATTGTTCAGTCAAGTGTGAAACTTCTTTGAAATTCAAGGTATTACATGATTTCTTCTATATAAAATATTTTCTTTAGAAAATTTTACATACCCTTATCAAGTCTGAAACCAAGGTTGTAATTTTAAAATGGGAATGAATACTTTATGTTGAATTTATTATCCCACAAAAATAATAATGCATAAATATCATGTTTAAACAATCATGGATAAACCTTCTCTGAAGGCAAATCTTAATGTGTCTACTCATTGAGAGCACAGTCTCTCTCTTGTAAGAAACAATAGAGCAAATGCAGAGATTTTCCTATACAAATCGAGACATGCCTGATTGAACTGTGAGGAAGTCTCAGGAGATGTCTTCCTAAAATATCATCTGTCAAGAAACTTTAGTTTTAAAGACTGGAATTGAAAGATCTCAGACCCACCCGTGAAAAATTCATGTTTACATACATCTGTGCCTGACAGTTGGCTGGGTGTAAGAGCCAGAATTCAAGATAGGCCCAAAGAGGAGCAGATTCATATTTCTGAAATCTCCTCTCTCCTTGACAGAAAAATATTTAACTGTAACTTGATATTGTCTATAATGTCATTTCCATATACCTTTTGAAAAAGATACCACCAGAAAACAACTAAACATTCTATAATACATTTCTCTGTTTTTTTGCAACAAGGTGAATTCACCTTCCCATGGCTTTCTCAAGATCATAAATAAGAAGCACTGCATGAGAATACACAAAGAAAGCAAAGTAAACTAAGGACAAGATGAATTTCCTGTCTATTTTCTTCATGGTGGTAATTTCTTAAAATATAATAATGGAATTGTTTAGTTTCATCTTTAAGTATTGAAATTGATGAAAAGAATTTGACATCACATAAAAATATGTAAGCTAGTATGTGACTAGAGATTGCCATGTAAACTAAATGAAATGATTAAATGTAAAAATGAAAATGTAACAGGACTTATATAGTCTTTGTGTTTTAACAAATTACAATTTTCATTTTGGGTATATGTGGATATTATTGTACGTGTACCTTAAAAACACATTAATTTTCTGAGGGCAGACCATTAATTGGGTCCAATTCACTCTTAACATGAATTGTAAACTCTCTATTATTCAATCTTCCCTCAGTCTGATAGCTGTGAACTCCCAGGTTATCATGAGTATGGCTAAGATGCACTGTGCAGTGCTCATTCAACAATTTGCTGCTGTGGTGCTTGAGTTCCTGTGGTTCTTGATGCCTGAGGTAGTTTTTATTCTTTTGCCCAGCTTACATTCCATACTTTCTTCAAAGTTTTAGAGAAGTATTTCAACGCCATCTAGATACTATCTATTTTCTTAGTAATGGACCCCAACAACATATTGCTTTCCAAATTGGCCAGTAATACGTTAAATTTATAAATCCTTAAAAGCTTTTAGTAAGTCTTTCTAAGAAGGACTGGAGATTTGTAAACTCACAGAAATGCAATAATGTATAATTGATTTTTGTTAATGATATGCTCATACTGATTACAAATTTCATAGTGTTATAATTGAATATGACATATACTAACAATACAGTTACAAAGAAAATGACAAGTAAATCAGTACTATGTATAACTATTTCTAATATACATGGCAAGTTTGAGACTACATTTATTTGAATTTGCATTTGTCTATCCAATAGATAACCAAATTGTTTTTTCAAGCTTTGTGTGTATGTGTGTATGTGTGATGTGTGATGTGTGTATGTGTGTGTGTGTGTGTATATATATATATATATATATATATATATATATATATATATATATTTAAAAATATTTCTATATACTCTCACACTCTAAATAATATTACATAATATTATTGTGGTAATATTTGCTTACAAATGAATAATTAACAACACATATGATTTATATCAGAATATATTCTTGAAAATGTTCTGTAAAATATTTTAGCTGGATAATTTAAGTGTATAAGCAAAGCTGAAATTTAAAATTTAAATTCCAGGTAAGATTATGATACAGTAATTTAAAAAAAATACTATGTTAACAAAAAATATAAAATGGCCCAGGAATTTTTAATGATTTGTGTGCAGACCTTTGTAGTTAACCTCAGAAACACAAATCTGAGCTAGATGTTTTTAAATAGCAGATGATTATTAACCAACTTAAAAGTCTAATGGAAATTTGTTCATAATTGTCTATTATTTAAAAGCAGTGCTCTTCATAGTTTGAATCTGGTGCTACCAGAATCATTACACTAGGAAAAATACTAACAAGCATAAGCTTCTTCTAACCTATAGATATTTTCTGACATGTTGCTCACCATCTCTAGCAGTCAGAGAAATGCAAAGCAAAACCACCCTAAGATTGGCAGCCATTAGGAAGTCAAACAACAACAGGTGCTGGCGAGGATGTGGGGAAAAGGGTACTCTTGTACATTGCTGGTGGGACTGCAAATTGGTGTGGCCAATTTGGAAAGCAGTATGGAGATTCCTGGGAAAGCTGGGAATGGAATCACCATTTGACCCAGGTATTGCCCTTCTCGGACTATACCCTGAAGACCTTAAAAGAGCGTACTACAGGGATACTGCCACATCGATGTTCATAGCAGCACAATTCACAATAGCTAGACTGTGGAACCAACCCAGATGCCCTTCAATAGATGAATGGATAAAAAAAAATGTGGCATTTATGCACAATGGAGTATTATGCAGCACTAAAAAATGACAAAATCATGGAATTTGCAGGGAAATGGATGGCATTAGAGCAGATTATGCTAAGTGAAACTAGCCAATCCCTAAAAAACAAATGCCAAATGTCTTCTTTGATATAATGAGAACAACTAAGAACAGAGCAGGGAGGAAGGGCAGGAGAAAAAGATTAACATTAAACAGAGACATGAGGTCGGAGGGAAAGGGAGAGAAAAGGGAAATTGCATGCAAATATAAGGAGACCCTCATTGTTATACAAAATTACATATAAGAGGTTGTGAGGAAAATGGGGAAAAAACTTATTCTAACCTATAGATATTTTATGACATGTTGCTAGTATAAACATGGTGGTTACTTATTGCATGAGGATCAGAAAAAATTGGCAAGCACTTTACATTAACTGTTATTATTATTTGCAAAAAGTTAAATACAAATGTCAATACACACACATATATTCTGTGATAAAATTTCTTTGATCTTACATTTATTTTTATTTTCTTTATAATGACATTTATTTTAACATCTTCTATAAATCAGGCAACAGTAAGAACCACTTACCCCCTCGCACGTATGAAAACACTTGCCTGTTAACTGCTAAATACCTGGCACTTAGAATGTACCTCATTCACTTAATGAGCTCAAAAATAACCTTTGCAAGAAATAACTGGTGGTGCTATGGTATTCAGTGATAGGGTTTTAATCCTCAGCACCACATTAAAAGAAATAAATAAAAGAAAGGTATTGTGCACATCTGTAACTAAAAATATTTTTAAAAAATAACTGATGATTACATTATAACACTACTTTTCAACTTTATTTTGTTCAACAACCTGAGTTAGCATGCCCTTATCAACCTTCCTGCCTATATCAATATAGTGTTTCACAGATAAACTTTCTTTCTCACATGAAGTTCCCTTTCAGAAGGAAAATGCATCCTATTCCCTGGTTCCTACACTCATTGACTTTTTTTTCTTCACGAAATCTAAAATTACTGCCAATATAAGTTTTAGAAAGCCACATGAACCCTGAGAACTGAAATTGTAGCAGTCTCGAACTCAGACACTTAGCATGAAAACCAAAGAAGGCACTGACCTTCTGGTGGATTCCCCAGAAGCACCCAGTTAGGAAAAATGAGCTCTGCTTTACATCACTGACCATCCAGTGTTCCTAGCTAAGTTCTTGAAACCTTCTATTCAATGCCAATAAAACTCCAGAAATTATTCCTTCTAACTATAAAACTATTCCCATTGACAATTTCCCTACCCCTTCTAAATCTTGCCTAACCACTGTTCTACTCTCAACTTTTAGGCAAACAACAGGTTTAGAGTTTATTGTTTTTCACTGAGTTATATATATATATATAACTTACTAATTTGCTTAGGGCCTTACTAAGTCTCTAAGCCTGGCTTTGAACTTGTGATTATTCTGCTTCACCCTCCTGAGCCACTGAGTAAAACAAATTTAACTGATATAAGAATTTTCACTTCCTAAACTTTCTGAAGAAAAATTTGCCAAAATTTTGGAGTATGTGTGTACTTTTATTAATCTGTATACTTTTGATCTAGTAATTCCAATTTCAATCATTCTTGATATTCAGGTTAAATATTTATATAAAAATGTGTTCTATAATTTAACTTGTATGAATTATAAATAATAATCTATTGGTTTTATCTTACACCTTATTGCTATGATAATATATGGCAAAATAGTTTCAAAATATATTTGAAGATTATTTATCTGGAGGGACATTTGATTACAAATGCTCAAGTTAAAAAATATAAAATATGTTCATTGGGTGTTTGGTCATATATAGACACATAAGCATATAAGTTTAAATTTACACTATTTTAGTATTTAAAAAGGAGTCTTCATAAACACACCTTACATACAGATGTATGATAAAACACTAAAATACAAGCCATGTTAAACTTAAAATACAGGTGAATTTATTATCATATTTATGGTTTTTGTTTTTCAAAATGCAAATTGAAGGATATTTAAAAACTTCTCCACTTTTAAATAAAAGTATTGTTGGAATACTGTATGACAGAGGTTGTCTAAGTAATTCTTTCATGATGAATTGAATATACGTTGGAGGCTATGTATGAAAATGGGTTGTCTCTCTGAACTCATGAAGGAATTTAATTACAAAAATCTTATGTCAATGATATTAAAGAAGGTAGAAACTAATTGGACTATGGTGTTTAGTGGTAGGGCCCTTGAAAAATGTTTAGGTTTGATTACTTCATTAGGATGGAGCCCCGTTGATGGAGTTCTGGTGGTATTTTAAGGAGAAAGAACTAAGATATAGATTTGAGAGATACACAACATGGCCCCTGCCATGTTGTGATGCATCCAAGAGGGACACCTCTTAGAGCCTTAAACCTGTAAAGATCTGAAATATCTGAAAGATGGGATAAATGGCCATGACCAGAATGCTGATAGAAATACAGACAGTAAGGACCATGCTGATGAGAACTCAGATGCAAATGAAGATATTCTACTGGAAACTGGAATCAACAATTGTCACACCTCTGCTGTGAATGTGGCTGAACTGTGTCCATGCTCTGAAGCTTATGGAGGGCCAAATCTAGAAAGATGGACAATAATATCTAATGGAGAAAATATGTAGTCAAAACAGCATTCAGTCTCCTTCCTGGTTACTTTAAATTGTATTCTATAGAACTTGGAACCAATGGGATAATCTAAAGCTGAAATGTATAATTTTAAAGAAAAATATGGAGAATTCACAGCCTGTTTAGGGAAGGAGTGAGAAAAAGCACATTTGTGTCAGAAGGGTAGAGTGGAAAAACCACTTTCTAAATGGAATGTGCTCATTAGTAAGACAATTGGGAAAAAGGCTAATTTCTTTACCACTGAGACACATCTGCAGCCCTATTTTGTATTTTATTTAAAGACGAGGTCTCACTGAGGTCCTTAGCACATTTCTTGTAAAAAAAAAATATATATTCTTTAGTTTTAGGTGGACATAATATCTTTATTTTTTTATGGTGATGAGGATGGAATCCTGTTCCTCACATGTGCTAGGTGAGTGCTCTGTTACTTGAGCCACAACCCCCACTCTTAGCTCCTCGCTTTTGCAGAGGCCAATTTTGAACTCACAATACTTCTGCCTCAGCCTCCCAAGCAGCTGGGATTTCAGGTGGGCATCACCGTGCCTGGCTTTATCTTATGTTTGAGGCGAGGTCTTGCTTATGTTGACCAGGTTGGCTTCCAACTCCTGGGCTCCAGTGACTCTCATTGTCACAGCATCCTGTACAGCGGGGACAGCGGGGACTACAAGGTCATGCCACCATGACTGGCTTCTTATTTTTTAAACAAGGCTGTTCCGGAGCTGGGTCTGGGGCTCAGTGGTAGAGCTGCTTGCTTAGCTTGCATGAGGCACTGGGTTCGATCCTCAGCAGCACATAAAAATAAGTAAAATAAACATTAAAAAAATACAACAACATGATTTAAAATAGACAAACAAGCAAGATTGTTCTGATGTCCCAATTTAACAGATGAAGCCGTGGAGGCTGGGGCTGGGTAACTTGCTGTAGCAGATGCTGTGGGTGCTCCACCCATGACCCCCACCTATCCTGCTCAAGGCTCTGACGGTGCAGGGGGGATAGAGAGCCAAGTCATGTTATTGGTAGAGGCTGGGACACATACACTGGCAGAGGCTAAGCCACTTTCCTAAGTTTCCCCACTTGTCCTGGGGAGTCTGTGTCTTGCAGCATGACAGATGAGCCATGTCTTGCAGGCATGGTGGACTGTGTGTGGACAGTCAAGGGGGTGGGACTGGAATGAGGGTGAGCAGGAGAAAATAAGGTCCCTGTGGCCTCCAGTTTTCCCACTGTCATTACTGGGTTTGAGAAGCCTAAGCCATCCTGTGTTAAAGAATCAGAGCCCCAAGCCTAGCACCCCAATTGCCATCCCAAGCAATCCTCCCTGGGAAATCTCCAGTGGGGTGTGCCGGCTGGGTTTTTTTGTTTTGTTTTGTTTTGGTTTGGGGTTTGGTTTGGTTTTTTAAACAAAAAGCAACTAAAACAAACACATAGCAATTAAAACCTCCAAGTGAGGGCAGCCACTGTCCTCGGCAAGAGGGTGGAGCACAGTCGGCTCCTGGGAAGCTTGACCTGTTGTTCCTCATTGGAACACGCTGGTGGACAGTGGACTTGTCTGTGTTTCGAGTGTCAACAAAAACAACTTGACTTACAAAGTACTAAAGTCCCAGATGTGGTGTCACACACCCGCAATCCCAGTGACTTGGAAGGCTGAAAATGGGGGATCGCAAGTTCCAGGCTGGCATGGACAACTCAGTGATTCCCTGTCTCAAAGCAGTAGGGGCCACACACGTGTGGGAGGCTGAGATGGGAGGATTCCAAGTTCAAAACCAGCCTCAGCCTCGAAGAGGTGCTAAGCAGTCAGTGAGTCTCTGTCTTTAAATAAAATACAAAATAGGGCTGGGGAGGTGGCTCAGTGGTGGAGTGCCCCTGAGTTCAATCCCCTCCCAAAATAACAGAAGGGGCTGAAGGTGTGGCTATGTGGTCAAGTGCTTCTCAAGTAGGTGTGGCTCTGGGTTTACATCCAGTAACAAAACAGAAAGAGGGAAGAGAGAGAGAGAAAGGAAGGAAGGAGGCAGAGAGGAAGGGAAGGAAAGAGAAAGTCCTGAAGTGGTGCTGAATGAACGGGTTTGAAATTGTTACCAACACAGACCACAGCGCGGTGCAGTGACAGGAGGAAGATGTCTGTGTCTGTCACACATGTGGTCGAACACGCAATTGACTATTACCAGGCATCAGAAACTAGAATGGCGGTTTCCTCTGGGAAATGCAGGAGGGTGGCTGAGGGTTGTTTTTAATTTTATCCCGTAAGCACTCATGAGCAGTCAGTGTTTTTAAAAGTGTGTGTGTGTCCTCATTACAACCTCTGCCCCATCCCCACGGTGCCCATATTCCCTTGGGGACAGGGTATTGTGGTGCTCCACCTCGACCCCCACTCTCCAACCTGTCCCTGCTGGGTGGTGGGGCCCTGGAGAAACTCTTGGCCTCTCTGGACACCCATTTCCCTGTGGTACAAGGTGAGACTGGACCAGGTTTCCCCCAAGACCCCTCCCATCCCAATGTCCCATGTGCTGTGACTTGGTAAACCCAATCCAGGGCCCAAAGCTGGTCTGATGTGCAAAAAACCTCTCAACCCAGCCCACCCCACGACCCTGACCTAGGCCACTGAAGCCTCCCAAGATGTTGGGACAGCACACCCAAACAGCAGCAGTGCTTGGGCAGGTGTCCCCGCCTCCAGGCAGCCTCTGCCCTGCCTCTGCTGCCAGCACCCTGACTGTGCCCTAAGACCCAACTATTCCCTGTGCGGACCTTGAGGGACTCTCCCTTTTAACGCAGGATAGTGCATATGCTTCCCCAAGCCCTTGTTCTGCAGCCCAGGGACACAGCGACACCAGGACAAGGGCCTCTCCCCACGATGGGGTTCCCTGGAGGGTGGTCCATTCCTTAGTCCCCTAGGGACTGGAGCCAACCAAGCCTTAGTCCTTCTCCCATTCATCCCAGCAGCTCTCCCCGGCCAGGAAATCCCTCTTGGGCCTATGTTGTCACCTCTGTCATGTGCACCCTGAACCCTGATGGACAGAAGAGCGCCCTGTTACTAAGACAGCCGCTAAGACCAAGCACATCTCCACACAAATCCCACCCAGGAGCCACCTGGGAAGGGTGATCTCAGCAGGCCCGAGAGCCTACAGCCCTCCACTCCGCCCTGGAGAGTCAGGCCCAGGCCCCACCTAGAGGAAGAAAGCAATGTCTTCCTTCCTGGAGGGCTGTGGGGCTCACTGAGACCCCACTTTTTTTTCCCTGGAGCCCAGAGCACTCAGGAAGCAGCGAGCACAGGAAGGGCAGCCTGCACCCAAGGACTGGCTAGAGGCTGCCAGGAGTTCCTGGCTGGTTCCAGGCTCCCCCAGCCATTGGGAACCCAGGCCTGGGATGGACGGGGCCTTGGAAAAAGTCACAAGCTGTCCTCAGCAGTTGAGGACATTGGCCAGAGCCTATAACATTAACCTTTACAGATATCACCAGTAAATGGGAGGATTCAGCCCCTTTCCTGAGAGGAGCTGCAGAAGGGATGAGCTGCAGGGGGAGCCTGGCAGAGGAGGTTACACTTGCCCTTTCCATCAAAGGGACACAGGCTGGGAGTGGGAATGTACAGGGGTTCTCCTTTCTCACATGGGAGAACCAAGACTCAGACAGAACACGCTGGGTCCTGAGAACTACAAGAACCCCCATTCTTCAGGATTCTCATAAAAACCATAGCAGTTGTCTGGGCTGCAAAATGTGGCTTGTGGAGCTCGGTGAGCAATTGTTACACCTGCAAAGAACCACAAGGGTCTTTTGACTCGATGGGCCTCGTGTGCATCTCCCTATCCCATCCAAGGGCAGCGCAGAGCACCACCGACCCTTGCTGTGCAAGAACTCAGTCCAGGGCTGCCAGATCTTTTGATCACCTGGAGCCTGGGAGCCCAGCCCGGGTCAGCCCTGGGGGAGGTAAGCCTGGTCCTGAGCACAGAGCCTGAGGAGGACTCCCCTGTGTGTGCCGATGGCCTTCAAGGTGGGCTAGTGCAAGAGGTGGCAGGGTCTCCCAGGGCACTGGCCTCCCCTTTGCTGCAGGACACCTCTCTACACCCACCTCCTCCCAAGCCACCTAAGGGACAGAAAAAGTAGTTAGGGCCTCATTGTCTGCAATGACACAAACATGGGCTCTTGGCCACTTGTAGCTCTGTGACCTCTGGCTAGTTACTCAGCCTCTCAAAACTTCACTTTCTGCATCTGTAAAACAGGGGAGGAGAGCCTCTCTTTGTAGGAGAATAATGCTGCTCATCAAATTCCATCATTCCTATCTATAAACACATTATGGTTCCAGAAGCCTTGGCGCATGCCTGTAATCCCAGCAGCTCAGGAAACTGAGGCAGGAAGATCACCAGTTTGAGGCCAGCCTCAGCAACTTAGAAGACCTTGTCTCAAAAATAAAGGAGGTGGAGGCTGTGGATAGAATTCAGCAGTAAAGCACCCTGGGTTCAATCCCCACTACCACAAAAGAAATCAAAATAAAAAAGGTATTGTCCCATTTCTGTTGTAATACACCTCAAGGCCCTGGCTATGGGGTTAACACAAGTAGTTACCTGGCAAAATCTGATGCCCAGGCCTAATTCAGAAAGGAGAGAAGGGAGACAAGGCAGCCCACCTCTCAGCCTTGCCTTGGCTTAAAGTGGGAAACCACTGATCTAGTCTATTGGCCTCCAGACGGATAGGGAAACTGAAGCACAGAGAGGTGGTGTGACTGGAGCAAAGTCACACAGCAAGCAGGAAGCAGGGCTGGACCAGAAGTTCCATGCTGACTCCTGCCTGCTGCCCCAGCTCATCTAACCCTTAGTTTGTTAGCAAAACTCAAGGCCTCCAGGGCCAGAAACAAAAGGGGCAAAGAGGACTCGACTGCACTCCGGAGTCGTGGAAACTGGCAGGACAGTGCCAGCGATCCTTGCTGTGTAAGAACTCAGTCTGGGGCTGCCAGATCTCCTGGTGACTTTGAAGGACAGTTAGAAACGTGCAAACTTTCCTGAATCTTAAGAATTACGTTCTAGGGCTGGCGTCGGGGCTGAGTGGTAGAGGGCTCACCTAGTATGTGTGAGGCACTGGGTTAGATCCTCAGCACCACATAAATATAAAATAAAGATATTGTGTCCACCTGAAACTAAAAAATAAATATAAAAAAAGAATTGCGTTAAAATTCCAAGCAAATTTTTTAAATATTTATTTTTTAGTGGTAGTTGGACACAATACCTTTATCATATTTATTTATTTATTTATTTATTTATTTATTTATTTATTTATTTATTTTTGATGTGGTGCTGAAGATCAATCCCAGGGCCTTGTACGTGCTAAGCGATCGCTCTACCACGGAGCCACTGCCCCAGACCCCAAGCAAATTTAAACCTGAACAACCAACCAACAAAAACCTGGAGCTAGGTGCGCTTCTCTGGTTACCAGTTTGGGACCTCAGTTCAGGATTTCATGGTAGAACCTGGGGATAATTTTTTGTCTACGAGTCAGGATAACATGAGAGGTTCTTGGAAAGTATCTTTCTCTATAAATCAGTGTCTGGTCCTGGTGGCTCATATTCTGCCGTTACCTATTTGCTCCTGTGAGCCAAACAGTGCTCTCCCTGGATATTCTTGCCAAAAGGTTTTGAAGAGTTTATTACAAATATCGTTGTCTAGAGAACAGATTTAGGTAATGTCCTGGACCTGGAAGAACAGAAAAAATTAATGGAAAGTGCACTGCATCCCATGAGAGGGAGGAACAAAAAAGGCTGTGCTGTGGCATCTTCAGCCTCCCTCCATTGCTTCAGTGTGTAAGAGGGTAAACTGAGGCCCCTTGTGGAGCAGACCCTGAGGTCACATATCTATCTCAGAGCCCTAAGACCCTTCTTCCCCACTGGGTCAACAGTGACTTCTAACAGAATTACTGGATGCCTCTCCTGACTCCCTTTGCTTCCTGTGGATGCACCCACCATGCCCTCTGCTCCTTCATCACTGCATCTCCTGGTTCATAGGCTGTGCTCACCTAAAGGGTCCCGGGTGGGATGCTGCTTCTAACGTGCTTCCCCTGTCTTCTCACCATCCACTGTTCTTACGGGTTGGGATCCACTCACTCAGCCTGACTCTGCCTCACCAACTCTGCCAAACAACTAAGCCCCACTATGTCCTCTCCACTTTTTTTCATAGGCTCCACCCAGCACCTGGCCTCTTACCTGCACTGTTCTGCAGAGCCATGCCCACTTCACCCATTTGATCTTCTACATTGTGTCCATGTGGCTCATCTTCCACAGACATATTTAACACTCTGGGATTGCAGGATTTTCTCTCTAGCTCTGGAACCTTTGTAGTATGCCTTGTTTGATATAAGAATACCTCAATATTGTGATTAACAATGTTTCTCAAAATTTAAAAAATAACATTAAAAAAATCTGAGGATGAGGCTCAGTCGTTATGTTCCCCTAGTTTGAAACCCTTGTACAAAAAAAAGAAAGAAAGAAAGAAAGAAAAAGGAAAAAAGAAAAAAAAGAAAAAGAAAGAAAAAGAAAGAAAAAGAAAAAAGAATAAAGAAAGAAAAATAGGCAAGTAAGAAAAAAATGTGGTTCCTTTTTCTTATGTTATGTGTTACAAATTTAGCATTCATGTTTACCTGTTGTGGAGGCTGTGAAAATTCAGTCTTTCATACGTACTTCCATGCCCACACGTGACCTTTTGCTGTAAGGCTATTGCTTTATGTCAAGGTCTATAATTTACCTGCCACCTCACTTAAATTGGAATTTTTTTTCAAATCCTAGGTTTCTCTGGTAGCAGGGTTCTTCTTCAGTCCTTGGAACCTAACTTCTTTCTTTAGTGCTCATTTAGTTTCAAGTTTTTTTTGTTTTTTTTTTGGAGAAGACACACTTGAAAATCGGGGACAGTAAAGCTTGCTTAAACTCACTTTCCCAATGGCCCATCAGTGCAGAAATGGAGATTGGGACAAGTGTCAGCCTGTTGTGGAATAGTTCTCAGGAGAACCATGGGAGCCCTGAGATTTTGGACTTGAGTGTTGGCATCAAGAGAAAAGATACTCACTCTCTGTGAACATTCTGCAGCAGATGAGGGACCCTGGAGATGACTCAGGCCTAACTCTGTCCCAATGGCTCAGATTAGGTACTATAGAGGGTCTGTGTTGTACTTTCCTTCCATCCCCAGAGACCTGAAAAACAATTGGTGACAAAGATGGCTGGTTTTCTTGACCTACATTGTTCCTGAACCTGAAGACAATGAACAGAAAGCAGAACAAGGAGGAAAATCAATGCATCTGTCTTTCCAATACTAGAAAGGTAAACCCATCAAATACTGAAAAATATTTCCTTTTACTTGAAAATCAAGAAGCCCAGTGATTGGTAGTCTGGGCTGCTATGGCTATCCAGCTATTCCATCATGCCCCAGGGCCCTTCCTGTTTTTCATTGTGCCATCCATTTAATACAGCAATCAGGGGAAAAAGAAAAAGGAAAAAAAAAAACAAAGAGCAAGAGTCCCAGTTGCTTCCAATGTTATCTCATTGGCCAGCACAAAATCACAGAGACCCCTACCTGCAAAGGATATTGGGGAATACACTTGTTTTTCACTTTTACTTTGGGTTTGTTTTTGTATTTGGTTGTGGGGACTGAATCTATGATTGCTTAATCACTGAATAACCATCCCCAACCCTTTTTAAATTTTAGAGACAGATTTTTAGGGCTTTACTAGATGGCTGAAACTGTCCTTATACTTGTGAGCCTCCTGCCTCAGCCTCTATAGTCACTGGGATTATAGGCATGTGCCGTTAGGCCTACCTGTGTTTTTTTAGGTGCTGAAGTTGGAACACAGAGACAGGCACATGTGAAATTTGTTTACTACTGAGCTGTAATTTCAGCCATAAACTTGTCATTTTGAATTATTAGCAACACATTTTTAAAAAATATAAGGTCCCAGTGGAATGAATGAGGGATACCTGCCACCTGGACCTTAGCAACCAGTTGTGCTGGTGTTCCTTAGTGCAGGCCCAATGCATACTCACAGGGTGGCATAAAAAGATGGGCATCAAGTGAAGAATGGGTTCGGATGGGCTGTGAAAGTAGAACTGCTGGATAGGTGGCAGACTGAGATACTGTTCTTTCATGTGTTGTGATGGGCATCTCAGGTGGAGAAGGGGTAGAGCGTGAGTGCATTTTGGTGGTTACACACTGAGGTACATCCCCATTTTTTAAAATATTTTTTTCTTAAAATATTTTTCCCCTGGGATGTCAGGCCTGCACCACTGAGCCAACTCTTATACAATTTTTAAAGTTATTTATTCCATGGTAATATTGATCTATTGAAACTTACAATATAAAAACATACTTACAATATATTCACTTATTATAAATAAAGTTATAAGAATTAGAATATGTCATCTTTATAAAAATAGATGTCACAACACTTGTTCCCAGTGACCAAATATGACCCATAAAATGTTAAACACATATGGACATTTGATTTATATATTTTATTCTTTTTTCCATATTTATTATTATAGACAAGTTCTAAACACTAAATGAGTGAATGCAGAGGTTTATGCCAATTTCCCTAATTACTAATTGAGAATAATATTTTATTTTTCCTAGTAGTGGCATTTATTTTCCCACAAATACAGCATGTGGAATTTATGTGTTGAAGCTGAAAAGTTAATTACACAGAAACTGAGAACAGAAACACTTCCCGGATTTATAATAAGAATGAGAAACTGACTGATTGTGTGTAGGGAGTGCAAAAACAATTAAGTCCAGAAAGTAACTCTTAGGTTTTAGAGTACAATAAGGTGATTACATTGTATAATAACTACTTAAATAAATCAAAATAGCCAGAACTTAGAAAGTTTCAAACACAGAATAATAATTTTAATGAGATGAAAATTACCCTGATCTGATAATTACACACTATGTACACATGCGGAGTAATAATAATGGGTCTCATATCCAAGTACAAAGAGTAGATTCCAGGTAAAAATAAAAATAAATAGAAGTACATTCTTTGATGTTTTAGCCAAATATCTACATTACCTCAGATTTTTAAATGGTATCCTATGTTCATGAATGTTTCACTGTTTTGGTTTCCCATACTGTCATGTCTTTTAGATCTGCAAGTTCTAAAGAGTCATGGAATGATTTAGACTTATTTACATGGATTTCTCATGACTGTTATTTATTTTCAAAACTTGTTTACACTTTATTTTATTATTTTATTTTTATGTGGTGTTGAGGATTGAACACAGTTCCTCACATGTGCTAGGCAAGAATTCTACCACTGAACCACAATCTTAGCCCTGATGACTGGTATTTTTTAACATGTGGCTGGAAAAAAGCTAAAATACATACCTACTATTTCAGGTACTTGACTTAAAATCCAACATGCCTTGTATAAAAAAAATATTCCATCAGATTAACATCAAATTTTTTGTATCAATTTTATGCATGGTTTCTTTACTGGAGAAATGCATCACTTACTTCAAGCAGATGAATATTGGGACTCTTATGGAAGTTTGTCTTTTAGGCTTGGGTCAAATTCTTGACATTTAATTTAAAAACCTTACAATGGAATGACTTTGAGTCTATCTGAACTGTGACTTTAATTACACCTTTATTCCAGATGACTAAGGAGAAAACAATAATAATATATTTCTACTGGTATTCAATAGCTGGATTTGGTCACTTAAGATAGTTTTTCTGGTCATGATAATAGCATATATGCAAGGTGGATAGCTACATTGGGGATTCAAAGACAGGCCTTAAATAGTGTCAAAGAACTTTCTACACATATTGCTAGAAAATTTTAATATCATGGAAATAATTTGAATCCACAACATATGTAGCCATTATGAAAAGAAAAGTTTTAAATCTATTAAATCACATAGATGATGAAGTACATAATTAAAAGATAATGGCCAGCATTTCTACTGAGTACTTTTTATTTCAGAAACACATCCATATTTGATCCTTGTTCTTCTTTCATACACAATAGATCTAGAATATATGTAATAAGACTCCATATATGTAATACAAGATGATCAGATTTAGCACCAACATAACACTTGAACTCAATAAAAGACTACAAATACAAATTAAAAAATCATCTTAGAGGATATGCTTCTCAGTGTCATCTTAGATGATATATTAAAGGCATTAAGTCTGATAATAAATGGTCAAAAGATAGATCTAAAAAATACATCTATGTGCACACCTACTACACTGAGATTCATTTTTTGAGAAGGTAGCAATTCTTTACTTTTGTACAATCATTCCATTTCAATTCATTGAAAATTGTAGAGTTTTCAATATATTCCTACTGCTTAATCAAGAAGAGAAAGATGAAATCAACTTAACACTCTACCTCAGAAAATCTCAAAAGAAGATAATATCATGAAATATTTTGAGAATATATGGTAATTTGAATCTATAAGAAAGGCTATGTACAGTGGGAGCACAGCTACTATTACACAATCCAGACATGATTTGGTAATAATATTTGAATGGCACCTGGAGAATATTAGAGAGAGTTGATAATTAAAGTGGGAAAAATGTGTGTTGGGTGAATCCACATATATCCCTAGTAATAGGATAGGCTGAGATTGATAAAGATGACACTATTTGAAATAAGGGCTTATGCTTCATTTTCTCTTAAGATATATACTATTAATATGGAATTTGAAAATAAAGATCAACAAAATATATCATTTTATTAGTATAAGAAACATTTCCTCTGAAGTTCATCTTGAGATCTCAGCTAACACCATAATTTTCTTCTGCAACTTCACGTGCCTTTTCTAGCACAAGATCTAACCCAAGAACTTTACCATTGGTATCTTGGCCGTAACATATCTAGGGATGCTGATAATTATGGGGTTTATAGTTACAGATGTTTTTGTATCAGAATTTTGGAGATGACATCAAATTTAAATTAATAATCTACATTCACAGGTTTGGAGAGGGGGCTTCTCCATTTTTACCATCTGCCTGCTGAGTGTTCTCTATGACATACACCTCAGCCCCAGAAGCTCTTGCTTGGCAACGTTCAACCATATATTCTCACATCGGAGCCTGTGGTTTCTTGTTTCCTGTGGGTATGCTGAATAATTATACAGATGCATTACTTTCTAAGGCATTTATTTTAAATATTTGGGATGTTCCAGGAATTCTTATTATAGGGTTCATGTCCTCAGGTCTTTCTAAAATTCAATAAATAGAAAAACCTCTAACTAAAAAATAAATGATGTTATCACTATTAAAATGTGAACATTAATATAAATAAACAATATTTAAATCTCTCAGCCCATATGTATAAGAATTTAGATTACAAAGATCAATTTTTTGGGAGACACAAACTACCAAAATGCATTGTGTCCTTGGTGATCATTGTACTGGGAAGAAATTATTGGTTTCAGCATTGGACTCTCACCAAGCCATGTATTTATTAAGGGTAGGACACTATGTTTTCTTCTGTAACCATGACATGGTATCAATCATATGTAAAAAGAAAATAAAATACAGAAAGAGAAAATGGTTCCCACATAAAAAGAAGGCATTACCAGCATTCTGTAATAGTGCAAAGAATATCCAAAATGTGGCCTCTGTCTACTGGGACATCTACAGAAAGCATGAACTTGTATACTTTCTGGCTGAAAGAAAAAATGTTTTAACCTTTCAAAGAATTGGGCTTTATTACTTGAAATTATAAAAAGTAGCTCTTTATAAAGCAATATTTCTTGCAGGACTGAACATTCAATGTACATTTGCAAGAATATAAAATAGATTCCCAGAGCTATTCAATACAGAAATATTGTTAATACATAAAGCTCAGGAATAGCCCAAATGTCCATCATTTGTTTAGTTCCAACTTTGGTCTATCTACACCATGGAAAGGTAAGATTTTTGCATATGTGGGTTGTTTTCCAGGTTGTTTCATTGAACAATAAATAAGTGCAGACAGGATATACAGGAGCACTCCCTTTTGGGTAAGAAAGGAATTTACCTAATAACTTATTATTGTTATTGACTCCTACCAGAAGAAGAAACAGTAAGAATATATACTAAAAACAATTAAAACAGATGTTCATGAAGGGCAATGGGAAAAGATTAGTGGGGATGGAATAGAGTTGAGTCTTTAACATGGGTTTATATTTGAACCACATAAACAACAACCATGTTGAAAACATAGAATTAAATCAATAACAAAAATCAAGCCCAACAGGTAAGAGTCTGACAACCCAATCATGAACCACATTATTCGCTGACCAAAATCTTTTTGTTTTTCTTTTTTTTAAAGAGAGAGAGAGAGAGAGAGAGAGAGAGAGAGAGAGAGAGAGAGAACTTTGAAAAAAATATATATATAGTTTTCAGGGGACACAACATCTTTATTTTATTTTTAGGTGGTTCTGAGGTTAGAATCCAGTGTCCCACGCTTGCCAGATGAGCATGATACCACTTGAGCCAGATCCTCAGCCCCTAATTAGTTTCCTAAGCTTGCATGATTTCCAGGATCTTTTTCTCCAATGTGAACAATATTTTACCTAAATTTTTTACCACATGCTTGTTGCAATGTAATATTTACTGATCAGTAATTAGCCATAAAGGATCCCAGGATTCATATGCAATGTTTAGTGTCAGTGCAGCAAGGGACAACATGGATTTTATGCTTTCTCCATTAGACTGGAGTTTACAATGGAAGAGGACACTTCTTATCTTGAGTGAGCAGCCTGGTGAATACACAGATACGACTATTAATATGCACTGAAGAATTCTTTCAGAAGCTTGGCTATACACACTTGGGGCAAAATGACCAGTCCTAGACCCTGTGTGAATATGTATTGTAACATTGTGGTAGTTTATCACAAGCCTAGGCAGAAAAAGGTTCGGTCTTGAAGGTTATTCAGTCATGTGGGTAGAGCTATGGAATGGGATTATTGTCCTTTGTTAAAAGAGAGCTGCAAAGAAACTTCTCAATTTATCCTGTGAGGACACACATGGTGCACTTCCTTACTCTCATCAAGCTGCTATAATAATTTATGGTAGACTGGGTGGTTTATAAGCCACAGACACTCATTTTTCACATCGTATAAGATCAAGGCACAAGGCTATTCAATGCTTGTTGAGAAAATTTATAATGGATAGAAGCTCCTGGCTGTGTCATAATGTGGTGGAAGAAGCCAGCTAGCCTGTTGCACCTGTTCATTAGAGCATTAATTCCACTGATGAAGTCTTCAGCCTCAGAAACTCAACACCTCTCCAAAGACTCACCTTCTAATACCATCACCTTAATGAAGAGAATTTAAACCAAGATACTCAAAGGAACACAAACCTTCATATTACAGCTTTCTATGAAAAAGCAGGATCTCAATAGTCAATAAATCTGTTGGAAAGTTGATCTTAGAAATCTGAGCTTTCAGAAGTACACAAATAAAATTTGTTTTTGCTTGTAAAGTATGTAGTTTCTAGAACTCCCTTAGAGCAGTCCAATCCGACTAGAGTATATTTCAAATGATAATATTGTTCTGCAAACATGAGTGTAAACATGCCTTCTGCTCATGGAGTTCTTATTGCCAGTGAAGAGGGCAGGGATAAAAGTCTCAAAAACAATAGTCCAGTACATGGTCATCAATGGCTCCTGGGGTCATTAAATGTTACCACTACTAGCTGTCAATCTCATTTCACAACTTGGGAACATGAATCACTGAAAAGTAAAAAAAAAATAATAATTATACTTAACTTCACCTGGCCAGTGGGACCAGGTCTGCTCTGACTCTAGATTCTCTGTCCCAACCAGAGCTCAGGGCCAAAATGAATACAAAGGTGCCACATGAATAGAGGACTAATGTAAACCTGGTAAAAGCAGTTTCATGAATGGACAAAAGGGAAAGAATTGTGGGAAGGAACCATATCCTATATCTGACACCTGGAGAATCAGGAGATTTTTACCTTCACATTGATTCCCTTCTCTTGAGAACAAAACTGTACTGAAAACAGACCCCAGAAACAGGTTAGTCATCAATGCAGACAATAAAGGACACTCTGGAAGTTACCAGGCTGTTTGGTGCATGTACAAGCAGTAAGAGCCACAGATCGGAAGACCTCAAATGGTTCACATGAGACCTCATTATTCCTGCATCTTCATTCCCTGGCTCACACAATGGCAGGCTGAGCTTGGAAACTCAAGGTTCTGTGTGCTGGCAGGTGATATACCCAAAAAATAGCATCTGCACATCTTTTCACAAGTATACTCATTCCACTCAGCCATAAACAACAGAGGAATTATATCATTTGTGGGAGATGGAGGAACCTGGAGCACATCAAATTAAATTAAATAAATCAGCTGCAGAAAGTCAATTTTCAAGTGCATTCTCTGATATGTGAAAGGTAAAAAGAAAAATGGAGTGAAAAAAGAAGTGGATCTCGAAAAAATTGGAGAGAGAATAGTTGAGTTTAGATTGATGGAAGAGAGGATAAGAGAGATGATTCAGGCACTGAGAAATGAGACTGATCAATGACGTTATGCCCATACATGTATATATTACAAATAAATATACTAATAAATTAATATAATGTCCTAATGTAAATGACATTTTTGGCACCTGTGACTGAAATTCAGCATGCTTCACAATTGAGCAACATTACTTCACCACTCCTTTTATGTATTTTTTTTTAAATAGGTTTCTGCTAAGTTGTTCAAGGCTTTGCCAACAGACAAAAAGCTGGGTGACCACTTTTTGTCTTTGTAAAAATACAAAGGTCTGTCATCCCCCTGGCTTATGGAGCACTCACTAGGCAACAAGTGCCAACTATTTATGACTTCATTTAATTCTCATCATAGTCTTGAGAAGCAAGTGGCATCATCCCCATCTTTAACATAAATAAATAATAGTGGCGAGAAATTAAAGATCTATTCAGGCTGAGTGAGGTGGCACATGTCTGCAATACCAGCAGATTAGGAGGCTGAGGCAGAAAGATTGTGAGTTCAAAGCCAACCCCAGAAAAACTGAGGTGCTATGCAACTCAGTGAGACACTGTCTGTAAATAAAATACAAAATAGGACTGGGGATGTGACTCAGTGGTCATGAGCCCCTGAGTTCAATCCCAAGTACCAAAGGAAAAGAAATCTATTCAAGCCTTAAAAATATATAAAAGCCAGAATACAAATATACAATATGTATTCAAGACCTTGGTCCATTAACATTTATTTTATACTAATCATAACATCTAGGAACTTCCCTGAAAGCTTAATAAATCAAATGCTTGAGAGTACTCCCCAGAGATTTTTGTTTCACTGTTTGGAGCTAAAGTCCAGGTATCAGGATAATTGACTCTAATGCTCACAATTAGGAATGGAATCACTTTTCTATTAAAAATCAGGGAAGCACAGACAAAGAGATTGGATTCACCTGGTCAATATTGTGTGTCAAGTCGACAGGAAAACCAGGGTATGTGTATATACTTCTGTAGCTCTCCAAAGAGCTCTCTGTGGCTCCAAAGAAAAGAAGACTACACAAAGCTGGAGGCGGAACACAAGCCAAACCCTCTGCCACAACTCACCCCACAATACTCCAATTCTCCTAGACAATAAGTGTGCATATAGGAGACAATTCCAGATGGTACCTTGGTGATCAATGGGCGACATGCAAAGAAATAGGGCACAACCAACTTTAGAAAAGGCAGAGGTGTGGCTGGGCCAGGGTGGGTACTAGTCTAGAGGATAAACTTTTCCAGGGCACATGAAGTCCAGGGCTTCCTACTCCCCAAATGAGCCTTGCCTTATCACACATATGCTTGTTCAACTATTTATGCCCTACTCCTATTTTATATTTCTCTTTCACATGGCTTTGGAGGTCTTGTGCTTTGGCATTTCTTATATTTTTTAATGCATCTTTCAAACTACCACAAAATCAACCATGAGGAATATTACCTGTACAGGTTACAGTTTTATTTTATTACCATTTAGCTCAAGTTCCCAAATCTCTCTGAAATACACATTTTTTAGTTTTTATAATTTTATTATCCCTTTACATATTGACAATGCTTGTGATAAAGCAGTATTCTCTGATTTCAACACTTGGAATATCAGTGACCTGCTTAAACTGATTGTACTTTCTTTTGATTCTCCATCATAAGCCTCCTTTTTATTTTTTTTACAGTATATATAACTTTATGTATAGTACAGAAAAGCCCAAGCTAATATTACATGGTTTCTCTCAGAGAAAGGGCAGGTACCTCCATTAGTGAGTATGAGGGCTCATCACAGCTTCCTTAGTTTGGCCTTCCACCATGGGCTATGACTCAGCTCAATGTTCAATCTTCCTGTGATCTCCTCAGCCTGTGGCCTTCAGCTCATCTTCTTCTTTTAAAATTTTAGATTAATTTTAATATTTTACAAAGACCCTGAATGACAAAAATGCCAGTTTGAAAATGGTGGCATACATAAACAACACTACCCAGAAATCAGGTGCTTCATGTGGGAACAAGCAAGGGAAGAGGAGCCTATCACACATGATAGAGAGAGGATCCTCAGAGCTATAGTGGAACCATTGGAGGATACAGAAATCCCTCACCTCAAAGTTGAGGCATTGTAAGTTGTTTAATGGGTCTGAACTAATCTTATCATACAATCAGAACAATAGCAACTGTGATTGGTACATGATTCCAATTGAGATGCCTTTCCAAATATGTCCAGAAAAATGTTTGGAGACCAGCTATCCCAGGATTGGTGTTATCAACCAAAAAAGAAAGTAAAATTAAGAGACAGCTGACATGTTACACTGGGAAAGCCACAGTTCTGTGTTTTCCAGGGGGATGTTTGTCATCTTTCTATAGACATTAAAATTATAGGCCTGCAGGGAAAAAACTTAAAGATGTCTTTCCTTAAAACATGCAACTCTTGAGGCTATTACCTGCACCACATTCTTCCTGGCCTCATCCATTTGGGTAATTGCCTCTGCATTCTTAGATTCAGAAGTAGTGTGCAGTTGGGTCATGGAAAGGCTGTGGAAGAAGGGAATTTTAGCATATTGCTGAGGTTTCTTGTAGATGAAGAAGAGAGACTTCAGCTCCAACAGTTCAATGCAGCCCAGAAAACTTTGTTCTGTATGATACATT
This sequence comes from Callospermophilus lateralis, assembly GCF_048772815.1. Taxonomy (NCBI): domain Eukaryota; kingdom Metazoa; phylum Chordata; class Mammalia; order Rodentia; family Sciuridae; genus Callospermophilus; species Callospermophilus lateralis. The sequence continues at coordinate 855,668 of NW_027514422.1, read as the reverse complement.
GAGGATATTTTCTTCTAACAATGTTTGCTTTTTAATTCATATCCTCCTAAAATGAGTCATTTTTTAAATAGGGATTGATGATTAATTTTAGTTTCTCATTTGTTCTAAGTTTAATGAGTTCTACTGATACAACTTACATATAGAATGTCATCTAGAAATTTTAAACATTACTTATTTGTATACATATTATAAAAGAAGACATGAGTTTTAACTTGATATTTTATAAACATTTATTTTATTTACATGTGGATCTGAGGATCGAACCCAGGACCTCACACATGCTAGGCTCACGCCACTGAGCCATATCATCATCTGTAATTTAGCATTTTTATTTATAAACTTGCTTCTGTAATATTAATAAATAAAATAGAACTACTATTGATGTGATTTCTATAATTTGAGTAATTATAAGTTTTTAAACTTTTAGAAAAAATGAGATTCTATGTTCAAAACTTCATTTCATAGAGGGCAATATCACAATGCCATAAACTACATATATTTCTTATAAAGTCTTTGGATCCAATTTAACTCAAAGAATTAAAAATTTCCTGACCCTGTACTCTCTCAGTTAGGAAATGTCAAATGAGAGGATCATAATAAAAGTGTTTGGAAGCACACTGAAAATTTTTGAAAATCAAATGAACATACTAGTAATTTCCTAATCCTGGATTAATAATACACAGGAATATAATTTCCAAGTTTAGAGGAGGAATATTGGTGTTGATTAGTTCTTTATGTATTAGTTTTATGTGTATATATATGTGCCTATATACACACATATGTCTTTTCCAATTTCTATTACAATGGAACTGTCTGACTCTAACTTTTCTTAAAGGAACATTTAGGTCAGAGGAATCTCATCCTACCCTGTCACTGTATTTCAATTTCTGATATTTTCACAAACTCAGGTTATTTTTTAGTTGTTTTTTTTTACTTGTTTGCTTGATTCTTTACATGAACAAGTAATTGTGAACCTGTCTCCTTCTCTGGTCACTGAAACACAAAGAACAAGATGACACAGAAAAGCCAAAGTTGTGGGGAAGAAAAGCAGGAGTTGAATTTTACATAACGACATCAATCAGAGAGACAGACTGCCCTTTAGGAATCCATGGGTTTCCTAGTAATGAAAGCTTGGCATCTGTGAAAAAGCACTCTCTGGCTTTTTATTTCTTTACTTTAAGATTAAACAGATGTTAACTTTATGAACCATATAAATTTATTGACCATCAACTATGTGAAAAATTTAAGGCTAAACTCTTGGATGAAGAGTTCTTTAAGCCACTGTGCATTTTCTAGTTTTCATGGTAATTGCTCTCTAATTTAGAAACTGTGAAGAACAAGAATTTCTAGACAATTTTATAATTAGAAAGAGGCATATAATTTCAAACTACTCATATAAGCATATATTACATTAATACATCTGAATAAATGAAGCATGTGAGATCACAAAACAAAAACATGGTCCTAAAACTCCCCACACAGTTATGAAAAGTGCTGTAATGACAAAGCAAAATAATTGTCTTTTGGGTCCAAAGCATGAGGTTTCAAAGTCCTGTAGCTAATAAATATCTATACCCTCTTTATTTCAAATTTATTGCTGTGCATGCATTATCATAATTTGTTTGAAGGATCATGTGTTGATCTAGTGTTTCATTCCAAACAACTCTCTTAAAAGTACTAAGAATTTTTTTCTAATATCCATCACTAATAGTATTAGTACCATAGTTATATGGTGATTTTTGAGCCTAAAGGAGAAGTTTACTTAAAATTTAAAAATTATGTGTCACTGAAAAGGTAGAAGATATACTATATTAAAGCTGGCTTTATTGTCTAGGAAATAGAAATATCAAAGGAATTATTTCCAGGTATTTGGTCATTTTTGATGTACTGATCTCTGTATAATAAATAAAATTTAATTATATTTGCAGATTTATGGAACTATGCTTCAAATTAAATGTTCCTTGAGAAAGAATATTAGTGTTTTTAGCTTCTACATCTATGTCTAGAAAATTTACACAATATCATTAAAATTATATGTTTCCTGTAGAAATGCTATTCACTGTATTGTATTTGGAGGAGATTAATGGATTTGGTATTTTTGCTTCAAATATGTTTTGTCAAAAAAAAACAGAACATGGTTATAAAGATTTTTTTATATTATATTATCAATTTATGGTGACGTTTTTATTCTCTTTCAAGCACAACTATATATAAAAAAATAGTGATTCTTTTTTTTTGGTGTCATGTTATGTTCCAAAATTCTTATCTTTTGTGAAACAAAATGATAATTTTGTAGTGCAGAATTACATCCTTAAAAAGCCTATTTTATTTCCTCCAATTTTAATCATGGATCTAAATTCATATTAAAATGTATTGAACATTTTTGACTGTGTATTATAAACCCATAAACTAAGCTAACTATTTTACTTAGAGACCTGGATCTTCAAATATACAATTCTATTTTACCCACAATTAATTAAAGTAACAGTAAAATAGAAGCATAAAATGAGATAAACATTCACAATGAAAAGAGGAGGTGATCTCCAGTGACAAAAGACTTCAAAGAACTTCTGGAAAACAGAAAGTATGGAATCAGATGAAGGATGCATTTGAGTTCTAATTAGGGCTCCCAAGGAGGGAGATTAAGACCATGACTAGGCATTTTGGAAGTCTCTAAGATAGGGTGCTTCAGATCAGCACAATGGAAATAAAGGGAAGGAAGCTTGCTTGGGTGCACAGAATCTGGGTTTGTAGTCTTATCTCAAAGGAGGATTTTGCTTACTCCAAATGAAATTTTGGAGTTGTCTTGCACTCTCATATTGGGTCCTAATTGAGACATAGAGTGTGATTTACATGAGTCTCAAACAGTCTTGAGTGTTGGAAGCCTTGAATGGTCATAGCCAGAAAAACTCTCTTCTACTGATGAAAATATTTTGAAAAGACCACTTTCAGCAATTGTCTGGGAAATGAATTCTTCTGTCCTTATGGTGCCATAAAGCACAGTTCCCTATAGTGACACCACAAAAATTCGCTTTTCAGTCAAAGTTCTGTACTTAGTTTATGGTACTGGTGACAGTCTGTTCCTGAAAGAAAAAAAAAACTTATAAAAAGGAAAACAGGGCAATTAATTACAGTTTTGACAGCTGTGTAGACTGAATGTCAAATTAATGTCATCTTGTGTTTTTTCTGCTCTTCTTTTTAGATCCCCTAAATGGACTTTTTTTGGTCTCTACAACTTAGCTGATTGAGTGAAACTCATACATATGTCCAAATCAATTGAGCCTCCTCACCATGATTTTCTTAAGACACAACTATTTCACTGGTCTTTTTACAATTCCTGTATGGAAAGTGAGTACTAAAAAGAAGAGAATTGGATCATCTGTTTTCAAATTGAATCATCTGAGTTTTTATCTCCATTGCAACATGGAATCAATGTCCTTCTGATAAGGAGAGTGAATTGACCTAGCTAGGAATGTACTTTCTCCTCTTGCTTTCTGTTTTTTTTTTAGTACATAGAATTTTGAGTCCTCAGGTACAGTTTAAATTTTAGTTCGAATCTTGTTAGACATCCTGGTGGAATAGTGTCCTCTTAAATAATTAGGATTTCTAAAACTAGAGGATGCGGAAGCATGGTGTAAGAAAATGTAATTGCCAAGTGGGTTAATGGGAGTGATAGAGAATGAAGAATCTTCAACTTTGACAGTCTAGCTCCTGGACCTATGTAGTCTATCTCTTGGTAGCACAAACTGATATAATGTTATGTAATTTAAGAAGTATAAGCAGCATCATCACCTGTTCCAGAATTCTACCAGGCCAGTACCTTTTTATTTATTTATTTTTTGTAGGTGAAAATACAGTGAATAACATGGTCATAGACCCATATAATATCTTTGTTTTTTCGTTAACTGTGGTCTCATTCACTTTTATGCATGGTCCCTTGGCACTTTATTAATGGTGCGTGCTTAGGATTTATTGTCCCTAAAAGCAAAATGTAAAAAAAAAAAAAAAAAAAAAAGTTTGGGTTTTTCTGGTTAAAATTATTTCTTCATTAAAAGAGGTCCACTTGTTGATTTATGATGAGAGAATGATGAAAAGAATGATGCTGTCACAAGTACATAGAAATAGACCTCTCTTCCTAACTGGCTGGATATTTGTAAGAAGTATTTGATAGATAAAATGCAGTGACTGGAAACCACTATGGTACTCAGTCCTCAATGATCCTGTGCATCATCAGAGGCTGGATAAATAAAACTAGCGAAGTCAAGTTGTCAAGTTGGTTGTCTTGTACAATGTCCATGATATATTTGCTTTGGTATTTGATAGCATGAAATCTCATGATATTTACACTGCATTATCTCTTTCAGAGATCCATCCTGATTACTGTACCCCCAAAATTTTATAGTCTTCAAAAGTTCCTTCTAGACTCTTGAAAAGTCTTAATTTCTTCCTATAAGTTTATGTACCTTCTTAGCTGAGGTAACATTTTTTACAGTGTAATTAAGGATGAAGTGTGCTGCCAAGTATTCTTCTCTTTAGAAAGAGATTTTTCCACTTTTCATTTTTCAAGGCAAACCCTGAAAGATACTGTACAATGATGATATTTTATTTCCATTTACCTCTAAATGAAGCTAACTCATATTTATTTCTAGTAACATTTTGTTAAAAGTTGGCCAATTTCTTCTTCTATATGATTTATAAAGGGACCTTGTCCCAAAGAAGGGAATGAATAGGTGTTGTAGCAATTCTTTGCTCTGAAATTTATTGGGGTTTTCTGAAAAAAGTGTAACTTCATGATTATCTTCTTGATTAGTTATTTGCCTAGTTATGGTCACACTTGTAGAGTGTGAAATGCAAAGGATGATAAAGAGTAAAAAAAGTAGAAGCTATACATTTATTATGCTTTTGTAACTGAAGAGTTTTGTGAAGTACTTTATGACTTGCATAACTCTCTACCTTCCATTTAAAGTCATAAGATAAAATTCATCTTTATTTTTTGTGTTTCACAAATAAACTTCTAAAAATAAAATTTACACCTATTTTTCCTAATCCTGTTCATGATTTTTCCATTTTCTTGATTATATGAAATTTTCATAACTCATACTAACTTGATAATCTGTGTCATTTCCTGGCTTACAAACAATTATTGATTTTTGTCTCTTTTTATTTATAGTTGGCCTCCAGTGACTAAGAGGAGGACTCCTTCCTGTCTGCTCCTCCCAGGCCTGCTCCAGCCTCTCAGCTTCCCAGACCCTCATGCAATTGGTTGTAAATTCTTCCAGAAGCTTTTTTACTGTCTAATTTTCAGAACTAAAAATAAAAAATAAAATAAAAACTTAAAAAAAACGTTAAAATGCAAAATGTGGAGGGAGAAAGCAGTATATATATATATATATATATATATATATATATATATATATATATATATATATATTTGCAATTAGGCTTTTTTAAAATTTTGAAAATATTTTTCTTTTTTTAATGTGGGTCAGCCACTGATATTTCATCAAAATATAACAGTTTCTTTGTTGAGTTCAGGTAACCAAGGAATAGCCACACCCTCAGAACAAAATAAAACACACACATACAAAAAAAAAAAGAAAAAAAAACAGAATCATCTTTAACCTAACGTTTTATAAAATGTCTCAGATCCTCGTAACTTGCACACAAGCTTCTGTGTTCAGTTGAATTGTAACTGCTTTTTGTATTTGGAGAGAGTGTGACCACTGAACTTGAAACCTTTTATTCTGAGTGTCTTGGTGGTTTTTGGTGAGATTAAGTAGGTGACAGGGTGAAGAGAAAGTGGGGAGCTCTTCGCATTTATAACATGAGTTTTTCTCCACAGTCTACTCTCAGCTGCCAGACCTCAAGTTTTTCTTACACTGGTATACTTTAACTATTTTTTTTTCCCCTTTACCAATAATTTTTAACAGCAGTTTATCAAACTACACTTATTAAGAACAATTCTAAAAGTAAAGTTATAGTTCACCTCACCAGTATACACTTATTACTTATGGTTTCACTCACCTGCTATGCCTGTTTTTAGTGTCTGAAAAACATAGATATTATTTTCCATATTTTATCCAGTTTCTTACATGTATATACTGGAAAGAAAATCTGGTCTGGAAATATTCCATTTTGATTGAATGCTATATTCAAGAAAATAATATTTAAACATGCTAAACATATCTACAGAATTTCTCAAGAAGCTATGCTTTAACCAAATAGAATATCCTTAAAAAAAAACTATGGTCAGCTTCAATAAAGCAAGAATAGAACCCAAGTATTTATCATTAATGATAGATTATAGATTATACATACATAATAACCACAAGATTTAAAGAAAAAATCGTATTCAACCTGGAATTCTAAACTGAAGCAGACAGTCAATTAATGAAAAATAATAATAGATTTTCATTAATGATAAAATTCTAAAAAAGCAATTTTCTGTGCCTCATTTCAAAGAGAGTTACTCAATATAGAAAAAAATAAAACAAAAAGAGCACAGTTTGTGGACAGAAATAGTGGTTCTAATTACAGAGCTCAAGAAAGTTATGCTGATTCTGCAGTAGACCTTGAAAATAGTTTTATTAGCTTACCTCAGTCATACCTTTAAAATGATGCTTTAATAGAAATATTAGCTAGTAAGTAATCAAATGATTGAATACAGCAAAAGTTAGAAAATTCTAGTGATCTATTTTTCATACCTCACACACAAAAAAAATGAGTATTGGAAAATACAGGAAAAACAAAGTGATAAAAAAGAAAGCAAAAACCCACTAAACAAATAATGGAAAGTCAAGTTCTGCATATGAAACACAGTGAAATGTGCACTCTTTGTAACATTTGATGAGATAGAAGAAAGTAGTACTGATTGTTCTTGATGGTAAGAACATCCCTCCATGAGCAGCATTCATGTCCTGATATTGGATGTTAGAAAGGCTAATAAATTAGAGAAAGAAAGCATTCTTACTTCTTGTGTGTGTTTTGTGATGAAATCTTTTTTAAAGTCAAATTTGTGGAAATGCTTACTGGTTTTTAACCTTCATAAATTTTCTGTAAACAATGAATGCAACACATAATTATTTTTAAAAGGGAATAACTAACTGACGAAGCATGAACACAGGTACTTGTAACTATTGAAAAATAGAGTGGGGTGTGGTGGTGTGTACAGATGCTGATACTCAGAAATAATAAAGTTTCCAATGTAGATTAAGCAAGAAATCACAGAATGCATATCATTCTGATTTCATAAATGATAATCAATTAAACACTAAAGCCTTTTAATATTTCATTCATTAGTCCTGAAAAGAAAGAAGTGGCCCCATAAGCTAAATTGGTTTTCTTCGCTCTCTAATTGCCATTGGAAAAAATAATGGGAACACCTAATACATTGTGAAGGGTCTTCTATGTATATATTTCAAGATTATGGTCAATATCAGACAACTAGTAGTATGTATGGCTAAATTTATTGCGTTTTAGAACTTTACATAGTTGCAGATAGAGTGGAGGATGCTGATTTGGGTCTAAATTTTAGAAACTACTGTTTTATATGGTACTGGGGATTGAAACCAGGGGTGTTTTATCATTCATATATATTCACAATTCTTCAATATTTTATTTTGAGAACTGGTCTCTTTTAGTAACCAAGGGTGGTCTTGAAGTTGCGATTCTTCAAGGCCTCAGCCTCTATGATTTTTCAGATTACAGGTATGTACCACCACATCAGGCCAGGACACTACCTATTAATTTTTACATGCATCTAATAATCAAAACTATTTAAAATATTCCTGCCTTTTCTTTTATTTAAAATATTCAATACTAACTTTCTGACATTGTTGGAGAGCATCTTCTCCTTCCCTCCTCCCACTCTGCCTGGGGCACTCACAGAAAGAAACCAGAAAAACTGTTCTGAAAATATACTAAAATTCACTCTACAGTCATTCATTTCTAAACAGAACAAAAAACAAACAAACAATTATACTGAAGCCAGAGACAGTGGAACAGGCCTGTCATCACCAACAACTTTGGAGGCTGAGGCAGTAGGACTGCAAATTGGAGGCCAGCCTCAGAATCTCAGTGAGAGTCTGTCTCTAAATAAAATATAAAAAAGGCTGGGGATGGGGCTCAAGAGTTCAATGTCCCTGGGTTCCATTCCTGGTACCAAAAAAAATAAAAAAAAATGCAGACTTCTTGTGCTCATGCTGGACATACCTGGAAATGGATGATTACAGCAAAGACAAAGATGGAGGCAATGAGATTCCTGAGATAGAGGAGATTCTGGTGCGAGAAAACCTCTCTAAGGGCTTGGACTTTGTCTGTGTTCATGGCCCAGAGATGGAACACTACAAGATGGCAACCTCCAATTCCATGTCTGTTGGCAGAGGAGGACACAAACGTGAAGGGAAGAACAAAGGGCTGGACTCCGCTGGGTCTTGGGCCTCCTCCTGGCCAAAGCAGAGGCAGGAGAACAGAATTAGCCAGGAGACTCAGCCAGGAGACTCACGGACCAACAGTCACAGGGTCAGAATCTGGATTTTTTGGCACCAAGGATGGAACCCAGGGGCCCTCAGTCACTGAGCCCCACTCTCAGCCTATTTGTATTTCATTCACTGACAGCATCTCACTGAGTTGCTGAGGCCTTGCTGTTGCTGAGGCTGACCTCCAAGTTGATATCCTCCTACCTCAGCCTCAGCAACAGGCAGAAAGGGGCCTGGCCTGAGGAAAAGGCAACAGACCAGCCAGGGACACTGCAGCACAGGGCACCAATGTCTGAGCACTTCAGAAATGGCATGAGACTGACTTTAGAACAAGAACACAGTGGGAAATACTGTCACCATGGCCCCTGCGGCCCAGATCAGTGCTTCACTAAACGTGGCATCTGTGGGCAGAGTGGCTAACAGCTGGGGACTCAGATGTCCCAGTCTCTCCCTGGGACTGCATTTTCCTGTCACCCCAGAGTTGGCACATTGACTCATGTCACCTTCTGGATGTCCACTCAGATGGGCCATTTGTCCTGTAGACCACATGGACAGGATATCTGTGACAGAAACGCTGTCCTAGCTTTCCCTGGCCCCCTGGCATACCCATGGTGGTCTTCTTACAGCCCCTCTCCCTGCCACCTGTGGCTGTGTAGGACAACCGCTGATGTTTCTATGGTAAAGAATCTGGAGACATGAAACCTTGAGCATTTTGTAAAGGAGGAAGTTCAGCAATCTCAGTAGGAGAGAGTAGGGACTTGTCCTGGCTCCTCTTGCCACCAATGACCTCTCTGAATCCCTGCACTTGCTCCGCTGAGCCATAAGTGGACCCTCAAACAGACCAACTCATCTCTGCCCCAGGGCCTTTGCACCCGCCAGGTTCTCTAGATGGACCTGTATCACTCTTCCCCAGTCACCCCATCTTCCTTCTCTGCTCTATTATGACCCCGGGGCCCTGGGATGACCCTGACGCTCACTCACCTTACGTTCTATCCCTTTGTATTATTAGCACCCACAGAAGCGCCTAGTGCTTAACAGCACCTTACTGACAAATGTCTGGAATGAAAGGTGGGTGACATCAATGGCAGGGTGTGGGCCTTAGAAGCTTTCTGAATGTTTAACATGGTCATTTCTTGCAAATCACTACCCTCTGATCTCTAGGAAATGGGTTGTTTCATGCACTAGTGTTATGGGGGCAAGAGCCATGTGACATCTGTACTGTCCACCTCCCTCCCAGCCTGGACTGTCCCAAACCTCAGGGAAGAAGGACCAACTGCACTCTCCACTCTAGGGGCCCTTCCACACCCCACTTTACAGGTCACAAGCTGACCCGTGGTGGCACTCCTGCTAACAGGAAAGCCTTTCAGCTGAAAGCTACCTGAGCCTGCTCCACCATCCTCTTGCCCGTCCTGGGCCTGTCCCCGTGGCTCCACCATTTTGGCTCCTTACAACACCACTAAAAGCCCCCCAGGTAAGATCTCTGCCCCAACGAGGTACCAGAGGTGGCCAAGGCAGCCACCTCCATGTCTCAGTTGTCTGTGGCCTTCATCTCTCCCTAAGTCCTAAGGCCCTCACTCTGATGTCACACTGGCTGACTCAGGCTGAATGGCTTTGCCACCTTGCCAGACATTTTCTCAGCCTGTCTCCAAGGGACAGCAAATCATTCCTTCAAAACTGTCCCCTCACTCACCATCCTGCTCCAGAGCAAAGTGGTCCTCTGGCTGGCTGCCACGGCCCAAGCCTTCGCTGACTGGTCCCCTATGGTCACCACTGCTCCCACTCTTTTTGAAGGCAGCCCGCCGCCAAAGCCAGGAGATCTTGGCAGACTCCTTAACTCCTACCCAGTTTCATCGCCACATCCACAGCTGGGGCCCAGCTGCTTTGCCCCCAGATCCTCAATTCAACTTAGATTTTCTGAAATTCTAGGAAGAGTCTCGTGTCACCTTTGCCTACTCTTCTGTAAGTGTCGCCGACACTCCTACCTGGGGTCCAGTCTTTCCCATGGGATCTCTCAGGCACCCTGCAGGGACTCATCTGCAGTTTCCTCAATTTGATGTCATGGCACTGAAAGCCAAGAACCAGCTCCACAGTCAATTCCAAAAAAACACAAAAAATGCACACAAATATTTTCCATGAGAGACTTCCCAGCAAAAATCAGATTCAGGGATCAGAGGCCAAAAGAAAAAGAAAAGAAAAAAAAGTCAATTTCCCTCTTCTAAGAAGTCTCACATGTTTTTCAATTTTTATTTTATTAAGATTTTTAAGCCAGGTGTCGTGGTGCATGCCTGCAATCCCAGTGCCTCTGGAGGCTAAGGCAGGAGGATTGCAAATTGGAGGCTAACATCAACCAAATTGGGGCTCTAAGCAACTCAGCGAGACCCTGTCTCTGAATAAAATACAAAAGAGGGTTGGGGACGGGGCTCAGGGGTTAACTGTCCCTGAGTTCAATCCCAAGTGCCTTCCTCCCCAAAATGGCAATACTGTGGGTTGAACCCAGGAACAGTCATTCTACCCATGACTGTTTTGAGACAGGGTCTCACTTGTTTGCTAAGGCTGTCCTTGAACTTGTAATCATCGAACTAACTGCTCCTTGCCTGAAAAAGTGGTTTGGTGTAGAAATTTCATTTTTAGAATCTTATTCGCTAAGAACAACTGCTAAAATATGTGCAGATGATTGCCCAAGGATATTCACTTCCGTGCTAACTGTGACTGAGAAAGGACTGAAATGTCCACCAGAAGACAATAGACTAAAATCAACACTTCTTTATCTTTTCAGTGCAGGTTCCTGCTAAGAAATTTGAGGCAGGATTACTCTGTGGCATGCTAGCTGTCCTTGAAATATGCTTATAAGACATGAAAGTTTAGATATCATTTTGATTGTAAGTGTTGTTGTTGTAATTATTATTATTATTATTATTATTATTATTATTATTATTATTATTATTATTATCATTTGGTACTAGGGATTTAACCCAGGACCACTTAACCCCTGAGCCCTGTCCCCAGCTCCTATTATATTTTATTTAGAGACAGGGCCTCACTAAGTTGCTGAGGCTGGCCTCCAGCTTGTGATCCTCCTGCCTCGGCCTCCTGAGCTGCTGGGATGACAGGCTTGAGCTTCTGCACTCAGCTATAATTTTAAACATTTGCACACTGAAAATTCAGAAGAAATGATTCTGAAACAGTTATTTTCCCCCAGAGGAATACTCTGCATACATGAAAACTTCCTGCAGATGTGCCCAACAGGAGACAGGGCCCTTACCTTGGTCGGTGTTGATGGTGGTGGGGTTGAAGGCCTTCCCCAGGATGGTTTCACAAATGTTGCTTGAGATGGAGAGGGAAAAGCCAGAGCCCAAGCCGTTCCCTTTATAATGAAACTCATCCAAAAGGAGGACGATCAAGCCTGCCACAAAGAACTGCAGAATTAAAATAAATTAATTAATAAAAGTGAACTCTGTGTTACTGGCCCCAGTGCCCTGGTTCCTTCCATCTTCAATGACAGGGCTCTCTGCTATGAGGGCCAAATTAGAGACCCTTCTCAATCTGCCTCATGGGAATTCAGAAGCCAAAGCCAGGGTCTTTCAATTCTCTATTATTTTTTTTTAAATCTATTTTTTAGTTGGAGGTGGACACAACAACTTTTTTTTATTTTTATGGGGTGCTGAGGATCGAGCCCAAGGCCTTGTACATGCCAGGTGAACCTCTGCCACTGAGCCCCAGCCCCAATATTTTTTTTGTTTCTTAATTTTTTTTGGGTTTGCAGGTGGACAGCAGGCCTTTATTGATTTCAATATTTCTCGTTGTAGATGGGCACAGTGTTTTTATTTGAATGATTTCTTTTTGGGCGGTGACCAGCCTCCAACCTGGGGCCTTACCCTGCTCAGGCCAGTGTTTAGCCTTGAGCCTAACCCTGAGCCTGGCATGGCCCAAGGTCTGGCTGAGTACTGCTGAGGAGGAAGAGGGACAACAGGGTCACTCAGAAAGCGCGGTGAGAGTGGGGGTTCACCTGAGTGGTGATCAGAAGGCAGATCCCAGAACCCATCTTTGAGGGGGTCCCTGTCCATGCCTGTCATCACATCCATAATGGACTGGCCGATGGTGACAATCATGCCAAACACTAGGGTCCAAAGAAAATCTTGAGCAGAGTGTGGCAGGAATATAGATGACAAATACTGACACTGCCCATAGGCAAGTGCTTTACTAAACTTCAGATCAGTCATCCTAAATTCTTTTTTTAAAAAATGATCTTAAATTCTTAATATGGAAAAACATATTTAAAAAATTGTCAACGGTAAGGAGAAAACTTCTGAGGCTGTAGCTCAGTGGTAGAGTCACTGAGTTCCATTTTCAGGTTTGCAAAAAAAAATATTAAACACAAAGAGAGAAAGAGAAAAAAACACCCAATTTGGGCTTTAGAAAAATAATGCAAATTTTTTGTTTGTTTGTTTTGATTTTGGTACTAGGGATTGTACTCAGGGTCACTCAACCACAGAATCTCATCCCCAGCCCTATTTTGGTTTTATTTAGAGACAGAGTCTCACTGAGCTGCTTAGGGCCTCGCTTTTGCTGAGGTTGGCTTTGACTCACAATCCTCCAGGATCAACCTTCCGAACTGCTGGAATTAGAGGTGCGCACCACTGCACTAAGCCAAGTATATTATAAAATGTCAAAAATAAAAATTAAAAAACAAAACCACTTATTAGGCTTTAGAAGGATAATGAATTAATTTAAGGCATTGAATAATAAATGCATTACTTAATATTTAATAATGCATTACTTAATTCATTAATGATTAATGCATTAATACATAAATATATTCTACAATCTTGATTTGTGTCTGAAACTCACAATTTAAGTTAGATGGATTTCTCACTGAATTATTTAACCTACTAACTTAAGATCTCAAAGACATGCTGTATGGAAGATGGCAGAGTAGAAAATTGTAAATATTGTTTTCTAAATAGCACATTCCAGTTAACAGAGGCTAGGCTTGGCTGACTCTGAGGCTGGACCCCATTATTGGGGCTGCCTATCATTTGATACAGCCAATACTCTTAACCTAGTTTAACAGCATGTAGAAACTGAGACTCCAGAACTATTATCTAAATTTCTTCCACATCAAAAAATCTAATCAACAGCAGAGCTGGACTGAGAGGATCACCTTTTTGCTCATTAAATCTTTTTAAATACAGAAGAAAAATAGCACTTGCTAAATAACTACCATGTGTTAGGCACTGTGAGAGTGATTATTTAATTTAATCCTCTTTTTTTATATACTGAGGACTGAGCAGACGTGCTTCACCTCTGAGTCTCATCCCCAGCCATTTTTTATTTTATTTAGAAACAGGGTCTCACTGAGGTGCTTAGGGCCTCACTAAGTTGCTGAGGTTGACCTCCAAATAGTGATCCTTCTGCCTCAGCCTCCAAAGCTGCTGTAATTAGAGGCATACTCCACAGCATCTGGCTTTGATTGAATACTTATGACAGCTCTGAAGTAGATGTCACCTCCTTCGTGAAGTATGGAAATCATGGCTGGTGAAGGGGTGACCTCCATGCACTGATCCTTCAAGTCCATGCTCTGGGGCATTCCTGCCCTCCCCTGCCCTGCCTGGCCTTCCCCCATTCCCAGCACCTCCCAGAAGTGCTCTCTCACTAACAGGCCATGGAGCACCTACAGGGTCGGCAGGCAAAGCACACAGGCCAAACTGGGCTGTTTTAATGCCCCCAATTTTAGAGCCAATTCAAATTCTGAACTAGACACCAGAAATTTAGCCATGATCTTTCTTGAAGTTCTGGGCTCACGTTGAAGAGGGCTTGGTCTTTTGGGGTGTCACCCACTTCAATCATCTTGGTGCAAGCCAAGAGCTGCATGATGAGGCCCAAGGTGACCATTGCAGAGATACTGAGCTCCATGAGTGTGCCTAAGGAAACGGGCAGCCACAAAGCCCCTGTGAGCTCAAGAAAGCAAGACATTATTTAATAAAATGAACCTACAGAATTGAATGTGACCCCTTTTCCACGTTGGATGGGCTTCAGGTTGCTGGCAGCAATTATAGCATAACACCCCAAAACCAAAGATAAGAACACAACTGAGTCCCTCTGTCGAGCCCACCAGACACCATGTCATTCTGTTTGGAAACTCACGTACCCCTCAAGAGCCTGCTGCATTCCCATCCCCATGGACAGATCCATTCTGGATGGACAGAGGACAGAGACTCCCGTCCTTCATCAGTTCATAAAACTGGAGAACATTCCAATCATTTCCTGACTCTGCAAATGGGGCTGGCACATTTGGATCTAGTTGGGAATCAACCTTCCCTTTCCATCATGTTCAGATGAGCTCTGATTCTGAGTGACTGGAATCTTTTTGGAACCCCATTTTTAAACCGTGTCCATCAAATGCACCATCAACATACACAAGAAAATCATTTCTAGACCCACAGGTGACTGGTTAGATTTGACCCTCCACTGTCACTCGTGGTTTTGATCCATATATTTCACCTGTAGATATGAAAAAGATGCAGCTGAGAAACCACTAGAGAGTTCCATAGAGTGTTCTATGTCTACTCACCATCTCATTTCAGGGATTTCAAATACTCTAGTTTTTTTAAGTTTTCAGAAATTCTCAAGCAGAGACTTATCTTGCTCTTCCAGGTTTTGTATTGCATTCAAACCCAACTCTAAAGAAGATGGTGTTTCCCAGGCTGAATGCACCGTTGATCAGGCTATTTGACATGGCACATGCAGACTTTCCAGGCCACAGAGCTGCCCATTCTCTTAGCTCCACAGAAAGGCTGTAGTTCAACTAAATGGTGCTGGTCTAGCAGAAAAGAGGCACAGTGAGTCTAAGCCTCTCGCTGTTGGAGGCCAGAATCCCTCACATCGAGTAGAAAGGGTCCACAGAATCTGAGGCCATAATACCAAACAAAGGATCTGGAAACAAGTAGAAACCAAAGGAGTGGCACATGGTTCTCCCCTCTCCCCCTTTCCCCAACAAAAGCACAGGAGACCGGATTGACCTGACAGCAGACTAAGAAGATGAAAATGGGGATGGCTCGCCACAGCACCTTTGCCTTCAACTGGATCTGCAGAAGAGGTAGAATCAGAGGACATGAAGTTTCCCAGTAAGTCATTAAAAATAGAGTCCAACAGACACTTTCTCTGATCACCAAGAAAGGCCAAGGTGGGCTGGGGGCACAGCTCCATGGGGAAGCACTTGCCGAGCATACATGATGTTCTGGGTTTAGTCTCCAACAGAAAACCTCCACCAAAAAAGCGAAGAAGCCAAAACATGCACCAAGCAGAGTCCTGAAAGGTGAGTCTCATGCTTTCTGTGAACAAAGCCAATGCGAAGATGTCCATAGGTGTCACATCTGGGAATGCTCATATTATACAGCATCATGATCTTCCCACTGCTTAAGTGAGTTCAATGGCAAAGCTGTACTCTTAACCATTGACATGAACAGTTTAGATCCTCAAGGAGGGGCAAGAGGAAGGCAAGTTCAAAGACAGCCTCAGCAAAAGTAAGGCAGTGAGCCACTCTATGGGACCCTGTCTCTCAATAAAAAAACAAACTAGGTCTGGAGACATCTCTCAGTGAGTGGTTGCTTCTGAGTTCAATCCTAGGCATAAGTAAGTAAGTAAGTAAGTAAGTAAGTAAATTGTTTCTGTTGTTGATATTTTTAAAATAATATTTAATCTTTATTTTATTTACCTCTTCTCTGATGTTTAGTATTTTTTATTCTACTAGCTTTGGGTCAGGCATGTTCTTGATTTTCTACCTGCTTGAAGAGGAAGTCTTGGTTGTTTTCTTTTTTGATATAGGTATGTACTGCTCTAATCTTAAAACTGCCTCTGCTCTATGATATAGGGTTTTTTATTTTGTGTTTCTATCATTTTCCTCAAGAATCTTTAAAAATTTCCATTCTGTTTGTCATTGACTCTGCTATTTGAGAGCTTTTTGTTATAATCGCAGACATGCAGGATGTTTCTGAAGTTCCGCCTGTTGTAGGTTTCCAGTTTTATTACATTGGGTTCAGAAAAAAAGTTATTTCAAATGATTTTTAGCTTTTAAAATTTGTTAAGGTTTTTTTATGACTTAATCTGTTGTCTATTCTGGAGAATGTTGTTGGTATTGTTGTGAAGAATTTGTCGTCTTTTGGTTTTTGTAGGAAAGTTCAGTTAAGCCTATCTGCTCTGCAGTGTACTTTAAATTCTGTGTAAAGCAAGAAGAGACAGAAGCAAGGTGTTGTGTATGTTGTATTTCTGATGAGAGGATCAAGTCTGTGAGATATTCTAGAGTACTTATGGTTTTGTTTTTGTGACTTCTGGTAACAAATAGGGTTTATTGTGTGTGTGTGTGTGTGTGTGTGTGTGTGTGTGTGTGTGTGTGTAGGGGTGTTGTATGTTGTATTTCTGTGTGCATGCATACTCAGTGTTTGGTTATATCATGTGCATGCCTTCAGGAAGTGTAGAGTATATAGGAATGTATAAGCCTGCATTTGGAAAGTATACATTATAATTGCATGTCCGTCAGTACCTGGGTGATAACACGCAGGTGTATTTGTGGGTATATATATATATTTTTTAGAAAGGAAGTGGTGCTGTGTGTATTTGGGGAAAGCAGGGATAAAGGTGATTTATGCATCTGTGTTTTTGTTGGAATGGCAGTGAGTTGTGGGTCATGCACCTGTTTCTAAATGTGAGGTGTTTTAATGATATCTGTGGTGAAAGGGGTTTTAATGAGTGTGCATATTAACATGTATGTGCCTCAGCAAGACGTGTTCACAGGTCTCTGTGGCTGGGTGGCATGTGTGCATAAAAATCTCTTTGAACTTCCCTAAGATTAAGTGGAACCAGAAATACCCTGATTACAAAAATGTAACATTCTTAACCCTAAATGACACAGGTACAACCACCCACATACACACATAAACATGAGTCCATATTCCCAGAATCACTTGATACGCAAACACCAACTCCAAAAAACACATAAAGTTTCTCAACCCTCTCCAAATGTACACAACAATGATGTCACCTACAATCTACTCATTGTCATTTCCCAAATACATACATAACACTTGTATTGCCTTAATACACATATTTTACCCTGCACTCTAATGTCACACCCTTCCCTAAACAAAAAAATGAAATTAAATTAAAAAATCAATATTTTGTGAATATCGAAAAGTATTCACCAAAATACTAAATTCAAACACTCTTCTTAATAATTATTCACAAGTCCCACCATGTCATAATAGCCCATATACACTGTCAGTACCTAATCCTCTTAACTTGTATTCCCATATAAATATAACTTCTATATTATCTCAGTGGAAACACACACTACCCATCTACTATTTGAGAATGAATAATCAGCCATCACACTTCCTAAATACTTTCACAGTCCTAGATTATACAAGTCTGGGAACACACATGTCCATCTGAATCTACAAACCCACAGTACTCCCACAGACCTAAAGTACATGCAGCCACTCTCTCACTATTAAAGGGCACAGAACTCATTATTAATGTACAAAACTGCTCATTCTTTCTGATATACTCAGTTAACAGCACACAACACTGTGGAGCTCTAAAATCCTCAATAGCAAAAACTTCCTATCTTCCAGATGCCTGACTCTAAACCCAGAGTTCCTCATGCCCAAATTAATACAAATATACAGCAAAATCCAAACAATTCCAATCAATAACCTTCCTTACAAAGTCTCAAACATATTCCAGTCGCCTCCATGAAACACTTAAAATATATATGAAGTAGGACTGAAGAGGCTGGATACCACAGGAATTTTCAGAAAGCAGGTTTATTGGATGTTGCCAATCAGTCCAGAGTGTGGCTCATGCCTGAAATATTCTAGGGACAGATAATTTCAAAATATTTTGACTTTTTTGTCCCATGGGGGAAAAGGGCTTGAAGATTCACTTGACAAGTGTTTTTCATTCCATTCTCTAGGCCAGACAGAGGTTTCACACGTATTTACCAAAAAAAAAAAAAAAAAAATCTGGCATTTACAAGAAAGAGGAAGCTCCCAACAACAGTAAC
Organism: Callospermophilus lateralis; assembly: GCF_048772815.1. NCBI lineage: Eukaryota > Metazoa > Chordata > Mammalia > Rodentia > Sciuridae > Callospermophilus > Callospermophilus lateralis. Next base: position 837,131 of record NW_027514422.1, on the reverse strand, counting down.
CTTGGCATTCTTGCTGCTGATCTGACAAGAGAAGAAGCTTAATTATGGCAAGGGTCTTTTGGTTGAGAGTATCTGGTGTGCTTCAGATACACTCATCTTCAGACCACACATCAATCAGTATCACCCATAAAGCAATCACACAAACACTCCCTCAGTAACTGAATGGAGCAAACAAATTACTTATTAACATGACAACAATTTGTATTCTCAAATGAAAACATTTACAATCACCTCTATTTTGCAAACATGCACATACACAGAATGCCTCAGAATATGAAGTTCAACAACAAATCTCAGACGTACAGACACTGCTTACTCCTCCTACATACTCACAAAGGACACCCCTCCATTCCCAAAAATAACATGATCACCTCAAAGCCCTAAACAAGAAAATACACAGCAGTCCACTTGAGACATTATCAACAGAATCTATACACATCTATGTGCCACATATACATAATTCTAAACACCCCAACATACCCCATGATTCCATTCTCTCCAAATCTCTGAACACCAAAGATTATGTCCCTAAATTCTGACCTAGACATCAACATACACATACATTCTAAAATCTGAAAATGCACAGATCCAACACATAATAGTAAGACAACATCCTAACTCCTCTCAAATGCATTCACAATAGTCATGTTCACAATAGTCCACAATGCCAACAACACCTACAGACGCACCACTAAAACCCTAAACACATGTCCTGCCAGAAAGGTACTCAGCCAACAATGACCAAAGAAATCACTCAGAAAATATTTACACACGACAACCAAACAGTCCCACACAGGAGAATTTATGGTGTCTTTTTTCATATCCTTTCCATACCTATACACATGAAACACATAAAAGCACAAAGTCCTGGTGCTAGAGAAAAAAGTTCATGTGTTTTCTCTCTCTCTCTCTGTCTCTCTCTCTCTCTGTCTCTCCTTCTCTCTCTTTCTCACACACACACACACACACACACATAAACAAACAAACACACACACACACACACACACACATACAGAACATTACATACATAATCTGAACACTGACACACCCAGTTCAAGGATATTATCTTGTGGGCCCTGCACACAGAGGTAGAGGGGTGAAGATGCAGATTTCAGGCACATACCTTGCTCTTGAAAATGTAAGAAAATATAAAAGTGCAAAGGAAAGAGCACATTCCCTCCCATAAAACTGAAAGGTACTTGCCAGCCACTCAATAACTCCTCAATATAGAGAAAACTCTTCAAATAATAAGAGAGTACTCTCAGATAATGCTTCTGGAGATGAAGGTACTCTGGGACATTTAAGGGGTTTCTAAAAGAGAGAATCACCCCAAATAGATTCTTTTGAGTATCCACCATCAGCCGAGATGGATAGCTTCTAGCTAGAAAGCCAGACCATTGTGCAATGTGTGTTCCAATGCCAGGGCTTGACTTGTTCACCTGGGCTCCCCCCTAAGACACATCAGATCCAATTTATGAGTGGGGTCTGCAGTGTTCTCACACAAGAGGCCTTTGGCATCCTTACATCTCCAAATTATAATCTGAAGATATTACTGGCATGTTTGTTGGTCAAAAAATTAGTGAGTAAATTGTCAGCTTTTCTGTGTTACCTTCAGACAGAAGAGGTGAATCTGGTTAGAGGAAGGTCTGGGGCCTCTTATATTTTGGACAGCAGCTGTCCTAATCACTTTCCAAACCTGTGATAATATACCTGAGATCACCACATTCAAAGGAGCAGAGATTTATTTTGGCTCATGGTTTCAGAGATTAGAGTCCATGGTCACTTGGCCCTCTTACCTCTGGACCTGTAGCAAAGCAGAACATCTGGCCAAGAGTGTATGGCATAGGAAAACTGACCACCTCATGGCTGCTAGGAGGCAGAGAGAGACAGAGACAGAAGTGCATTAGGGTCCCAGTACCTCATCAGTGGCACATTCTCAATGAGGTAATTTTAATCAAATGGGCCCCAATTTCCACAAGCTTCCAACACCTCTCAATAATGACTTCAGCTGGGAACCAGATGTTTAAGAGGTGAGCCTTTGAGGAACACCAAATGTTAATGCCAGAATATCTATCCCTTGGCCCCAAAAGCTCATGTCTGTCTCACAGCAATAAATAATTAAAAATAAATAAATAAACAAGCATTTGGACTCCAAGAGTCCACAAATATCAACAGTGCATTCTTAATAGTTTTTGCCCAAAGTCTCTTCTGAGACTCAAGGGAACATAGTGACGCTGAACCCTGAATTGAACGTTTTTTTTTTTTTTCTGCCATTCTCTTCTTTTTAATTTATGAGTATAGCTTTCTTTTCTCCCCACACCCTCAACCCTATCTTAAGGACTAACCATAGAGTCAGTAAAAAGCACGAAATTCAGTTAAAAGGGCCCTTGCACTGGGCACTCCACCTTTCTATGTCACAGGAAATGTCCAAATTAAAAGGTATTGGCAGAAATGTACAGAAGACACTGACTAGGAGGGAAGCCAGACACACACCTTCATAATTGCAAGCATATAAAAAAATCACATTATCTTAGATTCACAGGTCTGGGATGTGTCAGGGTCCACTGGACCCAGATATAACCCACAGAATCCCACCTTCTTTAAATAACAGTTTTTTTAAGAGAGAGAGAGAGAGAGAGAGAGAGAGAGAGAGAGAGAGAGAGAGAGAGAATTTTCTAATATTTATTTATTAGTGTTGGGCAGACACAACATCTTTATTTTTATGTGGTGCTGAGGATCAAACCTAGCACTGCACACATGCCAGGCGAGTGTGCTACCACTTGAGCCACATCCCCAGCTCCTTAGTGACATCTATTTTTAGTTGTCCATCAATATTTATTGATTTATATATGGTTCTAAGAATTGACCACTGTGCCTCACACATGCCAGGCACTCTCTCTACCACTGAGCCATGACTCCAGACCCCTCTAAAGGACAGTCTGTCAACACCAGTAAACTGTGCTTGTGTCCACCTGCCCAAGACTGCAAGAACAATTCCACATAACACACTGTATACACTTTCACTCAGCAGTACTAAGCAAGATAAAACCAGGAACTAGCCATTCATCTCTGAAATGCTGAATTGTTGCCAATGAAGCCTTTTCCTCTCCCACCTCTCTGCCTCTTCAGTTACTGACTTTCATGCGTGGAAGCAAAGCAGAAGAATCAAACCTTTTGTAGCTGCATTGGCTGCAATCCTCATTAATAATCAAAAAAATGTTAACACATTTCAAAGATACATCTACGCAGGGGAAACACAACTAACCCAAAGGGAAGAAGAGGACAGTAGTAAGGAGGAAACTGAAAAAGCACAGCAGGCACACGTTAAGTCTAGTGCTCCATTAAGTCTAGTGCTCCAGGTGTGAAACTAGGGCACCTGATGGTGTAATATGGGTGCCCTAGAACTTGAGCATCCTTAACCCTCCAGCTTGGTCTGATGTGGGACCACTCCCTAGAGCTTCTGTGCTCACTGACTTTCACTTACCTGAGCAGGTGTTCATAGGCCTGAAACTGCTAACCTCCACCACAACACTGGCTCCACTCTCATAGTTTGATAAATCACTGTTTCTGGGGTTACTGGGTTGCACTCTGAATGTGATATGCACATCCTGGTCACCAGCATTTCCTCTGAAGTATGAATGCAAACCTTCACAACCCCTCAACTCTTCACTCTGTAAGCCTGATAACCAGCATCACATGGACAATAACAAGGTCAGCTTAGAATGAGGACAGTAGCCAGACCCACCTAGACCATGGCCTCTGTGAGCCCATATGATGTTAGTTACACAGCAAAATGAATCTGGACATAGGATTCTGAGGCTGCCTTTTGTACGCAGGGCACCCTGATAATCTCTCCACAAGTCATTGAGCCTGCTAAGGGTGGTGTCCTTCCCATTCCTGAGATGCCTAAAGGTGGCTTCTGTGTAATGGAACTAATCTCTTTACCAACCACACCATTTTTGGCCCCAATATTACAAAGTTTTCTTTTCTGGAAAACCTGCAAGTATTTTAAATCTTTCTACCCTGGCTTTTGCTCCTGATCCCCATGGTATATAAGGCTGAAAGCAGCTAGAAATACCCAGGTCATATCTCAAATGCTGTACTGCCTTTAATATTCCCTGCTGGATAAATTAGTCTGTGTTTTTAGTTGCCTTTTACATCACTGTGACCAAAAAAATCTAACAACAACAATTAGAGCAGGAGAAGTTTATGTAGCTCATAGTTTCAGGTCTCACTCCACTGACCACCAACTGCATAGCTCTGGGGCCAACGTGAGGCAGAACATAGTGGGGGAATTGTAGGGAGTCGGAAAGCAGCTCAGCATATGGCAATGAGAAAGCAGAGAGAGAGAAATCTGCTCACCAGGGACAAACTATGAACCCTAGATCCGTTTCCTCCACTTGATCCTCCTCTTTGTCCTCAGCCTGGGTGGGCTTATCTATCTGACTGTGGGTGACTTGGAAGGCGAGAATAGGCCGATGGCGTGGCTTAACCTTTTTATTAGACCGCCTTGGGCCAGCTCGGGTTGACTCTGTGCCTAAGGCTAATGAGCGGAGCTCAGAGTCAAGAGATCTTGATTCTTTTAGAAGTTGGATGTGTTCCCGTCTCTGTTGGAGAGACTTGTGCAAGGGAGCCAGGTTAGGCAAGGTAAGTGGAGAAAAAATATCTGATGGGGCAGTTGGCCCCTAAAGGGCCAGAGCACAAAAGGCAGGAAGGATATAAGAGGGAGGTGGATGTGTAAGTCCTATAGGCTGTGGCAGGGTCCTGAGAGGTGGCGGGTCTTCTGAATGGTAGCGAGCTGCTTCCTTCTCCAAGGTAGCCTCCTCCCCAGGGGTCAATATGTCTCTGGGATTTAAAACTGGATAAAGGCGGTTGGTAGCTGTTGGAGCCTTATTCATTAGGGTGGGATTTTGAGGGGGTTCAGGAAGGTTCCCAGGGTCCTAGGGTGACTGAGAAGGATCTATGTCTATACTAACTGAAGGGCATGCTGAGGGGGGACGAGAGAGATGAGAGGTCTTTTGCATAGCCTCTTCCCCAATCCTGACAAGTTTTAAGGTACCATTGTCAAAGGGTAAACTTTTAAGAATTTCATTAATTAAGTTCCAGTAAGAAAAGGTGGCAACAGGCACCTTTTCTGGGCCAAAGGATTCATAATAATCTTTTAAACAGTCTCCTACTCTAAGCCATCTTTTACCATCAATGGTCGCTTCAAGGGAAAACCACGGACACAATTCTCCTATGTATGAAAAGAATAATTTTAAGTCCTTTTTCTTAACACATGCCACCCGTGTCTTGAGGGCCTCCTTGAGGCCTGACAAAAGCAAATCATGTGACAAAACAGCTTGTCCTATGGTGGGTCACTCACTGTATGTCGTTCCCACTTTCCTCCTGGATCTGTCTCTCGGTCGTGTCTGCCAAGGCGATCGCAAGCTCCGCTTGGTCATGTGTCCCTGGAGGATGGTGTTCCTTCTCAGTCAAAGGCTCCAGCCCCAATCTTTGGGCGCCAAATGTTCTGACCCACAGGACACATCAATGTGGGTGGTGAACCTAGGTGGGGAGGAATGAAGGGACAAGAGACAAGAAGGATAAAAGCAAGACAGGAGTTCTGATCAAGCTGCAAACTTTTATTGTTCACACAGGGGTATTTATATGCTGGGGATGGGGAAGCTCTCTAATCAGCAATTGCTGGATGTAGGTGGTAAAACTGGCAGCTGCAAGATGTCTGATGTTCCTGATAGCCACAGGATGTTTCAGGGAGATAAGTAGCTGCAGGATGTCTCCCAGGCAGGATGTCACCCAGGGGGCTGTTTCTTGTAAATGTCAGGCTATTCTTTGAAGGAGAATTTCCTTCTAGCCCCTGACACCGTACCTCCCAGAAAAAGAAAATGAATTAACAGAGAAGAGTTCACACTGATCCTCACTGAAGTTCCCCACCCCACTCCACCCACAACATCCAAAAATGGCCTTAATAGTCATTGCAGCACCTCCTATGTGCTAGGGACTGCTCTGCATTAAAAAACTCCAGGATACACACCAGTATCTCCATTTAAGAAAGAAACTGAGGCACAGAGAGATTTATTAACTTACCCATGATCACACAGCTCAAGAGAGGCCCAGAGGGGTTTTAAACCCGGGACATTTGGTTTTACGCCAGACCCCTCAAACCAAAGATGCAGTAAGTGGGAGGAGAACATCAGACATATGATCCACCTATGGCAGGAGGTGACTTGGGTGAGTGGAGCCTTCTGTGACACAGACAGTGTACCCCCTCGGGGGCTGCCTCACCTGGTCCTGAGAGGCCCACTCAGCCTGGGGGAGAAGAGAGCCCCCTCCCAGCCTTTTGGTTTAAGAGAATGTTCACTTACCTGAGCTGCAACGTCCCCACTGCTCTGAGGAGGCAGGGCCACGTCATGTCAGAGATCCTTAGAGGTGACCTCATTTAAAGAAATAAGCCTGTGGCCAATTGTCCGAGATTGATTAAGTCAGGGGCCAGCACAGGGAGCCAGCAGAGGGGACACCATTGTAGAGATGACCCAGAGCAGGGTCCAAGGGCCTGGAGCATGGCCTGATCATGGCCCGGTGTCTCCCAGCTGACATGCTTCCTGCGCGGGAGATCCTGGAGACTGCCTTCATGGTGATTTTCAGGTGCATGCATGGGAGGCCCTGCTTGCTCCAGCCTCAGGGTAGGACAGAAAAGATTTCAGGCCTCATCAGACTATGGGCATGAGCTGGATGGTGGCCAGCAGAAGAAGACATCAAGGGCCTCCGTCTCACAGCAGTTTATGCATTGTTTGTTGAGCCCCTACCATGCATCATATGGATGTAGCTGGAAAGTGGATTTTTAGCATGTGTAAAGGACCTGAGGCAGCAGTGGGCTTGGTACATTTGAGGCTGTGTGGGGAGTTGAGGCTGGCCTGAGCCAGGATATGCCTGGGGATAGCTGCACCAGATGAGGCAGTTTGGGAACTGATTGACTTCTTTCCCTTGTGCTCCACCTGTCGAACAAGCAAGGCATAGAGATGAAGATCTTTCACATGACAGATGAAGAGTCTGAAGGTCAGAGTGGTAAAGGCATTTCCAGGTCCCGAAGGTAATACATGACAGAGTTGGAATTCTCACCGAGGTCTGCTTCTAGAGCAGTTTACGTGTCCCTTCTAGCATGACTTTCTGACAAGTCCAGACGCACCCAAACTCAACCTCCTGTATCTGGTTTGGAGAGTCTCAGGTACATGAGTCATATAAGGCCCTGATAAGTCCTTCTGCAAAAGAAGTTTCTAATATTTCTTTAACCCAGCACTTGCAACGTTCATTTTAACATAAGATCCTTATAAGTGTGACTAGAATGAAGACATTTCAGAAGTGACCTTGGGAGACACTGGTCTTGGTAACCCACAGAAGTCTCAATTAGTCTTTCTGATCTTGGGGAAGAGAATTCTGGGTATATTTTCTAGACTCAGTAAGATGGTGAAGGGATGGAGAGAGATTCAAAGGACTAAGGGGGGTATTTCAGAGCAGGAAGGAATCCCTAGGAGGACCCTAAGGGGGACTCTGAAGAGATTTCCTCCCTCACTTCAGAGAACAGAACCAGGGCCCGTGAGGGTAGGAAAGGGGTTGGAGACTGTACCTGAGGTGGGCCATCTTGGTCGCGAGTGAGCTCCCCACCACCAGCAGTGTGCAATTAGAAACTGTTGCATCAACCTACCAGCAGAACAGGCCCAGTGGCCCGCCATCCCCCCGATTGGGGAAGGGGCAGAGTCGCCTCCAGCGCCTGCTAGGTAGACAGACCTGTAACCAACAGACAGAACAGGCCTAACGGCCCACGGAGGGACAGAGCCGCTGCTCGCGCCTGCAAGGTAAGAGGACCTGTGACCACCGAAAGAACAGGCCCACCGAAAGTACAGGCCCAGCGGCCTGCTGGTGTGGTAGGCATATTGCCCCAATTGGAGGAGGGGCAAAACAACTGCCAAAGCCTGCGAGGGAGACTTTGCAACTATACAGAGCAATATAAATATATAGGGGAAAAAAATCAATAACACAACAGTTTCACCAAGCAGAAAGAAACGCGATCAGTATGAAAAGACAAAGAAAGAAAGGACCACAAGCAGTGCAGGTCAACTCAACTTTAGAAGAGGTAATATCTGCAGCAGATGGAATGTCAGATAAAGAATTCAGTATATACATGCTTCAGATGATCTGGAGTCTCAAGGAAGACATTAGACAGCAAAATCAGACAATGAAAGACCACTTCGACCACTTCGACGATGAATTACATAAACAAATCCAAGAAGCAAAAGATCAATTATACAGGGAGATAGAGGTTATAAAAAACAAACAAACAGAAATCTTAGTAATGCAGGAAGCAATAAACCAACTTAAAAACTCAATTGAGAATACTACCAGCAGAGTAGAACACTTAGAAGATAGAACATCAGACAATGAAGACAAAGTATTTCAATTGGAGAAGAACATTGACAGCTCAGCAAAACTGTTAAGAAACCATGAGCAGATCATTCAAGAAATATGGGATAACATAAAAAGACCAAACTTAAGAGTTATTGGGATACAGGAAGGTATAGAGGTCCAAACCAAAGGAATGTGCAATCTATTCAATGAAATAATACGAGAAAACTTCCCAGACTTGAAGAATGAGACAGAATCCCAAATCCTAGAAGCCTACAGGACGCAGAATGTGCAAAATCATGAGAGATCCACACTTAGACACATTATAATTAAGATGCCCAACATACAGAATGAGGAGAGAATTTCAAAAGCTACAAGAGAAAGGAAGCAGAATACATTTAGGGGTAAACCAATCAGGATAACAGCTGACCTTTCAACACAGACTCTGAAAGCTAGAAGATCCTGGAATAACATATTTCAAACACTGAAAGAAAATGGGTTCCAACCAAGAATTGTGCATCCAGCAAAATTAAGCTTCAGGATGGAAGATGAAATTAAAACCTTCCATGATAAACAAAAGTTAAAAGAATTTGCAGCTAGAAAACCATCTCTTCAAAACATCCTCGGCAAAATATTACAGGAAGAGGAAATGGAAAATATCAATGAAAACCAACAGCAGGAGGTAGTACAGTAAAGGGGGGGGATAATCAAAGAGGAAAACAAACCATGTTTAGTAACATAAATAAACAAATATGGCTGGAAGAACAACTCATATCTCAAAAATAACCCTAAATATTAATGGCTTAAACTCACCAATAAAGAGACACAGGCTAGTCGAATGAATCACAAAACAAGACGCAACAATATGCTGCCTTCAGGAGACGCATTTGATAGGAAAAGACATAAATAGACTGAAGGTGAAAGGTTGGTAAAAATCATATCACTCATATGGACTTCGGAAACAAGCAGGAGTGTCCATACTCATATCAAATAAAATAGATTTCAAACCAAAGTTAATCAAAAGGGATAAAGAGGGACACTACATACTACTCAAGGGAACCATACACCAACAAGACATGACAATCATAAATATATATGCCCCAAACAATGGTGCAGCTATGTTCATCAAACAAACTCTTCTCAAGTTCAAGAGTCAAATAGACCACCATACAATAATCATGGGAGACTTCAACACACCTCTCTCACCACTGGACAGGTCTTCCAAACAACAGTTGAATAAGGAAACTATAGAACTCAATAATATAATTAATAACCTAGACTTAATTGACATATATAGAATATAGCACCCAACATCAAGCAGTTACACTTTTTTTCTCAGCAACACATGGATCCTTCTCAAAAATAGATCATATATTATGTCACAGGGCAACTCTTAGACAATATAAAGGTGTAGAGATAATACCATGCATCTAATCTGATCATAATGGAATGAAATTGAAAATCAACGATAAAATAAGGAAGGAAAAATCATGCATCACTTGGAGAATGAACAATAGGTTACTGAATGATCAATAGGTTACAGAAGACATCAAGGAGGAAATTAAAAAATTCTTAGAGATAAATGAAAACACAGACACAACATAACGGAATCTATGGGACACATTGAAAGCAGTTCTAAGAGGAAAATTTATTGCTTGGAGTTCATTTCTTAAAAAAAGAAAAAACCAACAAATAAATGATCTAATACTTCATTGCAAAATCCTAGAAAAAGAAGAGCAAAACAACAGCAAAAGAAGTAGAAGGCAAGAAATAATTAAAATCAGAGCTGAAATTAATGAAATCAAAACAAAAGATACAATTGAAAAAATTGACAAAACTAAAAGTTGGTTCTTTGAAAAAATAAATAGAATCGACAGACCCTTAGCCACGCTAATGAAGAGCAGAAGAGAGAGAACTCAAATTACTAGCATACGGGATGAAAAAGGCAATATCACAACAGACACCTCAGAAATACAAACGATTATCAGAAATTATTTTGAATCCTTATACTCCAATAAAATAGAAGATAGTGAAGGCATCCATAAATTTCTTAAGTCATAAGATCTGCCCAGATCCAGTCAGGAGGATATTCACAACCTAAACAGACCAATATCAATGGAGGAAATAGAAGAAACCATCAAAAGACTACCAACTAAAAAAAGCCCAGGACCGGATGGGTATACAGCAGAGTTTTACAAAACATTTAAAGAGGGACTAATACCAATACTTTTCAAGCTATTTCAGGAAATAGAAAAAGAGGGAGAACTTCCAAATTCATTCTACGAGGCCAACATCACCCTGATTCCTAAACCAGACAAAGACACTTCAAAGAAAGAAAACTACTGACCAATATCTCTAATGAACCTAGATGCAAAAATCCTCAATAAAATTTTGGCGAATCGGATAAAAAAAATATCAAAAAAAATTGTGCACCCTGATCAGGTAGGATTTATCCCTGGGATGCAAGGTTGGTTCAATATATGGAAATCAATAAATGTTATTCACCACATCAATAGGCTTAAAAATAAGAACCATATGATCATCTCGGTAGATGCGGAAAAAGCATTCGACAAAGTACAGCATTCCTTTATGTTCAAAACTCTAGAAAAACTAGGGATAACAGGAACATACCTCAATATTGTAAAAGAAATATATTCTAAGCCTCAGGCTAGCATCATTCTGAATGGAGAAAAACTGAAGGCATTCCCTCTAAAATTTGGAACAAGACAGGGATGCCCTCTCTCACCACTTCTGTTCAACATATTTCTCGAATCACCAGCCATAGCAATTAGACAGACGAAAGAAATTAAAGGCATGAAAATAGGAAAAGAAGAACTTAAATTATCACTATTTGCAGATGACATGATTCTTTACCTAGCAGACCCAAAAGGGTCGAAAAAGAAACTATTAGAGCTAATCAATGAATTCAACAAAGTGGCAGGATATAAAATCAATACACATAAATCAAAGACATTCCTGTATATCAATGACAAATCATCTGAAATGGAAATGAGGACAACCACTCAATTCAGAATATCCTCAAAAAAAAAAAAATAAAATACTTGGGAATCAACCTAACAAAAGAGGAGAAAGACTTATACAATGAAAACTACAGAACCCTAAAGAGAGAAATAGAAGAAGATCTTAGAAGATGGAAAAATATACCCTGTTCATGGATAGGTAAAACTAACATCATCAAAATGGTGATATTATCAAAAGTTCTCTATAGGTTTAATGCAATGCCAATCAAAATCCCAATGGCATTTCTGGTAGAAATAGAGAAACCAATCATGAAACTCATATGGAAAAATAAAACACCCAGAATAGCAAAAACAATGCTAAGCAGGAAGTGTGAATCAGGCAGTACAGCTATACCAGACTTCAAAGTATACTACGGAGCAATAGTAACAAAAACAGCATGGTACTGGTACCAAAACAGGCGGGTGGACCAATGGTACAGAATAGAGGACACAGAAACCAATCCACAAAATTACAACTATCTTATATTTGATAAAGGGGCTAAAAGCATGCAATGGAGGAAGGATAGCATCTTCAACAAATGGTGCTGGGAAAACTGGAAATCCATATACAACAAAATGAAACTGAATCCCTTTCTCTCACCATGCACAAAAGTTAACTTAAAGTGGATCAAGGAACTTGATATCAAATCAGAGACATGGCGTCTGAAAGAAGAAAAAGTTGGCTATGATCTACATACTATGGGGTCCGGCTCCAAATTCCTCAATAGGACACCCATAGCACAAGAGTTAATAACTAGAATCAACAAATGGGACTTACTCAAACTAAAAAGTTTTTTCTCAGCAAAAGAAACAATAAGAGAGTTAAATAGGGAGCCTACGTCCTGGTAACAATTTTTTACTCCTCACACTTCAGACAGAGACCTAATATCCAGAATATACAAAGAACTTAAAAAAATTAGACTATAAGATAACAAATAACCCAATCAACAAATGGGCCAAGGACCTGAACAGACATTTCTCAGATGAGGACATACAATCAATCAACAAGTACATGAAAAAATGCTCACAATCTCTATCAGTCAGAGAAATGCGAATCAAAACCACCCTAAGATACCATCTCACTCCAGTAAGATTGGCAGTCATTAGGAAGTCAAACAACAACAAATGCTGGCGAGGATGTGGGGAAAAGGGTTCACTTGTACATTGCTGGTGGGACTGCAAATTGGTGCGGCCAATTTGGAAAGCAGTATGGAGATTTCTAGGAAAGCTCGGAATGGAACCACCATTTGACCCAGCTATTCCCCTACTCGGTCTATTCCCTAAAGACCTAAAAAGAGCACACTATAGGAACACTGCTACATCCATGTTCATAGCAGCACAATTCACAATAGAAAGACTGTGGAACCAACGTATATGTCCTTCAATAGACGAATGGATAAAAAAAAAAATGTGGCATTTATACACAATGGAGTATTACTCTGCATTAAAAAATGACAAAATGATAGAATTTGCAGGGAAATGGATGGCATTAGAGCAGATTATGCTAAGTAAAGCTAGCCAATCCCTTAAAAACAAATGCCAAATGTCTTCTTTGATATAAGGAGAGTAACTAAGAACAGAGTAGAAATGAAGAGCATGAGAAGAAGATTAACATTAAAAAGGGATGAGAGGTGAGAGGGAAAGGGAGAGAGAAGGGTAATTGCATGGAAATGGAAGAAGACCCTCAGGGTTATAAAAAATTACATACAAGAGGAAGTTAGGGGAAAGGGGACAAAAATATAAGGGGGAGAAATGAATTACACTAGAGGGGGTAGAGAGAGAAGAGGGGAGGGGAGGGGGGAGGGGGGATAGTAGATGATAGGAAAGGCAGCAGAATAAAACAGACACTAGTATGGCAATATGTAAATCAATGGATGTGCAACTGATGTGATTCTGCAATCTGTATACAGGGTAAAAATGGGAGTTCATAACCTACTTGAATCAAACTGTGAAATATGATATATCAAGAACTATGTAATGTTTTGAACACCCAACAATAAAAATTAATTAAAAAAAAAAGAAACTGTTGCATTACACTGCTGAAGGTCACTTCCTCTAGGATTCTGGGCTTCAGGGTAAAGAAAGCCATCCCACCTGGGCCATGCTCAGTCCCCCCTTCTCTCCAGAGTGGGCACAAAGAAGCCAGGCATGGCACATTCATGACATTAGGAAAATCCTTATAAATAAAATAGTTCCTTTGAAAGCTGAGCTCTCCACAGTCCATCTCCTCTGGACAGGAATAAAGCCAAGCCCGTGACTCCAGTGTCACCTCCCTCCATCGACTAGAGGAAACGTTCATTTTAAGAAGTATAACAAGAAAAGTGAGTGACAGTCTATTGACATTTTAAAAAGTGTGTGAGCAGTGGGAGCACGACTTGCTGGAGAGACCCAGAGAGAGGAGGAGAGAGAAGCCACACCAGTCCCTGAAATCTCCGCTCAACCTGGAGGGCTCAGGCTCCTCTGTCGCCCAAGGGCTGCAGCTCGGTGTCCCCTTCACCAAACAGGAGGTCGAGGTGGCAAGGGGCGGGTGGGGGGCAGGGCCATGAGCCTGGAGTTCCCTGACTCCTAAATCAGGTTCCCAACTGGCGGGGCTCTGGTGGCTCTGGGGGACTGTCCTGGGAGGGCAGGCATGATATCTGGCCAAAGGAGACCAGGGATTAGGTCCCCTCAGCTTTCCATCCAAGCTGTGGCTCAGGGACACACACGGACCTGCCTCGTGCCAGCACCACTGACACCTGCCCCCACCATCACCTGCACCTCTGGAGTGAGCGCAGCCCGGGGTGGGGTGCAGAGGCATGGGACGGATGTCCACGGAGACCAATCTAGGGAGGACCTGGGGCCACCTCTACGCCCTCTCCAAGGTGAGGGGCGAAGGTGCTGGGCCTGGGGACTCGCTGGGCACTGAAAGGGACAATGCCCTGGGGATTCGTGGGTTCCAGGACTGAAGCCAGCCTCGGGCCTCCACCGTGTCGGCCTCTCACACTGTCCTCCTAGTGCAGCATGCACACACACATGCATGTGTGTGGGACAGCGCACGATCACTAGCGTGGATGTCACACCCCTGCACCAGCATTACTGCCCAAGCAGAAGGGACTGGCAGGGTCAGTTCACCTGCACATGCGCAGACCATGTGCACCCGCCCCATGATGCATGCACTGCCCCCCCCCACACCCGTTCTGTCTTACTCAGGAGCCCACTTACGTGCACACAGGTGGACAGACCCTCGTTCTGCCCCATGTCCCACACTCCCAGCAGGTGCCCATCCAGCACGGGCCAAACCCACGGGGCGTAGCGCACCCAGTGACGGTGGCCTCCCCACCTCCCAGCACCCCACCTCATGGAGCCCCACTCCCTGATCAGTGTTTGAACAGCTGTCCTTTGTCCCCTGAGCGCTGGGGTAGCAGGCCATGGGCGGCCTCGAGGGAGAATGTCACCCTCTCCAGTCCCTCCTGCCCCCAGCCTGCCTTTGTCAACCAGGACAGTGCTCGGGGGGAACCTGCTGTCCTGCCCTCCTAGCTGGTTTCCCAGCCAGGGCCCTGGGCAATGAGTGAGCCTCGGGCATTTCTCCTCACCCCGTCGCCCTTGCCCAGGACTTATCAGTGGGCATGAGTAGAGAGGACAGGGGCTGACACTCGGGGAGGACTGTTCTAGAAGCATCCACCCGTCCCTCCCCTTCCTCTCCACCTGCCCAGCCCCTCACATCTGCTGGTGGCCCCACCTCTCAGCCTTTGTCCAGGCTGTTCCCCGCCCCCAACTCGCCCCTTGGCAAGGACCCCTAGCCTCCCTCTCCAGGAAGCCCTCTGGATTCTCTTCCCTCTTGGCCTAGAGGTGCCTGCACCTCACCCCTACCACACCAAGATGTCCATTTCTTGCTCCCTGAACATGACCATGAGATGGGGAAGTGTGGAGTCATGGGGAAGGTAGACAGCTGGGTTCCCATCATCCTGGCACCCCCAGAAGTGGGGGGGAAGCCCTGGCCAAGGGCAAGACCTCTGAAGGAGGAGGGTGGACGGGAGGGAGAGACCCAGGGAGTGCGGTGCCTCTATCCTCAGGCCTCCAGGAGTGAATCAGGTCCCTGGCCTTCATTCAAGAGTAAAGGATGCCACCACACACATGAGGAAGTTAGTAAATTCCCTCCCCTCCCCTTCTCACCCAGAAGGCTGCCAAATTCTAGATGGTAATGGTTTACGCGATAGTGAAATCAGCATATCCATCAACACACTCCCTGCTCATCATGTACAGGGAAGGGCCAGTGGCTCCAGTTCCACATCATCATCCTCTGGAGGCTTCCTGGGCACCGGCTCCCAAATACCCAGAGGGAGGGACAGCCCCCCAGCCCCCTCCTAGGTGCCACCAGACAGCCCCTGGGAGCTCTGAGGGACCATCATGAAGGGGACTCCTTTCTACACAGACTGCCTTTGCTTTGGAGGACAGTGAGTGGGACCTGTTGGTTGAACTTGGTGTGACAAGGGTGGGCATCCTGGGTCCATCACCATAGCCGGAGGCCTGCTTAGGAGCCTTCCCAGGGTTCCTCCCACTTTTCAAGTGAGCATGTCCAGACATGGGGAAGTAGGATGTGCTCCTAAAAGCATGTCTGAGGAGGTGAGGCTGAAGTGCAGGGCCCTCTGCTCATAGGAAGGGACAGACAGCACATGGCTTAAGAACTGGGGATTAGACTCAGGGGCACTCAATTATTGAGCCACATTCCTAGCTCTTCTTATATTTTATTTAGAGATAGGGTCTTGCTAATTTGCTTAGCATCTTGCTAAGTTGCTGAGGCTGGCTTTGAACTTGCAATCGTGCTGCCTTAGCCTCCAAAGCTGCTGGGATTATAGGCCTGAAGGACATAGACTTTTTGTTGGGAAAACCTGGGTTCTATTCCCTGCCCTGCCACTTGCTACCTTGGAGATCCTGGACATGTGGCTTGGCTCTTCTGAGTCTCACTCTACCTATTTGCAAAATGGGGGTGATATATGTAGCCCCTCTTGCAAGACTCTATAAAGATTCCCATGGATTGTATGCGGTGACTATATCCCACATAGCAAGCACTGGACTAATTCATGTCTTTTCATAAACGTATTTCATATTCAAAAAAACACATTCCTGGTAATCCCAGTGAATCAAGAGGCTGAGGTAGGAGGATCAAAAGCTTCAGGTGAGCTTGGGCAACTTACTGAGATCCTCAAAATAATAAATAAAAATAAAAAATTATAAAGGGCCAGGGTTATAAGGCTCAGTGATAAAGGCACCAGTGGGTTTGATCCCCAATTCCACAAAATAACAAAAGAAAATGATTTCATGGAATGTTAGGCATATTGCAGAGATGCAGTAAATATTCTTTGGGTTGATTTTTGGCTTTCAGCAAGAGTCAAGTTGCAGCTGCCTTGAGTCTGAGTATTTTGTAGGTGCTCCGTAGTAGCCTAAGGTTTACCTTGTTTCCTGGGCCCTGGCAGACTGGACACCCTTTGCCTCTTCACTGAAGGGCCAACAGGGGTTTTTGAAATGACCCTGTGGATGGGGTAAATGGAGCAGGTTCTGTCCAGGGTGAGGTCCCTGGGAAGCTTCTAGCACGGTGTGTTAATGCAGGCTGGGAGGTCAGGAGCCCCGTGTCAGCCAATGAGACCTGAAAGCTTAGTCCCAGCCTGGAAGAAGGTTAAGGGCAATGTGCCAACATGAGGCTGACCTGAGCTTAGTTCAGGTGTTGCCATTTACTGGCTGTGTGACTACAGGCTCCTCTCTGGTCTGTGAAATCAGGCTCATGTTGTCTTCTGTGCTCATCAACAAGGTTGGGGTTGAGGATGCAATGATATAGAAAGAATGTATAGATACAATGGAGTGTGGGACACAAGTGTCCTGGGAAATTAAATGAGAACTTTTAACATCTTTTACAGAAGACAGCAGAGTAAAGAGAAAACCTTGAACCAGCGCTAATATCTTGGTTCTGTAACTTTGGGGCTGTGTGACCTTAGGTAAGTTAGTGAACATCTCTGAATCTTGTTCCTCATGTGAATGCATACTCTATTATCATGAAGGCATAATAGTCTTTCCCACCGTAGTGCCCACCTGGGACTCTCTGTGCTCCAGGAGAAAACTCCTCTGGCCAGAGCCTGCCACCACAGAACATGGTCTGTCCTTCTCTGACCCCAATCCACAATGTCACTTGAAGCAGATGGAATGAGAGGGGCAAGCTAGGGAAGAGCTGTGGAAGATTGGTTGGATGCCAGGGAGCAGTGACAGTAAAGTGAGGTCCTGCCTGCCCTCCTGGTGGTCGTGCTCCAGCAGAGGGGTGCATGTTGGAACATATGCTACAAAGGGCAAACAGGCACGGGAGGGGATAGGTGTGGCAGGAGGCTGTTCTGGTTTGGATGTGAGGGGTCCCCAAAAAACTTAGCTGTGAGACAATGCAAGAGGGTTCGGAGGACAAATGATGGGGTTGTGAGAGTCTTAACCCCTCAGTGAATTAATCCCCTGATAGTGATTGACTGAGTGGTGACTGAAGTGGTGGGGTGTGGCTGGGGAGGAGGGTCATGGGCCAATTATTTGGGATATATATTTGTATTTTGCAAGTGGAGCCTCCCTCTGCTTCCTGATAATCATGTGAGCCCCTTCCCTCCACCACACTCTTCCGCCATGAGGTTCAGCTCACCTCAAACCTTGAGGAATGGAGCCTGCTGTCTGTGCATTGAGACCTCTAAAACCCTGAGCCCCCAAGGCAACTTTTCCCTCTCTACAATTGTTCTGGTTGGGTCCTTCCATCGTGCAGCAAAAAAGCTGACTAAAACAGAGACTATTTTCAATCAGATGGCAAGAAAATATTCCCATATGGTGGCACATGATACAGAGGAACAGACTGACCCAAGGTCAGCCAGCAAGGTTCTGGAACATTCCAGGCGTCTGCCCCTTCTCTCTGCACCACGCTGTGTCCAGGGTCCACTCACACTTTCTCCATGGCCTTGTCCTACTTGTGCCCACACCTCGGCACAGACAGCCCAGCTGGCTAGCCCTTTCTTCTCTCAGGCAGCTGAAGCTGCTGGGAGGATCTGAACTCCAGCCAGCCACGGCACTCTCGGGTCCGTCCCTGCCCAGTCGTGGGGAGGAGGCTCAGGACCCTCTCCTCGGGGGGGGGGCATGTTGGGGGTCAGGAACTTACAAAGGAAAATAATGTCTGGGTAAACATTGGCTGCTGATAGCTCCAGCTGTGAGGGCCAACGATGTCCCCTTGGTCCAGATGTTGGCCTCACCCACCTCCCTCCTGTGGCAGTACATTTGAAGAGGACCTTGGGGGCCAGCGGAGAGCAACACTGAATGCGGGGTGGGGAGGGGGCTGGTAGGCCACCCAGCACAATCTGTGCACAGCTAGCCAGCAAGGTCCTCTGCCTCCAGGGTTGTCCGGACAGCAGGGGTCACTCCTGGGCTGAGAGTGTACCAGGGAAGATGGGGCCACAGCCTCCCCTGTCCAATGTTTCACATTTCCTGGCAGGGAATGAAAACTGAATCCAGAGGTGGAATCAATGCCTGGACCCTACGCTCTCCCAGGATAGAGTGAGCTCCTTGTCCCCGGAGGTTTGTCAGCAGGGTCTGCACCTTCAGAGCTGGCGAGAAGCAGGCTACTCAGGGCATTGGAGAAGGTTGGGACCAGAGCCTTCTCTTGGATTCTCGCCAATTGCCCAACCCTTGATCCTGAAGCCCACAGGGTGCCCACTCCACCCTCCCCTCCAGCACCAGGAGAGTCTAGAACTTCCTTCCTCAAATCTCCCTTCTCTGAGTGGGTCAACGTCTTGATGGGACCCTCCCCCGCCCCAGGTGCACACCGACACTTCTAATGCATCCTGGCTGGCCGGCTGAGAGCCACAGACGGCACTGTCACATGAGGGGACATAAGGGGGCTCTCAAATTTCCCACGCCTGGGCTCCTGGGCCCCCAGCATTCATGATGGCTGATTTCAACATGAAAGGGCCCCTTGGGAAGGAGAGCCCCCCTCCCTTTTCCCCTCGCCTCTGCTAAGCCCCACTCTGCAGCTAACCACTGTCTGAGCCTCCCTCCCTCTGGAGCACCCTCTCACTCACCTGCCAAGCCTTCCCCAGACTCCTGCAGCCTCACCTCGCAGCCTCCGCCAGCCAGAATGAGAATCCCAAGGTGGGGTGGGGGGCTCAGGGCTCCATACTGCAGAGGAGGTGGGGGGGCCTGTCTGTTTTAAAGGTATAAGCCATTTGGCCAACCATAGGCCAGAATGACTGAATAAATCTTTGTGGGTGCTTTAATGCTCTGAGGACAGGAGGTCTCCCAATCTCAAATCCAAAGACAGGCAGAGCAGTGAAATTTCCCATGAGGCCTTCCAGGCATCTGCCCTAAATTTTCAATGTGGCAACTTATTAAAACTTTTATTTTGATCTAATTTTAGATTTACAGAAAAGTTGCCAAAAATAAACAGATAGCTTAAGTACACACCTCACCTAGCTTTCCCTAATATTCAGATCTTACATAACCCTAGTAAATGATCAACCCTGAGAACTTATCCTTAGTTCAGTACTATCACCTGAACTTCACATCTTATTGGATGCTGGGTACAGTGGTGCATGTCCGTAATCCCAGCAGCTCAGGAGGCTGAGACAGGAGGATAGGGAATTCGAGGCCTGCCTCAGCAAATTACCAAGGCCCTAAGCAATTTAATGAGACGCAGTCTCAAAATTTAAAAAAAAAATGAAAATAAAAAAGGGCTGGGGATGTAGCTCAATGGTAAAGCAGTCCTGAGTTAGATCCCCAGTACCTAAAACAAAACAAAACAGCTCTTATTGGAATTTCCCATTTTTCTACCAAGATCCTTTCTTTATTCCATCACCCCATTCTGGACCCCACACTGCATTTAGTTGTTATTTCTCTTTTTTGTCCCTGATCGATTGGTTGCCACAGTCTGGCTGCAGCAAAATAACCAGGGGGTGACGAACAACTTGTGTAGATTGATACAGCAGGAGTCGGAGCCATTTATTGTAGGACAGGAGGGGTATATATACATTCCACACAGCTTATCTTAATTAACATAAACTAGATACAGCAGTCAACCAATAAGAAATCTCCACAGTTAATGCCTCACTGGCGCCACCTCACAAATCACTCCCTCTGGCAAAATGCCAGGCGCCATCCTGACTTGTTTACAGACCTTAACATTGGTGACATTCCCTCAGCCTATACTCATCTTTCATGATCTTGACAGCACTAAGGAACAAGTGTTTTGTAGAACTGTGGGTTTCCTTGTTTTCTCTAGATCAGAGAGAGGCTCTGCAGTTTTGGCAATACCACAGAAATGGTGGTGGCTCCTTCTCAGCTCACCATATCAAGAGACTCATGTCTTCAACATGTTTGATTACTGGTGGTGATGACCTTGATCACTTAGTTAAGTTGATGTCTAAAGGGTCTATCCACTATAAAGTTACTATATTTTTCTTTTGAATTAATACATATCTTGGGGA
Source organism: Callospermophilus lateralis (assembly GCF_048772815.1). Classification (NCBI taxonomy): domain Eukaryota; kingdom Metazoa; phylum Chordata; class Mammalia; order Rodentia; family Sciuridae; genus Callospermophilus; species Callospermophilus lateralis. The sequence continues at coordinate 816,244 of NW_027514422.1, read as the reverse complement.
AAATACTTTGATATATATGTGCAACTATTCATAACTTTACAATTTAATTTACACATATATCTTTTTTAATTTCTTTGTTTAGTTGTAGAAAATTGTTATATCCTTATTTATTTTATGTCATGTTGAGGATTGCACACAGTGCCTTACACATGCAAGGAAAGTGCTTATCACTGAGCCACCACTCCAGTCTGACACAAGTATATCTTTATCATACAATATAGTAATTTGACACATATATTGATAATAATGGTGTAATTATCATTTTGCCTCCTCAAATACTTATCATTTCTCATTTTGTTTATCACATTTACTTTCTTCTAGTAATTTTGAATCATATCATATATTGTTGTATATAGAGAATAGAACACAAGAACAAGTTAATCCTACCGGTGTTTGAGCCCATTTAAAAATGTGCCTACAACTAAAGATTCCAAATGTTCAGCACGTTTTTTTAAATATTCATAAAATGTCAAATTATTTAAACATAATGAAAATAATGCCTGTAATCCCAGAAGCTTGGGAAGCTCAGGCAGGAGGATCATAATTCAAATCCAGCCTCAGCCACTCAGAAATGTCCTAAGAAATTTAGGGAGATTCTGTCTCAAAATAAAAAAAAAAAAAGATAAAAGGGCTAGGGATGTGGCTCAGTGATTAAGTGCCCCTGGGTTTCATTGCAGGTGCAAAGGAAATAAATAAATAGAATAAATAAAATAAGTAAACTGCTTATCCACATAACAACATGGAAGAATCAAAACACTCTTTTAAACAAAAACGTAGACATCAAAGTGAATATCATGAGAGACTGGGATTTTTCCTCAGAGGTAGAGTGATCAACTAGCACATGTGAGGCACTGGGTTAAAACCTCAGTGTCACATATAAATTAAATAAAGATATTGTGTCCACCTACATCTAGAAAATAAACATTTAGAAAATAAATATTTTTAAAAGTGTATATCATGATTTTTTTCTAGTTAAAATGTTTCATTAGTGATTATATTAATACTTTGATCAAAATCAAAGCAAAGTTGCATATGGTCAATGCAGTTGAAAATTGTACTAGATTTTTTTTCATTAGTGAATATGACTCTCATGATGAGGGTGTTGAATCCTGCAGAAGAGAAACAGTTACTGGTTTGGTTTGGTCCCAGATAAATTTTGGGATGATCCCCTGGTTTATGTTGTAGCTAGTGGATCCATGGTTACTTTGCAGAATCCTGTGGTAAATAGATGCCTTGGAGGACCTAAAATTCTCTGTGGAGATTGAAATTAGGCTAAAGTATTACAAGCTTAGTGAGTTTACACTGAATTTATTTTCTCCCAATAATCTGAGGCAACAACTCAGTTGTTACAACCTCCATAGAAGATGTAAGTAGGCCTACCTATCATCAATTTATTGGTATTTTTTTCTTACTCAGCATAGCTCCATCAGTTGACTTGTAGGTATGATGTGAAAAGCAGTGTAAAGAAAAGTAAAACCTTCTGCATAGATTAAAAGAAAAAAAGGAACTCATGTACAAGCTGAATCCTGCTTAAAATAGTATGAAGGAACTGTCATTCTTAGAAAATGGCAGGATACAGAAAGTTCTTTTCATTATCTCCACCCTAATAAATGCTTAAAGAAAAGCAAAAATTACCCAGTCATTTCTAATGGAAGAATAACCTTCTCTGGTACAAAGAGAAAGTGAGTAAATATCCAAATATTGAACCTGTGGTGATGGAAATGCTAAACATACTGACATTCATTAGAGGTCAGGAGAGTCACATTACAAGAATTTTTTTTGAACCTTCAAAAAAAAAAAAAAAGACAAATGCTATGTACTGATGTCTATGTGGGCTCTTTCTGGTCCAGCAAGGGGTTTCACAAAAAATTGTAGAAGAGGCTGTGTCTGTGAAGTCACTAATCAAGACCTCTGGACATCAAGCAGGAAGCAGGTCTCATTTTATTGTGAAGTTACCATGTATATATACTCAGGCAGTAGCTTATCAGATTACAGGCAGCCACCAATGCAATTTCTGCAGTGACCAATCAAGGAGTGAGCAATGGAGTAAGAGCAGGGAATTCAACACATAGCCTCATGCCCAGGGTTGTGCCTAAGGGGTAAGTAGTTTGCTGTTCACACAACCTAGCATGGGATAGTGTGTTGCCACTCAGGCACTCTTAATGTATGCTATGAAGGCAGTATTCCATGAACTTGACTCTAAGACATTATTGTGGCCTTACCTCTCTAAGATTTCTTGAGGTTCAAGGTTGTGCCATACTTCTGGTCTCTTTCAGATGAGATCATTGTGGTCAGGTGATGCAGGGGTGCATCAACCTCATGACAGGAGTTTTGCTACCTTTACATGGGGACACAGCAGCAAGTCTGCTTATAAATAATTGATGCTTGAAGTCTCCTTGGACTTGCATTCTTTAACAGCGATCATTAAGTTATCACTTTCTGGTAGTAAAATCTCATCTATCAGCAATAAGATAAATATGGTGTATTAAAGATTAGACACTTTCATTCAAAATTAAATATAATTAAACTATGTCAAAGATAGCATTTTGTAATTATTAGTTTTATTAGATGTATTATTTGGTAATTTATGATATATATTCCCCCCTTGTGACAGAACAGCTAGTTCAATGACCTTGTGGGCCTTCTTTGCCTCAGGAGAATCCAAGTTGGGTGCAGCTCTGACTTGAGACCATGTCAGCAGGAGGAAATCTCCTGTCTGTTCTTGAAGTCTGTGAAGGGTCTTCGTCTTTGCCACAGCTTCATTAGAATTTTATGTTATAATCTAGCAAAAAAGTGGTCACATTCTGTACTGTTCCCAAGTGGGTTGCTCTTTACTTCCTCAAAAAATATTTCAGAAAATAATCTTTGAAAAAACTGTTTATCATTGAGGGGTTTATTGGGCAGAAGCTATATGGAGATGTGATAATTTTTAAAAATTCAAGGTCTTTTTTAGAGAAAAATCCCCACATAAATGTAGAGGGCTTTATGTTATTGTTATTGTTGTTGGTGGTGGTTGCTTTTGTCTTATTTCAGCAGCATTCCCAGCTTATAACTAAGTGGGCTTGAGTCATGTTCTACTAGGACCTGTTATAAAAACAGAAAATTACTAATTTTCTAAGTGTGGTACCAATGCCAGCAGCTTCATACTCCTAGGATGGCTATGAATTCCCATGCACAATAATTATCTGGAGTGGCGGGGGTAGTGGTTTATTGATTGGCTAGTTTCCTCATTAGCCTAGAAGGTAAGAGGGATTCTGTCAAAGGACACCATAATAGTCAATGGCCTTTACCAGAATGGGAGGGGGCCTTCAAGAGAGGTGCTTGAAATCCTGTGATTGGAAGAGGCCAGGTAAAACCTGGTGGATGCTCGAGAACAGAATTCATAAATGTAGCTCCTGATAGCTGTATCCACACCATTCTATTTTATTTATTTATTTATTCTTTTTAACAAAAAATTTATATTGAAACACAGTTAGCAAGGTATTTGTTGAAAGGTACTAGATTTGAACTCCAAATAGGTCATATTATCCATAATATTTGCTCCTGGTGATTTATAGAGCATCATCATTCAATAATTTTTGTGATTATGGAAATGTTCCATGTCTATCCTGCCTAATTCAGTAGCTTCAAGCACATGATATTTTGGCATATAGATCCTGTGACAGAAAAAGCTGAGTTTGTCAATTTGATAAATTACATGGCCAATGGCCACAAGATTGGGGAGCACCATTCTAGGACACCAAGGCAGAAAATGGAAGCATTTCCTCTAAAAACTGGAAAAAGACAGGGGTGCCCGTTTCCACAACTTCTATTTAACATATTTCTTGAAACACTGGCCAGACTAATTAGACAAATAAAATAAATTAAAGGGATATGGATAAGTAAGGAAGAACTCAAATTAGCACTATTTGCAGACAATATAATTCTATACCTAAAAGACTCGACATATTCCATCAGGAAACTGCTAGAACTAGTAAATGAAGTCAGTAAAGTAGCAGGATACAAAATCAACACCCATAAATCAAAGGCATTTCTGAATATCAATAAAAAAATCTTCTGCAAAGGAAATGAGAAAAACTACTAACTTTGAATAGTATAAAAATTATAAAATCCTGGGGAATCAACCTAACAATAGCTGAAAGATCTCTCCAATGAAATCTACAGAACCCTATGGAAAAAAGATAAAAGATGACATGAGAATATGGAAAGATCTATTTTTTTCTTAAATAGGCAGAATTAATATTGTCAAAATGACCACACTACCAAAAGCACTATACAGATTTAATGTAATCTCAATCAAAATCCCAATGACATTTCTCAGAGAAATAGAAAAAGCAGTCATGAAATTTATCTGACAAAATAAGAGACCCAGGATAGCTAAAGCAATTTTTAGCAAGAAGAGTGAATTAAGTGGCATCTCTATACTAGACCTTAAACTATGCTACAGATCAATAATAACAAAAAACAGTATGGTATTGGCAACAAAATAGACTTGTAGAGTAATGGTATAGAATAGATAACACAGAGAACAATGCCCATAATTAGAGCTCTCTTATATTTGACAAAAAGCATAAAAAATGTACATTGGAGAAAACGATATCCTCTTCAAAAAATAATGATGGGAAAATTGGAAATTTATATACATTAAAATAAAATTAAACCCCTCTCTCTCACCATGCAAAAAACTCAACCCAAATTGAATCAAGGACCTAAAAATTGAACCAGAGACACTGTGTATATTAAAAGAAAAATAGGCCCAAATCTATCTGGTTAGTGCCTTACTTTCTTAATAAGACTTCAGAGCACTATGATTTATATTAAGCAACAATAAATACTATGGATCTAAATTAAAAAGGTTCTTTTCATCAAAAATCCTGGATTCTAAGGGTGGTGATTCTCCACCCCTTGGCCCAAGTGAATAGGTCAGAGGACATAACTTATTAAGGCTGTGTTAACCATGTTTATACTTACTGCATAGGTAAGTTTCTCCTCCCAGAATCTGGATATCACACCAGCCTCAAGTCTAGTGAGGCAACTAGAGAAATTACACACTCATCACAGAGTGGACAAGACAAAGAAGTTGGCTATAGGTCTTCTTGTACACATCCTGGGGATGGCTCTAGAACTAGGACCAGGTCCCTGTAACATAAAACCATCTACTCATGACATAGGGACCCTCTTCTAGCCTATGCATATAATAAAAACATCACTGTTCATCTGAGTGTGTGCATATATGTATTTGTGTGCACCGTTATAAAGTGTGTGCCCAGCTGTGCCTCCCATCCTGGCCTCATGCCCTCCCCCGACCCTAGATGACCTTTAAAAATCCTGCTACAACAAAAGCAATACCTATGTTTAGCATAATTTTCTTAGTTTGAAAGAAATGTTCTCAGTTATCCTGTCAATAGAGTATCCTTGGGCCTCAACTATATCTACATGTATGGCTTTCTAATTTTGTTTTCAAATTAAATGATATAATAACAGAAAGGGCCTCATTAATTGAAAAAAGTTTCACCTAGATCTCAGTGAGTGAGATGATTCTTGGAGTCTTGACCTTCCTCTGGAGAAATGTGGAAAATTGGATCAACAAATGGTTGCTTTTATGTGTGGTGGGAGAACACTTCCCCCTTTGATATGGGAAGGAAGTCCCCAGTTTGAAGAAAGTACACACTGAGTTGATGGGGAAATTCTCCACTATGCACTGCAAATGTGCACGGTGGAGTAAAATAGTTGTAGCAGAGGTTATAATGAGGAGGAGGAAGAAGATAGTGATGGTGATGGTGATGGTGATATACACACAGTTGAACTGCTGTGCCAGAGCAACAGCTGTTCTGATGACATTTCTACTATTGCTATTGGAGCAGAGGAAAGCATCAGTCTTGATTCCAGCATAAAATGTGAAGGTGGTAAATGCACCAAAATGTGTCACAAAAGTTTCTGTAGGCTGGACACATTAAAGAATAGCTATAGTTTATTCAATAGGCTCCACTTTCTATTAAAACACAAGGCTTAGAGACAGATTTTCATACTAAGACTCAGTTACAGGAAATACACCAGTGTCGCTCCATGCATGGGACAAAAGCTGCCTCTCTGTGCTGTGCAGGACAGGGTGCAGCTGGCACAGCGAGGCAGTACTCCTGTCCACATTATTTCAGGTGACAGAGGCTTTTAGTATCATCTAGAAGAAATGGCAAGCTCTTGGCCTCCTCTATCAACAAATAGCAGCAGAGGTACTACTCCAGGTCAGAGGATAGAGTTGCCCAGAAAAGACAAAGAAGAGGCTAGGGTGGGGGTTCAGGACAGAAGATTAAGAGTCAGGCATTGAACTGGAAGTCAGAAAGTTCATCCTATGCCCTGGACTGTAACCTGAGTCTGAGGGCTGAATCTTTGGGTCTCTCCAGGACATTCAAAGAAGCCCAGGACATAGAACAAGACTCACCTAAGAAAGGTCCTGGAGGAACCTGGCCTCAGGTATCAAACTGAGTAGATTTTGTAGGGCTGAAAATCACACAAGAAACAAAGCTGAGGTGCAAGTACCTTAGAAGGGATCTCTGGAAGGTAGGTGTATAAATATCCCTTAAGCAAAGAGGATCCTTTCACTTAAGCAAGTTCAGGCCCATGATCAAACCTTAGGCTCTGAGGCAAGTTAGATTGTAGAGCACTCTGCAGAGTCTCCTCAAGGAGGCTGTGCATGCTCCATCCAGGGAAGGGGCCAAGTATCCCCTCCCCCACCTGTTACTGAACATGATCAAAGAGCCTTAAGGGATGATGTAAGTGGACATGGAAGGAGAGGCCAGGGAGGTGTGGGAAGGCATCTCTGCAAGTTCAGCAGCAGGCTTCCTGACTGTGTTTTCAGAGCCAAAAACACCTGGATCTTCTGTTCTATGCTGTCCTAATTATCCAAAGAGCTGCTGTTCCCATTAGAGTGGGAAGGCACACTGGAGGAGCAGAAGCGTGTGCTCACAGATGCAGGCCCATTGCTGCCTTCCAGGGTGGTCTTGGAAACACTCCGGATTGCTTCAGTGCACATCAATTCAACAGAAGTGTCTGCCCCGCCAAGGTCACTTCCATAGGCTCCCTCCTGTTGGTGGTGTTTCCTGGAGGTGCAGCAGCTGTGGCATCCTTTGGTGGCTTGGAGAGGTGGTAAGAGTCCAAGCCCCTTGGGATGAGGTCTGTGTCCCTAGAGACTGCTGAGTTCCTCTTGCTGGGTGTTCTCCTGGGGGCATCAGGGAAGACACTTTTCAGTGAGCTACCCAGGCTGCTGGCAACTTTCAGCCCCTTCTTGATGAACTGGCCTCTTGTTGCTGTACTCCTTCCTGGTTTTCTCCAACTGACACAGCTAGATGGCCTCTTGGATGCCATCATTGCTGCTGGAGTCAAGACCTTGTGCTGGGGCTCCAGGAACCTGGAGCTGCTTCCCCTCCCTTCAGCCCTGCAGTTCCTATTGCCCGCGCCCCTACACTGTGCTGCCTGGGGCTTGGGGACAGCAGACCTTGTGCCGCCCAGGTTCTCAGCTCTGTGGTAATCTTAGGCCTGAGGCTGCTGGGTGCTGTGCTAATCTTTTCTGATCTGAAAGTTCATGAAAGAAAAACTCTTAACAGGCTCCATCAGACTGTGGCTAGCAGCACCATGACAGGGGGCTTCTGGGTGGGTTTCAGTGTGGATTGGGGAGAATTTTCATTTGACTTTGTTTTCGTATCCACAGACCTGTCACACTTTTGGTTTTCATGTTGTCTTTTCTCATTCAGAAATAGTTCTATTTCTGCTTGGATGCTCTGCTGAAAGGAGTCATCGCTGCTCACCCTGACTGGGAAGTCTGAGCCCTGTTTCCCACCGGCCTCCAGGGGCTGCCAGGAATATTGCATGATGCCGGGGTAAGTTTTAGGGGAAACAGGGTGGGCAGGGTGCCACTGTGTGGAGGGTCTGTTTTGCCTCTGCTATCCTCCCTGCAGCCCTGCCATGGTGAGCCCCATTGGGCATGGGCTATTGTTCTAAGGAGAGCAAGAACCAGAATCCTTGTACATAGCCCTGCCTAAATGCACACTAACATGATGTTTTTATTTAACAGACGTGTCCTGGTAAATATGATTTTTGTAGCTTTTTGTAAATTAGTTATGCTGCTGTAAAAAATATTTTGAAAAATGTTGTCTTTTGTTTTTGGACTGTGTTCCTAACTGCGTCTTTCTGTGGTCCACTCAGGAGCCATTGCTGGACATGCAGTTTGATTCTTACCTTCACGGTGAGGGTCACCCTGGCTGGAACTCTGGTCAGTTGGTAGTTCAGATTCTCAAGTCTGAGGAGGCAGTGGCCGCCTTCCGGGAAGCACTAAAATGCCCTAGTGTCTGTCAGAAGCGCCCAGAACAATGCTTTTAATAAAAGACACAATGGTCCCTAACAGCCAGAGCAGTTACTCTTAAAATTGTAATCACAGCCTTTGATTAGTCAAATGTTTCTAAGCACAGTGACTAGGAAGCAAACTGAGCAGCCAGTGTGTGCCTCTTGAGACCCCATTGAGACAGTGGCTCTCTCTGCAGCCTAGTCCTTCTGTGTCCTGTCTCCTGCAATCACTAGGTGATTCTAACATCTACAAAAACCTCTTTTTGTAGGAGACCTGCTGTTCTCCTCATCTGATCATTATGCTAAGAGATCACACCGCATGTGCATTTTAACTGTCCTTTTCTTGATTTGTGCACACAAGTGAATAAGTATAGCAATTAGGTGGTTTGCTCCATAGACAAATTTGCCAGAGCTCAGTGCTGGGGACAAGCCTTGCATACCTACATATCTGCCATCCAGGAGCTGCAGCCCAGTCAGGGCTCTGAATATTGACAGAGCCACTGCTGTTAATGCCTCCTGCCACCCACCTCCTGGGTCAGAAGGGTGCTGATTGTAGGCCATGGCCTCTGGTCCCCTGAGTCAAGGCCAGGTGTTGCTGCCTTGGTTTTCTTACCTTCTGCCCGGTGGTACTAAGTTATCCATGGTCGCTGAGGGAACAGGTACGCTGGCCACTGATGTCCTCCAGTCACCCCATGTTCTGCAACTCTTATTCAGCTGTAAGGCAGAGTCTACCTTTTCGCCCGAGGATATTGTTGGTATTCTAATGTGGATATGAGTCTTGTACAACTCCTGCACCCCTGGGTTTAAACAGAAACCCAATTCTGCAGCCAAGTGCAGACCCCCACCCACAGTGAGCATCAGCTGGGTTAAGCTGCAGTCCTGAGTATCTCAATATGCCTGTGATAGCTTCCATGTGGTGCATTCACTCACTTAAGTGCTTATGAGAAAAACAGTTCCATGTAATACATGTTCTGTTATTTAATTTACTTTTTTTATTAGTTGTTCAAAACATTACAAAGCTCTTGACATATCATATTTCACACATTTGATTCAAGCCGATTATGAACTCCCATTTTAACCCTATATACATATTATTGCAGATTCACACCGGTTACACAACCATTTTTTACCTACTGCCATACTAGTGTATGTTATATTCTGCTGCCTTCCCTATCCTCTACTATGCCCCCTCCCCTCCCCTTCCCTCCTCTCCCCTCCCCTCCCTTCTCTTCTTCTCTCCCTACCCCATCTACTGTAATTCATTTCTCTCTCTTGTTTATTTTTCCCTTTCCCCTCACTTCCTCTTATATGTAGTTTTGTATAACAATGAGGGTCTCCTTCCTTTATCATGCAATTTCCCTTCTCTCTCTCTTTTCCTCCCCCCTCTCGTCCCTGTTTAGTGGTGATCTTCTTCTCATGCTCTTCCTCTCTATTCTGTTCTTAGTTGCTCTCCTAATATCAATGAAGACATTTGGCATTTATTTTGAAGGGATTGGCTAGCTTCACTTAGCATAATCTGCCCTAGTGCCATCCATTTCCCTGCAAATTCCATGTCATTATTTAGTGCAGAGTATACTCCATTGTGTATAAATGCCACATGTTTTTATCCATTCATCTATTGAAGGGCATCTGGGTTGGTTCCACAGTCTAGCTAATGTGAATTGTGCTGCTATGAATATTGTTGTAACAGTGTCCCTATAGTACGCTCTTTTACAGTCTTTAGGGAATTGTCCAAGAAGGGGAATAGCTGGATCAAATGGTGGTTCCATTCCCAGCTTTCCCAGGAATCTCCATACTGCTTTCCAAATTGGCTGCACAAATTTGCAGTCCCACCAGCAATGTACAAGTGTACCCTTTTCCCCACATCCTCGCCAGCACTTGTTGTTGTTTGACTTCATAATAGCTGCCAATCTTACTGGAGTGAGATGGTATCTTAGGGTGGTTTTGATTTGCATTACTCTGACTGCTAGAGATGGTGAGCATTTTTTTATGTACTTGTTGATTGATTGTATGTCCTCATCTGAGAAGTGTTTGTTCAGGTCTTGGCCCATTTGTTGATTGGGTTATTTGTTATCTTATTGCTTAATTTTTTGAGTTCTTTTATACTCTGGATGTTAGGGCTCTATCTGAAGTGAGAGGAGTGAAAATTAGTTCCCAGGATGTAGGTTTCCTATTTACCTCTCTTATTGTTTCTCTTGCTGAGAAAAATCTTTTTAGTTTAAGTAAGTCCCATTTGTTGATTCTTGTTATTAACTCTTGTGCTATCGGTGTCCTCTTAAGAAATTTGGAGACCGACCCCACAATATGTGGATCAGAGCCAACATTTTCTTCTATCAGACACAGAGTCTCTGATTTGATATCAAGCTCCTTGATCCATTTTGAGTTAACTTTTGTGCATGGCGAGAGAAGGAGATTCAGTTTCATTTTGTTGCATATGGATTTCCAGTTTTCCCAGCACCATTTGTTGAAGATGCTATTCTTCCTCCACTGCATGCTTTTAGCCCCTTAATCAAATATAAGATAGTTGTAACTTTGTGGATTAGTCTCTGTGTCCTCTATTCTGTACCATTGGTCCACCCGCCTGTTTTGGTACCAGTACCATGCTGTTTTTGTTACTATTGCTCTGTAGTATAGTTTGAAATCTGGTATCGCTATACCGCCTGATTCACACTTCCTGCTTAGAGTTTCTTTTGCTATTCTGGGTCTTTTATTTTTCCATATGAATTTCATGATTGCTTTATCTATTTCTAGAAAAAATGCCATTGGGATTTTGTTTGGCATTGCATTGAACCTATAGAGAACTTTGGGTAATATCGCCATTTTGATGATGTTAATTCTGCCTATCCATGAAGAAGTTATATTTTTCCACCTTCTAAGATCTTCTTCTATTTCTCTCTTTAGGGTTTTGTAGTTTTCATTGTATAAATCTTTCACCTCAATAAACTTAAAGATGAGGACCATATGATCATCTAGATGTGGGTTCATCTTTGTGTCTTGTATTTTTTTGTTATTGTTCCACATGTGTCCTTTGGTACCAACACTATGCTGTTTTTGTTACTATTGATCCATAGTATAGTTTAAATTCTGGTATTGTGTTGCCTTCTGCTTCATTCTTCTTGCTGAGGATTGCTTTGTTTATTCTAGGCCTCTTATTTTTACAAATGAAATTTGTGGTTTCTTTTTCTAGTTATATGAAGACTATCATTCATTGGTAGAGATATAATGCTAATCAAAAGTACTCTAAGATTCTCACTCCCATCAGAATGGCAGCCATCAAGATTACAAACAACACTAAGAGTTGTCCAGGATGTAGGGGAAAAGGCACACTCACACATTGCTTGTGGGACTGTAATTTGGTGTAGCCAATCTAGAAGTCAGTATGGAGAGTTCATGGAAACTTACAACATAACCACCATTTGACCATGCTATCCCACTCCTTGGCCTAGATGTAAAGGACTGAAAAACAGCTTACTACAGGAACACAGACACATCAATGTTTATTGCAGCACAATTTATAATAGCTAAATTGTGGAACAAAACCAGATGCCCTTCAGTAGATGAATACACAGAGAAACTTTTATATATATACACAATGGAATATTACTCAGAACTAAAAGAGAATAAAATAATAGCATTTACAAGTAAATGGTTGGAGTAGGAGAATATAATTCTAAGTGAAGTAAGCCAATCGAAAAATATCAAAGGCCAAAAGCTTTATTTGATATGAGGATGCTGATTCATAATGATGATAGCAGGGCATGGGAGAAATCGAAGAACTTTAGATAGGGCAAAGGGAAAGGAGGGGAATGGAGAGAGCATGGGGGTACAAATGATGGTGGAATGAGTTAGACATCATTACCCTAAGTACATATATGAAGACATGAATGGTGTGAAAATACTTTTTGTACAACCAGAGACTTGAAAAATGGTGCTCTCTACATCTAATATGAAATGAATTGCATTCTGCCATCACAAATAACAAATTAAAATAAATAAATATTTTAACAGAAAAGTGAATAAATAAACAAGGGGAGGACATCCACCTTGTTTTCATGAAATTAAGAAATAAAGGCCGCAAGAGCCATGAGAGTGGAATTTGGCGAGCATGCCAGTGGCTTTCTCCACAAGGAGGTGGTCCGATTCATTAATAATGAAGCTCTCCTGAACAGTGATGGCCCCGAGTTCTACATGGCCTTTCGCTCTTGTCCCTGGAACAAGGTAGAGGAGTGGATTCGCACTGTGGTGGTGGACTTTCAGGTGCCTCGAGACCTCAAGAGGGAATGCACCTGAAGTGCCCTTGCCCTGGGCATGCGAGTGGTGGCAAGGCAGCGGGAGCAGCAGGGGCATCGTGCCTGTCTGCTGCAGGACCAACTGGAGGAGGGTGAGGCGGCTTGCTGGGCTTTGGCCTCTGAGCTGCAGTGGCTGTGTAAGGACCGTGATGATGCTACTACTCAGCTGCACTTCACTTAGATTGTCTTTCAACAGGCAATGGATGAGCGTGAAGTGCTACGTGAGAGGCTACCTCAGGCTGAGAGGTCAGCCTTCGCAGATCCATTGCCCCCAAAGGTTGTACCTGTTATGGGAGCCCAACAGCATGGTGCTGTGGCATGGTCCCTGGAAGGAGAGGAGCAGGCAGAGGTGGTAGCACCTGGAACACAGGGCATACCACATTTGGAGGCCCAGATGCCAGCCCCAGCACCTTTGCTTTATGTGCCAGGACACCCAGGTCCTTAGCTCCAGGCACTGCAACCCCATGTGAAAATGTCTGTGTCCCATTCAGTGCCATTCCCAGTCGGATTCCCATACTAAACATCTCTACAAGCCCCTGTAGTAATGAAATCAGAATCAGCAAGAACAGCAGCCACAGCAGTGACAGCAATTGCACCCCAGGTGTCTCCTCTTGTCAGCTATCCACCTGGCTTGTGGGCTCCAGTGGGGTGCCAGGAGGAAATGGCTCTTCAATGTGTCCAGAGTTACCTGTGTGTCCAGAGTTCCCAGAGTTGCCTTGTCCTGAGTTGCCTGAGTTGCTGGGGCCAGGATGAATATCCTGAGAACCTTCCATGCAGATGCAACCTGGGAGATAGCAAAAGCCCCAAGCAAAAAGAAGGTCCTGAAGGTCCACATGGAATGACTTCCCTGAGGGAAAGCATAAGCCAAAGCCAAAAAGAGGGTCAGGAGAGACCCAAAGGGAAAGACCTCATGTGGGAGAGCATTAGACTTTGCCTCGTGTTTTTAATTAAAAAACAAGAATGTCATTGGGATTTTAATAGGAATTGCATTAAATCTTTGTAAAAGTTTTGGTAGTATGGCCATTTTTGGCTCTATTAATTCTACCTACCCGAGACCATGAGAAATCTTTCCATCTTCTAAGATCTTTTTCAATTTTTTTTCTTAGTGTTCTATAGTTTTCATTGTAGAGGTCTTGCACCTCTTTTTTTAGATTGATTCCCAAGTGTTCTATTTATTTGAGGCTAGAGTCAATGGGGAGGTTTTCCTACTTTCTCTTGCTGTGGATTCATCGCTTATATATAGAAATGCATTTGATTCATGGGTATTGATTTTATATCCTAATTTGCTGAATGTATTTATTGGTTCTAGAAGCTTTCTGGAGGAATTTTTTGGATCTTCTAAATATAGAACTATGTCCTCAGCAAGGGGTGATAATTTGAGTTCTTATTCTATGCAAATCACTTTAATTTCATTCATCTGTCTGATTACTCTGACTAGAGTTTCAAAGAGGGCATCCCTGTCTTGTTTCTGTCCTTAGAGGGAATGATTTCTCCTTTTCTCATTTAGTTATAATGTTGGCCTTGGGTTTCGCATAGATAGCTTTTACAATGTGAAGACTTTGCATACATTGTTTGTATAGACCTCACCATGTGCATGTTCAAGCATGAGTGTTTGTGGTATGAGATGACAGGTTAGGATGAGAAGCAAAAAAATGGATTCCACAGCAGGAGTCATGGAAGAGGAAGATTAATTCAAATGATTGGATTAAATCCTACTAAATAGAAAATTGTTTTGTTTTCAAATTTAAAATAAGGGGGATGTGATCTTAAAATTTCTCCTTCCTGAAAATTTCCTCAACTCTTAAAAGATAACACTTTGTATACATTTTCATTCTGAATCAAAAAGACATTTTAATTTTCTCTATCTACAAATGTTTGGAGGTTCAGAAAGATTGAGACATGTGTTGGTTTAGAATTACAAACCAGAAATGGAATCTTCTTTGATTCTCAAAACTATAGCTATGTATCCCTTTCATCCCATGATTTTTTGATCAATGAAATAATTTTTGAAGTAAATCCTTTTTTTCTAATTTAACTTATTTTTATTAACAACAAATATTAATAAATAGTTCTAGGTTTCAGTTTTTGAAGCAATACACAAACTATTCAACAACACACTTGGACATGAAAATACACTTTCTAATAGTAGCAGCTCAGAATGTGGCATGTGCTCACAATGAAAGTTCCATGTTGACCAGTCACCATGGTAATGTGGAATGCACATCTTACCTTCCATTTCCACTCAGTTGGTGTAGTGAGTGAGTTGGTGTAAGTTAAAGTTGGAGAAGAGTAGGGAGGTTTTGAGTTCCTGGTTGGCCATGGGAAATCTTAACTGCTGTGGGAAAGGTATGTTGTCAGTGATATTTTTAAGTGTGTTTCTTCAAATGGCAGTTAATGTTTACTAATATATTTTCCTCTTGATGTTTTCATCTTCAACACTGAATCTTCTCTCCTGAGATTTAAATATTTGGTGATATTGTTTTATCACTCAATTCATATATTTGCTTGTTCTATTGACCTGGTTACTGAAAATGTTTTTCTAAATTTAGATAAATGAACCATTCCTAATGCCAATAACATGTGTGCCTTTAAAGTGAATTACAGGAGCAGGACAACCACCTTGCTTTCATGAGATGAAGAAATAAAGTGAGACATAGTATATGGATGCTAAGTAAGGCGATATATATACCATGAAAGGGCAATTAGAAACCAAACCCATCTCAATGTATATGAATATTTAAAAATAACGTTAGAGAAGTCTAAATCAAGACTTTGTAAAAGAAAAGAGGACTAAAATTTCAGAAAACGTTTCCAATTGGTTGATATCTAAAGGATCCCATGTGTTTGGGGGCTACTGGGGAGAAGGCAAAAAGGACAGTGCCTTGAGGTCAGTGGAGTGGATGTCTGATAATGGAGGAAAGGAGGGCCTCAGTGGTTTCAGGGAGGATCCATTGGTTGAGGTTCACAAGTTATAGTTAGTGGTGGTTCCATCTAGGCAGGTAAGTCTCTGGCCCCTGGCCATGCAGAGTCTAGGAAGAGGCTTGGAAAGCCAGGAGCAGGAATATGCCTGATCAGAGCTGGTGCATATGGAGAAATGATATTTCAACCAGGCCTTGTCTGACTGCTCAGATTATGGCTCAGAATATTAGACTGCAGACATGGGGCAGGCCAGCATCTGACATGGAAACATCAAACCATCAGCCCAGAGTATCTGTTTCCCTGATTAATCCCCACTAACAGGCCATCCAGGAGGGAAAAGCTCAAGGAAACTTCATTCTTGGCACAGCCATCAAGTGGCAGTTGGTTTAGAATGTCCCAAGTTCTGAAACAGTTGGTGAGCCCCAGAGAACTCTGATGATTTAGATGGTCAACTGCTCGTCAGGAAGGATCACTTGGAGACAGCTGGAAGTGAGAAGACCCTGGGGGAGGATGGCTCCAAGTGTGGACTCTACCCTTTGTAAAGGTCTGGCGAGCGTTGGAGGAAGAGACCACCAAGAGACTGTCTCATGCAACAGCAAAGTGTTTATTGGGGGGTCCAGCATGCTGGGGCTGAGAGCTCACTTGAATAGAGCAGAGAGCCCCGGGAACAGCTTAAGCAGAGCTCATATACATTCCTTGGAGAGGGCAGGGACTTCACATACAGCATAGCCAATCATTGCATGGATTCTGGGAGGGGGGTTGTTTTCGTAGAGCAACCAGATGATGAGGGGAGATTTCAACATATATTTAGTGGGCATTTCCGGGAGTTGTTTTCGACTTCTACATGAGTTTCAGGTTGCAGGAAAACAGAACTTAATTCTTACATTCTTAACCTTTTCACCTTGACCTTCAGATAGGCTTCATTTACATGAAATGATCATTTTTAAGTCAGTAATTGCAATAAAGAGGCAGGAGCCCGGGGTTATAACTTGAACATTTCTCATGGTGTCTGCTACTGAAACCTCATGCCAAAGAGGCCTGAAGGAAGGAGTATTCAAAAAGCACTGAGAAGAGTTCTGGTTTCCTGGTTCTAGGATATCCACTAGAGGACTCAAGTGCTCAGGGATTTCTGGTCCCAGGTAAATAGCTACATTCCTGTCCCATATCCACCGCTCATCATTCTTGTGAATCTGGGCAAGAAACATAAAATCTCCAAATTACAAACACCTAACTCTAAATTGTGGTGGACAGACTCTGCTCCATCCATCCCTTTAGGCTGATATGGAGTCATAGGAGGCCACAGATATTCTCCATGAGCTTTACAAATATCCATCTGTAAAGAATGAGGAATAGACTTTCTTTATCCATTGCTCTGGAGGATGAACTCTGTTTGACACCTCTCTGTTCAAACACTGTCAACGATTGAGCTTATTTTTCCACACATTTAATGAAGTGTACTATTTAATGTCAGGACACATTAGCACCCATATGAAGCACCAGTCCGCTTAAGAATGCATGGATGTGATCCTTGTCAGCCTTATACCATTACATGGATCAGATGCCACACTTTTTGCAACAATTGAGAAGGGGTTTATTTAACTGAACAGGTATTTAATTTTTGAGGTAGGATTTGATTTGTATAAATACATACTTGAATTCAAAGCTCAAATTATACCCCCAGATATTTACAATGATCACTTATCAACTAAAACTTGTTGAACTGTTATTTGAATTACTATTGATGACCTATGTTTTCTTGCTAGCACATTGTTAACAGCTAACTCTGTTTTATCACATTTCCCAGGTTGTTGCCTCTGGCCTTGGTCCAGAGGAGACCTCTGGCCATCAAACAGTCCTGTTCCAAATGAGAATTCCAAGGAAGGTACTGTGGAAATCCTGTCATTGTGTCCATTCTGCAATAAGGATTCTGGTTGATTCAGATTTCCAATTCTTCTTTTATTTAACATGTACAAATTTACGTGCTTTGAGTCATTCAGCAGTGCCATAGCTCCAGAAGTAAAGATCCAGTTACCTTTTAATTCTGTGCACTTGATTATTTCAACTGCTGGTGGACATCTGGGTTGATCATACAATGTATTTATGGTGAATGCTAGAAACATTGAAGTGATTGTATCACTATAGTATGCTGACTTGTAGTTTTATAGAATAAGCAGGGAGGAACGTAATAGCTGAGTCCTATGAGTTCCACTCTTGGGCTTGTCAGGAATCTGCACATTGCTTTCCAGAGTTGTCATAATAATTTACAAACCCACCAACATTGTGTCAGTGTACCTTCTTTCTCTCATCCTTCCTGGTATTTCTATGCTTATCCTGTTTCCCCAGCACCATTTGTTTAAACCATAATGTCCTCTTTAACATGTATTTTGGTGCTGTTGTCCAATATCAGGTGGATGTAAGTATCAGGTGGGTTGTCTCTGTGTGGTATATTCAATTCAAGAATCTTCATATCTATTTTCAGTTCAATAAGATACTGTTTTTGCTACTCATCTCTGTAGTAAAATATAAAATTGGTCATTGTGCTGGCTTTCACCTTACTTTTTCTTGCTCAGAATTGCTTTGCCAAATAATAATAATAATAATAACAATAATAATAATAATAACAGTAATTATTATTATTTAATAAATATAATAATTAATATAATATTATATTATAATAATTATTATTATTACTATTATTATCATCATCATCATCTCAAATGAATTTCAGGGTTAGTTTTTTAATACTGTAAGAAATATCATTTGTAGTTTGAAGGGGATTTGTATTGAATTCATTGAACCTGGATATTGTTGATGTTATGGCCACTTTGACAATATTAATTCTGCCTATCCAAGAACACAGAACTATTTGGCCTCTTCTTAGGTCTTCTTCCATTTCTTTTTCAGTGTTCTATAGTTTTTGTTGTAGAGATCTTACATCCTATTTGGTAGATTTATCCTCAGGGGCTTTTTTACATTATTATAAAAAAATTATTTTCTTGAATTCTAAATCAGTGGCAACAATGTTGGAGTATAGTGACAATATTGATTTATTTGTGTTGATCTTTTATCCTGCTACATTGCTAAATTTATTACTTCTAGAATTCTTCTGGTGAAAATTTTTGGGCCTTCTAAATATAGAATCATGTCACCAGGTAATGTGGACAATTTGAACTTTTCTTATGGTATCCTTTTAATTTCCTACTTTTGCCTGATTGTTCTGACATTTTTTCAGAAAAATATATTGAATAAAATTGGCAAAAGTAGACATTCTTTTCTTGTTCTTGATATTTGAAGAAGACAGTTCATTTTTATCTCTGTTCAGTGTGATGTTGGCTTTGAATTTCTCATATATGGCTTTTATAATATTGAAACTAAGTTCCTTTTTTTCCAGGTTTCTCCTTTATTTTGGAAATGAATTGTTTCTCCTTTTTAATCAAGAGCTTTTCTACATCTATTGAGGTGATTTTCTGAATCTTGTCCTTAATTCCAACTATGGGTGTGCTAGTCAGGTTCTCCCCACCCACTCTGTTCCCTGTGGAGCGACCTTTACATGTTTCCTGGGCTTATGGTCTGGGCATCTATTCCCAGCAGCCCATTTTTACACCTCCTCCTTCAAATTCTCAATCCCTTTCAGCTGGTCCTGGGAGGCACCAGACTCAAGGAGGAAAGGACCAGAGCTTGCCTGCACATCTCTGACTTGAGTTCCCCTGGGGAGAATTCTCTCCATGCCTTTTGCTCTAGCTCAGCCAGGCAAAGCCTAGGTGCTGTGGCAGGTGCCTTTCAGGTCCATGTGTGCCTACCTGCTCAGATCTCCCAGCTCCTGGCTCCTGCAGTGGCAGCATCAGCTTGGCTGTGTCAAGGTGGCTCCTGCCTTGCTCTCTGGGGACAGCATGAATCACAGATCTTTCTTCATGTACAGTGTGCAGTGCAAAGAAGCCTCTTTTCAGCCAAGAAAACGTTGCCTCTCTGATCTCAGGATTTTCACACTGAATCTTTCTATTTTGTTTCTGTCCATTTCCTTCTTTAGGTGATCTAGCAGTGCCACTAATCCCGCTGCTGCTACTGCTGCTTCTGCCACCATCAGCTTGGATCTAATGTACTTTCTTTTTTGTCTTTGTTTAATGTAGCCAAGTTTCTGATTCTCTAAGACTCCCTGAGTGTCCACTATTGAGTTTTCGTGAAACCCCTCTTTTGCACACCTGAGAGGAAGGACTATTCGCACTGTTTGCATTACAGGTTGTGGAGCTGCAAGAAATAAAGGTTCTCTCTATCTTAAATTTACTTCTGTCTTGTATCATTTCTTTTGCTTGAGTTTTTGACTTTATATTCCTCTATAATTTTTTCCATTCACTATTAAGTTTGGGTGACTTCCTTTAGTTCCCCTCTCACTGAGAAGCAGTCTTCTTGCCTTCTAAGTCTGGCATTGAAGAACTGTCGTGGGTGCATCCTTCCTCCATTTGCCAACTTCTCTTCTCCTGACAGCAAATTTGCACAATTTCTCAACATGCCAAGGAACGTTTTGGGCCAAAATATATCTTATCTTGATGAATACCTCATGTTAACTTGAAAACAAATTTTATTCTCTCACTGTCGTATGAAGTATTTGTACAAATGCCAAATAGATCTATGTGATTGATAATGGTTTTGGTAAATTCCTAGGGTTGCCATAACTAAGTACCAGCTTTCTTGGGTTGAAGTAATGTAAGTGTACTATCTTAGAGCTCTATTTCCTAGGAATCCCACATTGACCTGTTAGCAGAAACATGTTACTTCTGAAAACTTTAAGGAAGGATTTTTCCTGCCCATTCTTAACTGTTACTGGTTTGGTGGCCATCCTTGATCTGCTTGGTTTTCAACTGCAGCACTTTCCTCTCTGCTTGCATCATCACATGGCATTAGTCTCTCATGAATGTGCCCCATCTTCATGAGAACAGATGCCCTATTTGGAGAATGGGTCCACCCTGTTCAAAGAGGATACTTTTAATTGCTAAGATCACAATGACTCTCATTTAAAACCCAGTAAAATTTGGAGGTATGGTTTAAGTTCTAACTTAACCATGTTTTGAATTTAAACATGTATTTGTGTGGAAGTAATTTGACCCATAACAGAAATGATTGATTCAAAAGTATACTTTTTCTTTACTTTCTGATGGATCTGTCAAGTGTTATAAAGGAATGCTGAAACCTTCTAGTGTAACAGTAGAATATTTAATTTCTCATTGTAGTTCCTTCCATTTTTTGTCTATTTTGAATTTTTGTTTCCTGATCTGCTCGTTCTCTTGACATTAAGAAAAAATCATGTTCCAGCACTAATTGAGCCTGTGTGTGTTAAACAACCATCTCCATACACTCTAGACCCATGTCCACAGTTAGGAAGTCCCTGGAGTGTTTCTTCAGCAAACCAATATACTGACGGTTACTCTATATTTCCCTAGATTGCTATCAAGTCATAATAGAGGTGGTTCCCATTGTGGCAGAAGACCCAAAAAATTACATTGCTAAGGTAATGTGACCCTTCTTTGTCTTAGATATAAGTGTTGTTTTCTTCCTTTTAATTCAAATTCCTTCATAAAAATATGACAGTGTTCATTATAGGTGACTCATAGGTGATGGAATTACAACTGCACATCTATTCCCTGTGAGAATGATTCAAGATGACATTCACATATGAGAACAACCATTGTCAAATAATTGTAGTGAGCATTTTCTTCAGTGGCACTTTTCCTTGAGAGAAAAAGAATTTTATGCATGTCATCAAATTGTACCTGAGAAATCCCTCATGCAAAGCTCATGTATTTTTACAAGTGCCTTCTCTGCCTTACTTTGTGATCTTTGCCCCAACTGCTGTTTCCCATCTAGTTAACTAATGTCACCACAGCCAACAGTAGACTTGTGCAAATGATCTCCTGCTCACGCTGTCTTCCTTTTTGTAACTACAGGTAGCCTCTGCAACAAATGAGCAAAGTAAGTATTCTCAACTCCCTAACATGCTGAGCAAAACCTCTGTACTTAGATAGGTCACACATTCCTTCCTGTTTCTATGTAAAAAGTTATCCTGGATTTAGATTTTGTTTGGAAGTGAGGATAGGCATATGGTGACAAAGTGATAATCCAGTGAAGAGTTGTGGCCCACTACCATGATCCAGAAACAGCTGTCTTTTGTGTGGTGTGCATTTATGTGAATGAGCATGGGGTGGTATCTCTGAGCATGTCCACGTGTAATAATTGTGTATGTGTTTGTGAGGCTATGGAAGCTTCTTCAGAAATTCTCTTCTAAAATGCCCAGAACAAGCATCCATTTTCTAAAAATAAAAACCCACACTAATGCATGATTTGCTTGATATAATTTTTTCCCACTTCATGACACCCAAATGTAGTTTTGGTTAGTAGGCCCTCTCTGTAGACAGAGATGTTGCTGAGCCAAAAGATGCAGGTTCTTCACTCTGTAAGTGAAAGAAGCATTAAGAGTTCAGGAAATTATCCTGATGGTGATGCTTTGGGTTAGGGAACTGTGTACATCACTTAGTGATATAACACAGTCCAGGTTATTACAATATATTAGTAATAACTAATCTCCTACAGAGATGTGAAATATTTTGCATATTTTAAAGTGGCCTCAGTGGTCATCTCTAGAGAAAAACATACTCCTAAAGGTAAAAAATACAAAAAAAATATATCACACCTGGTTCCAATCTACTGGAAACCCAAAGGCTGTGCTTCCCATTCATTCTTGTTCTTTTTTATTGGTTATTCAAAATATTACAAAGCTCTTGACATAACCTATTTCATACATTAGATTCAAGTGGGTTATGAACTCCCATTTTAACCCCAAATACAGATTGCAGAATCACATCAGTTACACATCCACATTTTTACATAATGCCATATTAGTAACTGTTGTATTCTGCTACCTTTCCTATCCTCTACTATCCTCCCTCCCCTCCCCTCTCATCTTCGCTCTCTACCCCATCTGTTGTAATTTAATTCTTTCTCTGGATTTTTTTCCTTTCCCCCTAAAATTATCTTTATTTTTATTATTGGTTGTTCAAAACATTACATAGTTCTTGATATATCATATTCCACACTTTGATTCAAGTGGGATAGTAAGGATAGGAAAGGCAGCAGAATACAACAGACACCAGTATGGCAATATATAAATCAACGGAAGTGTAACTGATGTGATTCTGCAATCTGTATACAGGGTAAAAATGGGAGTTCATAACTTAAATTATCTTATATGTAATTTTGTATATCAATGAAGGTCTCTTTCCATTTCCATGCAATTTCCCTTTTCTCTCCCTTTCCCTCCCACCTCATGTTTCTGTATAAAGTTGATCTTTTCCTCCTGCTCTTCCTGCCTGCTCTGTTCATAGTTGTTCTCATTATAACAAAGAAGACATTTGGCCTTTGATTTTTTAGGGATTGGCTAGCTTCGCTTAGCATAATCTGCTCTAATGCCATCCATTTCCTGGCCAATTCCATGAGTTTGTCATTTTTAGTGCTGCATAATACTCCATTGTGTATAAATGCCACTTTTTTTAATCCCTTCATCTATTGAAGGGCATCTGGGTTGGTTCCACAGTCTAGCTATTGTGAATTGTGCTGCTATGAGCATCGTTGTGGCAGTATCCCTGTAGTATGCTCTTTTAAGGTCCTCAGGGAACAGTCCGAGAAGGGCAATAGCTGGGTCAAATGGTGGTTCCATTCCCAGCTTTCTCAGGAATCTCCATACTGCTTTCCAAATTGGCCGCACCAATTTGCAGTTCCACCAGCAATGTACAAGAGTACCCTTTTCCCCACAACCTCTCCAGCACTTGTTGTTGTTTGCCTTCAGAGTGGCTGCTAATCTTACTGGAGTGAGATGGTATCTTAGGGTGGTTTTGATTTGCATTTCTCTGAATGTTAGAGATGGTGAGCATTTTTTCATGTACATGTTGATTGATTGTATGTCCTCCTCTGAGAAGTGTCTGTTCAGGTCTTTGACCCATTTGTTGATTGGGTTATTTGTTATCTTATTGTTTAATTTTTTGAGTTCTTTGTATACTCTGGATATTAGGGCTCTATCTGAAGTGTGAGGAGTAAAAATTTGTTACCAGGATATAGGCTCCTATTTACCTCTCTTATTGTTTCTCTTGCTGAGAAAAAACTTTTTAGTTTAAGTAAGTCCCATTTGTTGATCCTAGTTATTAACTCTGTGCTATGGGTGTCCTATTAAGGAATTTGGAGCCCGATCCCACAATATGTAGATTGTAACCAACTTTTTCACTTTAAGGCGCAGAGTCTCTGGTTTGATATCAAGGTCTTTGATCCATTTTGAGTTAACTTTTATGCATGGCGAGAGGAAGGGATTCAGTTTAATTTTTTTGCATATGGATTTCCAGTTTTCCCAGCACCATTTGTTGAAGATGCTATCCCTCCTCCATTGCATGCTTTTATCCCCTTTATCAAATATAAGATAGTTGTAATTTTGTAGATTCGTCTCTGTGTCCTCTAATCTGTACCATTGGTCCACCTGCCTGTTATGGTACCAGTAACATGCTGGTTTTGTTACTATTGCTCTGCAGTACAGTTTGAAATCTGGTATCACTATACCTCCTGATTCACACTTCCTGCTTAGAATTGCTTTTGCTATTCTGGGTCTTTTATTTTTCCATATGAATTTCATGATTGCTTTATCTATTTCTACAAGAAATGCTGTTGGGATTTTGATTGGCATTGCATTAAACGTATAGAGAACTTTTTGTAGTATCGCCATTTTGATGATGTTAGTTCTTCCTATCCATGAACAGGGTATTTTTTTCCATTTTTTAATGTCTTCTTCTATTTCTCTCTTTGGGTTTCTGTTGTATTCATTGTATAAATCTTTCAACTCTTTTGTTAGACTGATTCCCAATATTTTATTTTTTTTGAGGATATTGTGAATGCAGTGGTTGTCCTCATTTCCATTGCAGAAGATTTGTCACTGATATACAGGAATGCCTTTGGTTTATGAGTGTTCATTTTATATCCTGCCAAATTGCTAAATTCACTTATTAGCTCTAGTTGTTTCTTTGTACAACCTTATCGGTCTGTTAGATATTTTATCATATCATCTGAATATGTGATAATTTAAGTTCTTCTTTTCCTATTTTTTAGCCATTAATTTCTTTTGTCTGTCTAATTGCTCTGGCTAGTATTTCGAGGACTAAATTGAAGAGAAGTGGTGAGGGAGGGCATCCCTCTCTTGTTCCAGATTTTAGTGGGAATGCCTTCAGTTTTTCTCCATTCAGAATGATGCTAGACTGAGGCTTAGCATATATAGCTTTTACAATGTTGAGGTAAGTTCCTGTTATCCCTAGTTTTTCTAGTGTTTTCAACATAAAGGGATGCTGAACTTTGTCGAATGCTTTTTCTGCATCTATTGAGATGATCATTTGGTTCTTATGGTTGAATCTATTGATGTGGTGAATAACATTTATTGATTTCTGTATATTGAACCAGCCTTGCATCCCGGGGATGAATCCTAATGATCATGGTGCAAAATTTTTTTGATATGCTTTTGTATTCAATTCACAAGAATTTTTTTGAGGATTTTTCCATCTGAGTTCATTAGAGATATTGATTTGTAGTTTTCTTTTATTGAAGTGTCTTTGTATTGTTTCGGGATCAGGGTGATGTTGGCCTCATAGAATGAATTTGGAAGAGCTCCTTCTTTTTCTATTAATTGAAATAACTTGAGTAGTATTGGTATTAATTCTTCTTTGAAGGTTTTGTAAACCTCTGCTGTATATCCATGTCGTCCAGGGCTTTTCGTGGTTGTAGTCTTTTGATGGATTCTTCAATTTCCTCTTTTGTTATTGGTCTGTTTGAATTGTGTGTATCTTCCTGACAATCTGGGCAATTCATATGACTTAAGAAATTTATCAATATCTTTTCTATCTTCTAATTTATTGGAATATAAGATTTCAAAATAATTTCTAATTATCTTCTGTATTTCTGTAGTGTCCATTGTGATATTGCCTTTTTCATCCCGTATGTTAGTAATTTGAGCTCTCTCTGTTCTTCTCTCCGTTAGCTTGGCTAAGGGTCTGTCGATCTTATTTATTTTTCAAAGAACCAACTTTTTGTTTTATCAATTTTTTAATGTTTTTTTTGTTTCAATTTTATTGATTTCTGCTATGATTTTAATTATTTCTTGCCTTCTACTACATTTGCTGTTGTTTTGCTCTTCCTTTTCCAGGGCTTTGAGATGAAGTGTGAGCTCATTTATTTGTTGGTTTTTGTCATTATTTTGAGGAATTACCCCCAGGAAATGAATTTCTCTCTTTAAACTGCTTTCATTGTGTCCCATAGATTCCAATATGTTGTGTCTGTATTTCCATTCATCTCCAAGAATTTTTTGATTTACACCTTTATGTCTTTTGTAACCCATTGATCATTCAGTAACATATTGTTCATTTTTCATAAGATGTATGATTTTTCCATCCTTCTTTTATCATTGATATCCTGTTTCATTCCACTGCAATCAGATAAGTTGCATGGTATTATCTCCACACCTTTATATTTACTAATAGTTGTCCTATGGCATTATATATGATCAATCTTTGAGAAGGATCCATGTGCTGTTGAGAAGAACGTGTATCCACTTGGTGATCGTTGATATATTCTATATATGTCGGTTAAGTCTAGGTTATTGATTGTGTTATTGAGTTCTATAGTTTCTTTATTCAGCTTTTTTATGGAGGATCTGTCCAACGGAGAGAGCGGTGTGTTGAAGTCACCCATAATTATTGTGTTGTGGTCTATTTGTCTCTTGAACTTGAGGAGAGTTTGTTTTATGAATGTTTCAGCACCATTGTTTGGTGCATATATATTGATAATTGTTATGTCTTGTTGGTGGATGGTAGCTTTTAATAGTATGTAGTGTCCTTCTTTATCCCTTTTGTTTTACTTAGGTTTGAAGTTGATTTCATTCGATATGACTATGGCCACTCCTGCTTACTTCGGGGGACCATGTGAGTGGTTTGATTTTGCCCAACCTTTCACCTTCATTCTGTGTATGTCTTTTCCTATCAGATGAGTCTCCTGAAGGCAGCATATTGTTGGATTTGTTTTTTTAATCCAGGTTATTAGCCTATGTCTCTTAATTTGGGAATTTAAGCCATTAACGTTTAAGGTTACTATTGAAATATGGTTAGTGCTACCGGTCATGCTTGTTTATTTATTTATTTTAATATGGATAGTTTTTCCTTTTTGGTTATTTTTTTCCTTCCCTTTACTGAGTTACCTCCCACTGTTAGTTTGGCGTGCTGTTTTTTAATTCCTCTTCTTGTAGTGTTTTGCTCAAGATGCCATGCAGTGCTGGTTTTCTGGATGTGAATTCTTTTAACATTTATTTATCATGAAATATTTTAATTTCATTGTCAAATCTGAAGCTTAATATTGCTGGATACAGTATTCTTGGTTGAAATCCAATATTTTTTATCGTTGGAAATACGTTGTTCCAGGATCTTCTCGCTTTCAACGTCTGTGATGAAAAATCAGCCGTTAACCTAATTGTTTTACCCATGAATGAAATCTTCCTCCTTTCTCTCGTAGCTTTTAATATTCCCTTTTTGTTCTGTATGTTGGATATCTTCATAATTATGTGTCCTGGAGTTTCTGTATTATGGTTTTGAATGTTTGGAGTCCTGTAGGCTTCCAGGACTTGGCAATCCATTCCACCTTTCATATTTGGGAAGTTTGCTAAGATTATTTCATTCACTAAATTATTCATTTCTTTGGATTGATGCTCTATGCCTTCTTCTATTCCAATGACTCTCAGGGTTGGTTTTTTTATGACATCCCATGTCTCTTGAATAGATTGCTCATGCCTTCTAAGCATACTTTCTGTGTTGACAATATTCTTTTCAAGTTGATAAACTTTGTCTTCATTATCTGATGTTCTGGCTTCTACTTGATCTAGTGTATTTGTAATATTCTCGTTTGTTATACTCTGGTTTCTCTTCTGATCATATAAATCTTTTGCCTTTTAATATTCTCGTTTGAGTTTTTAATTTGTTTTATGGTTTCCTGCATTTCTAAAATTACTGTTTGTTTTATTTTCTAAATCTCTATTTCGTGATAGAGCTCGTTCTTTGACATTTGAATTTGCTTATTTAATTCGTTTTGAAAATATACGTTCATTGTTTGAACTTGCTGTCTAAAGTCTTCTCTAAGATTCCATTCCATCTGAGTTAGGTATGCCTTGACTTCTTTCTCTTTCCATTTTTCTGGTGCCTCTAGGTTCTCCTTTGTATTTAAGTTGTCCTGCATTGTTTGTGCTCCTTTTTCCCTTTGTTTTTTTCATGGTGCTCAAGTTACTTCCCAACTCTGTTTGACTGCTGTGTTTCTGTTTTCTCCTTTAAATTTGTTTTGGTTTTTATATTTCCACTATCTCTCCTTTGTTTTAGGAGACAATGTTTTGAGATGTTGGATTTAATTGTGATATAAGATAAATTCATTGGTTTCATTAAAGGCCTTCAGATTTTGATGGCATATAGAGAACTAAGGTTTGGACTTAAGATTTTATGTAAAGATCGGTTGATTTGATTGTATGGAGGTTCGGATACGTTAGCTTCTTTGGGGGGTTACTCAAATGCAGTCGGATATTAACAAGAGAATAGACAGGAGTACTTGGGGGTAGTTAAGGGCTTGGGTGGTCTATACACCTATTCGTAGTATTCATCTATTTGCATTTAGTAAGTTATATGTAGTCTGGTTGTTCATGCTGTTTAATTGTAGCAATCTGTCATAACCTGGCAATGCTGACGTCAGTTTTACAAGATGTTGGCTGCTGGCTTCATTGGTGGACTTTAAGTTGTGCGGGATAGAACTGGACCGCTTCCTTCCTTCATCTCAATCCCTGAACTCATCCCAGAGCTCAGAGAGGGCACAGCCAGCAGGACTCCACAGAATCCGTAGTGCCGTTTCTCTCTGCTTGCTGGTCGCTTGTCGGCGGCACCTTGCCGTCTGTAGCCACGGGGCGGGCCGCAGGGCGGGCGGTAGATCAGTCAGCCTGGATCTCTGGTCGCACCGTTGGCTCGCATTTGAGACTCAGTAACAGGTCCTTGGTGATGGAAATCCTTCCTCTAGGTTTCGGTGCACCCCAATTTAGCTGGAAATTCCTAACAAGATAGCTTTTTGTTGTTCTAACCCTCTATTCACCTGTGCAGTGATGTGTTACACGGGGTGTGATGCACTCTATTCGCGGCCATCACTCATTCTTGTTCTTATATTTGCTGTATATTTTCACTGATGTCCATATCAAGAAATGCCCTAAACTATTCATAAGCCTTAAATCAGTATACTAATCATTATTCTGCATCCTCCTAGTTCACCCAAATGACATGGTGGAGTTCATTCCTGGAGAAAGCATGGATCAAGAGGCCCCATCAGAAGCCATGGTAAGGTTGCTTATCTTCTCTGAAATTCAAGTGTTGCTCTTTAGTATCTCTTTCTCTTGTAATATGATATGGTTTCCTGGAGATGACATACACAATTTCCTGAGTGTGCAGATTCTCATTAGGGTGTCTGTTGCCAAATGAGACCTCACTGAAGGCAATATAACAAGAAACAGTATAAACTACACACCGTATAATAACAAGCTTTGTGCCTGGATATGATTTTCCATCCTGGTCATCAAATTCCTTAATTATCACCTAATATAGACCTGTGACACAAATACCCTAGAAAAGCTTGTGTCATTTGGTGAGAGTACATTTGCTATCTCTTCCCTTGATTTGCACACATTCTCATTGAATATTTGAATGTCACCAATAAACAAAAGACTTGGGCACACAGGTCAAATCATGGCTTGATGTTCATAGTGACTCCTTTTCTGTATTCACAGGAGGAATCAAAAGGATCCATAATAGGTATGTATCCTGGGCTCACTCTCTTCCTGTTGAAAATGTAGATGATGCCCAGGGTCAGAGAGTCTTCCTTCCTTTTGAGTGCAGAGTCTCAGTGATTCCACTACTTCCTTGAGAATGACAAGTGATGGGTTTGTTGTCTAAATTGATTTAAAAAATATCTATGGGCATTCTGCATATTTCCTTGAAGCACCTGTGTGAGTTGAGCAACATGGTTAGGTCAATGAAAGTTTTATACATGTGTCTCTGTGTGCATTCATGCAACATGATTCTGAATGTGACTTTTTGTTCGTTTTTGCACATTTGTTTGTTTCTTTAGATATATACATGCCAAGATGCCAATGTCCACATGTTTAAACAAAAAAAGCCATCTCCATTAGATCATGATTTTGTATATGTGTAAATAGATCAAACTGTAAACTTTCCATGTGTACAGTTCATTCCACACCAATACCTCAATTAACATGCAAAACATCTCCCATCAAAACCCAGAAAATTTTCATGACACTCTATAAAGAAAAAGCTCCACTTCATTCCTGTCACTGCACCAGTAGCAACTTCATTTAATAGCAAACCTCACCTGTCAGTAGGTCCTATATTTAATCAGTGCATGTGATTATTCACAACACTTCACTCATGAAAAATTTTCACTTTCATATACATTTATTGTGAGAGGTGTCAGAATTCATCTTCCAATCCCCATTCTAGGCAAAAGTTTCTGGACAAGGCCAATCATTAACAGTGACCCTCAGTTTCACCAATGCACTATGCTCACTTATGTTGGGCATCTGTGTCAGAGGAGATGCACAGGCCAGATATTACTATAACTAAGGAAGGTCTTTCTTTGCATGTTCCAACTGACACTGGAAGCTACCTTTTTGTGTGATTTTTGTAGACACTACTTTGTAGAAACATGTTTTAACTGGATGGGTTTTCATGGGGACAGATCAGCACAATTTCAATTCATCCAGTTACAGACCAAAAGTTGGGCTGTAGTGAAGATCCAGCTCAGCACAGCAGTGGTGTCCGATCCCTAGTTTAGGTTTGTGCTGCCCCTTTTGTGGCCTGCAGGATATCACATTGACAGTATATATGATAGGTCTTTATACTGTCAGTCTCATATGCTGTTTGGGTCCCTCTATTCATACATACATGAATAATGACACTCACTGGTCACTGTGAGGGTAGAAGAACTGCGGTCATCATTCCTTCTCATCCCTGAACTCCTCCCTGGGCAGAGTGTCTTCATCTTAGTCCATGACATCATTTGGTAAATACAACTATGTGCTAAGATCTCACTTGTTCAGCATGTGGGGCTCTACAATAAACCAGGTATCCACCTGGGATCTGACCAGGACCAGTCAAAATCAGTTGGGACGTTAAGAAGTTAGCATTTGTCCAAGCTTTTCACACACACTTCTCATGAGCTCTATGTGGGAAATGCTTGACTTTGAGGGGAGCCATCAGGATCGTTTTTTTTTTTTTTTATTGGTTGTTCAAAATATTACAAAGATCTTGACATATCCTATTTCATACATTAGATTCAAGTTGGTTATGAACTCCCAATTTTACCCCAAATACAGATTGCAGAATCACATCAGTTACACATCCACATTTTTACATAATGCCCTATTAGTTACTGTTGTATTCTGCAACCTTTCTTATCCTCTACTATCCCCCCTACCCTCTCCTCCCATCTTCGCTCTCTACCCCATCTACTATAATTCATTTCTCTCCTTGTTTATTTTTCCATTACCCTCACAACCTCTTATATGTAATTTTGAATAACAAGGAGGGTCTTCCTCCATTACCATGCAATTTCTCTTTTCTCTCCCTTTCCCTCCCACTCATGTATATGTTTAATATTCATCTTTACTTCCTGCTCTTCCTCCCTGCTGTATTTCTAGTTGCTCTCATTATTTCAAAGAAGACATTTGGTATTGGTTTTTAAGGGATTGGGTAGCTTCACTAAGCCTAATCTGCTCTAGTGCCATCCATTTCAGTGCAAATTCCATAATTTTGTAATTTTTTGTGCTGTGTAATACTCCATGTTGTATAAATGCCACATTTTTTTGTCCATTCATCTATTGAAGGGCATCTGGGTTGGTTCTACCGTCTAGCAATTCTGAATTGTGCTGCTATGAACATCGATGTTGTAGTATCCCTGTAGTACGCTCCTTAAGGTCTTCAGGGAATTGTCCGAGAAGGGCAATAGCTGGTCAAATGGTGGTTCCATTCCGGCTTTCCCAGGAATCTCCATACTGCTTTCCAAATGGGCTGCACCAGATTGCAATGCCACCAGCAATTTTCAAGAGTACCCTTTTCTCCACATCCTCTCCAGCACTTTTGTTGTTTGACTTCAGAATGGCTGCCAATCTTACAGGAGTGAGATGATATCTTATGCTGGTTTTGATCTGAATTTCTCTGAATGTTAGAGATGATGAGCAATTTTTCATGTACTTGTTGATTGATTGTATGTCCTCCTCTGAGAAGTGTCTGTTCAGGTCTTTGGCCCATTTGTTGATTGGGTTATTTGTTTTCTTATTGTTTAATTTTTTGAGTTCTTTGTATACTCTGTATATTAGGGCTCAATCTTAAGTGTGAGGAGTAAAAATATGTTCCCATGATGTAGGCTCACTATTTACCACTCTTATTGTGTCTCTTGCTGAGAAAAAACTTTTCATTTTAAGTAAGTCCAATTTGTTGACTCTTATTAATAACTTTTGTGCTATGAGTGTCCTATTAAGGAATTTGGAGCCCGACCCCAAAATATGTAGATGGGAGCCAATTTTTTTTCTATCAGACGCAGAGTCTCTGATTTGATATCTAGCTTCTTGATCCACTTTGAGTTAATTTTTGTGCATGGCGAGAGGAGGGTATTCAATTTCATTTTGTTGCATATGTATTTCCAGTTTTCCCAGCACCATTTGTTGAAGATGCTATCCTTCCTCCATTGAATGCTTTTTTCCCCTTTATCAAATATAAGATAGTTATAATTTTGTGGATTTGTCTCTGTGTCCTGTAATCTGGCTATTGGTCCACCCGCCTGATTTGGAACCAGTATCATGCTGTTTTTGTTACTATTGCTCTGTAGTACACTTTGAAATCTTGTATCACTATACCTCCTGATTCGCACTTCCTGCTTAGAAGTGCTTTTGCTATTCTGGGTCTTTTGTTTTTCCATATGAATTTCATGATTACTTTATCTATTTCTACAAGAAATGCCATTGGGAGTTTGATTGGCATTGTTTTAAACCTATAGAGAACTTTGGGTAATATCGCCATTTTGATGATGTTAGTTCTTCCTTTCCATGAACAGGGTATATTTTTCCACCTTCTAAGGTCTTCTTCTATTTCTCTCTTTAGGGTTCTGTAGTTTTCATCGTATAAATCTTTCACCTCTTTTGTTAGGTTGATTCTCAAGTATTTTATTTTATTTATTTATTTTTTTGAAAAAATTGTGAATGGGGTGGTTGTCCTCATTTCCATTTCAGAAGATTTGTCACTGATATAAAGGAATGCCTTTTATTAATGCATGTTGATTTTATATTCTGCCATTTTGCTCAATTCACTTATTAGCTCTAGTAGTTTCTTTGTACAACCTTTTTGGTCTGTTAGATATGTTATCATATCATCTGCATATGGTGATAATTTAAGTTCTTCTTTTTCTATTTTTGTGCCGTTAATTTCTTTTGTCTAATTTCTCTGGTTAGTATTTCGAGGACTAAATTGAATAGAAGTGTTGAAAGAGGGCATCCCTGTCATGTTCCAAATTTTAGAGGGAATGCCTTTATTTTTCCTCCATTCAGAATGATGCTAGCCTGAGGCTTAGCATATACAGCTTTTACAATGTTGATGTAACTTCCTGTTATCCCTAGTTTTTCTAGTGTTTTGAACATAAAGGGATGCTGAATTTGTTGAATGCTTTTTCTGCATCTGTAGATATGATCATGTGGTTCTAATGGTTAAATCTATTGATGTGGTGAATAACATTTATTGATTTCTATATATTGAACCAGCCTTGCATCCCGGGGATCAATTCTACTTGATTATGGGGCACAATTTTTTTGATATGCTTTTGTATTTGATTCGCCAGAAATTTATTGAGGATTTTTGCATCTAAGTTCATTAGAGATATTGATCTGTAGATTTCTTTCTTTGATGTGTCTTTGTCTGGTTTTGGGATTAGGGTGATGTTGTCTTCATAAAATGAATTTGGAAGAGCTTTTTCTTTTTCTATTTCTTGAAATAACTTGAAAAGTATTGGTATTATTTCTTTTTTGAAGGTTTTGTAAAACTCTGCTGTATATCCATCTGGTCCAGGGCTTTTCTTGGTTGTTAGTCTTGTGATCGCTTCTTCAATTTCCTCCTTTGTTATTGGTCTATTTATATTGTGTGTATCTTCCTGACTCAATCTGGGCAAACCATATGACTTAAGAAATTTATCAGTAACTTCGCTATCTTCTATTTTATAGGAATATAGGGTTTCAAAATAATTTCTAATTACCTTCTGTATTGCTGTAGTGTCTATTGTGATATTGCCTTTTTCATCTCATATGTTAGTAATTTAAGCTCTCTCTCTTCTTCTCTTCATTTGCATGGCTAAGGGTCTGTCAATCATATTTATTTTTTCAAAGAACCAACTTTTTGTTTTATCAATTTTTAATGGGTTTTTTTGTTTGTTTGTTTCAATTTGGTTGACTTCCGCTCCAATTTTAATTATTTCTTGCCTTATACTACATTTGCTGTTGTTTTGCTCTTCCTTTTCTAGGGCTTTGAGATGAAGTGTGAGCTTATTTATTTGTTAGTTTTTTCATTTTTTGAGGAATGACTTTCAGGAAATGAATTTCCCTCTTAAAACTGCTTTCATTGTGTCCCATCAATTTCAATATGTTGTATCTGTATTTCCATTCATCTCCAAGAATTTTTTGATTTACTCCTTTATGTCTTTTGTAACCCATTTATCATTCAGTAACCTATTGTTCATTTTCCATGAGATGTATGATTTTTCCTTCCTTCTTTTATCATTGATTTCCAGTTTCATATCACTGTAATCAGATAAGATGCATGGTATTATCTCCGCACCTTTATATTTTCTAAATGTTGTCCTATGGCATAATATATGGTCTATCTTTGAGAAGGATTCATGTGCTCCTGAGAAGAACGTGTAACCACTTGATGATGGTTGATATATTCTATATATGTCGGTTAAGTCTAGGTTATTGATTGGGTTATTGAGTTCTATAGTTTCTTTATTCAGCTTTGTCTGGAGGATCTGTCCAATGGAGAGAGCCGTGTGTTGAAGTCACCCATAATTATTCTGTTGTGGTCTATTTGACTATTGAACTTGAGGAGTGTTTGTTTTATGAATGTTACAGCACCATTGTTTGATGCATACATATTGATAATTGTTATGTCTTGTATGTGGATGGTTCCTTTTAATAGTATGTAGTGTCCTTCTTTACCCCTTTTGATTAACTTAGGTTTGAAGTTGATTTTATTCGATTTGACTATGGCCACTCCTGCTTGCTTCGGGGCACCATGTGAGTGGTATGATTTTTCCCAACCTTTCAGCTTCAGTCTGTGTATGTCTTTTCCTATCAGATGAGTCTCCTGAAGGCAGCATATTGTTGGATTTTTTTTTCCATCTAGGTTATTAGCCTATGTCTCTTAATTGGGGAATTTAAGCCATTAACGTTTAAGGTTACTATTGACATATGCTTAGTACTAACCTAATATGCTTAGTACTAACCTCATGCTTTTTTTAATTTATTTTATTATGGCTAGTTTTTCTTTTTGTTTATTTTTTTCCTTCCCTTTACTGAGTTACCTCCCACTGTTAGTTTGGGGTGCTGTTTTTTAATTCCTCTTCTTTTAGTGTTTTGCTAAGGTTGCCATGCTGTACTGGTTTTATGGCTGTGAATTCTTTTAAGTTTTTGTTTTTATCAGGAAATATTTTTGTTTCATTGTCAAATCTGAAGCTAAATTTTGCTGGATACAGTATTCTTGGTTGGAATCCATTATTTTTTAGCAGTTGAAATACGTTGCTCCAGGATCTTCTCGCTTTCAACGTCTGTGATGAAATATCAGCCGTTAACCTAATTTGTTTACCCCTGAATGTAATATGCCTCCTTTCTCTCGTAGCTTTTAATATTCTCTCCTTCTTCTGTATGTTGAATATCTTCATAATTATGTGTCTTGGAGTTGGTCTATTACGGTTTTGAAGGTTTGGGATCCTGTAGGCTTCCCGGATTTGGCAAGCCATTTCATCATTCACATCTGGTTAATTTTCTAGGATTATTTCATTCAATAGATTGTTCATTCCTTTGGTTTGAACCTCTATGCCTTCTTCTATCCCAATGACTCTCACGTTTGGTTTTTTTATGACATCCCATTTCTCTTGGATAGATTGCTCATGTCTTTTAAGCATCATTTCTGTGTTGACTATATTATTTTCAAGTTGATAAACTTTGTCTTCATTATCTGATGTTCTGGCTTCTGCTTGATCTAGTCTATTTGTAATATTCTCGTTTGAATTTTAATTTGCTTTATCGTTTCCTGCATTTCTAGGATTACTGTTTTTTTTTTTTTGAAATCTCTATTTCGTGATAGAGCTCGTTCTTTGACATTTGAATTTGCTTATTTAATTCATTTTCAAAATATACGTTCATTGTTTGAACTTGCTGTATAAACTCTTCTCTGAGATTCCATTCCATCTTAATTAGGTATGCCTTGACTTCCTTCTCCATCCAATTTTCTGGTGCCTCTAGCTTCTCTATTGTATTTAAGTTGTCCTGCATTGTTTGTACTCTTATTTTTCCCTTGTTATTTCATGGTGCTCATGTTACTTTCCAACTCTCTTTGACTGCTGTGTTTCTGTTTTCTCCTTTAAATTTGTTTTGGTTTTTATAGTTCCACTATCTCTCCTTTGTGTTAGGAGATGATGTTTAGAGATGTTGGATTTAATTGTGATTTAAGGTAAATTCATTGGTTTTATTAAATCCTTCAGATTTTGATGGCGTATAGAGAACTGAGGTTTGGACTTAGAATTTTATGTTAAGGTCGGGTGATTTGCTTGTATGGAGGTTAGTATATGTTAGCTACTTTGGGGTGTTACGCAAATGCACGCGGATATTACCAAGAGAATAGACAGGAGTACTTGGGGGTAGTTAAGGGCTTAGGTGGAGTATAGACTTGTTCGTAGAATTCATCTATTTGCATTTGATAAGTTATATGTAGTCTGGTTGTTCATGCTGTTTTATTGTTGCAATCTGTCGGAACCTGGCAATGGTGAAGTCAGCTCTTCAAGATGGTGTCCGCTGGCTTCCTTGGTGGATTTTCCATTGTTGGGGATAGAACTGGACTGCTTCCTTCCCCAATCTCAAACCCCAAACTCAGCCCAGAGCTCAGTGAGGGCACAGCCGGGAAGACTCCACAGAATCCGTAGCGCCATTTTTATCTGCTTGATGGTCGCTTCTCGGAAGCACCCCACTGTCTGTAGCCGCGGGGCGGGCTGCAAGGCGGGCGGCGGATCAGTCAGCCTGGATCTCTGGTCGCACTGTTGGCTCACGTTTGAGACTCAGTAACCGGTCCTCTATGATGGAAATCCTTCCCCTAAGTTTCGGTGCACCCCAATTTTGCTAGAAATTTCTAACAAGATAGCTTTTTGTCGTTCTAACCCTGTATTCATCTGTGCAGTGATGCGGTACACTGGGTGTGATACACTCTATTCGCAGGCATCTCTCATTCTTGTTCTTATCTTTGCTGTATATTTTCACTGATGTCCATATCAAGAAATGCCCTGGACTATTCATAAGCCTTAAATCAGTATACTAATCATTATTCTGCATCCTCCTAGTTCACCCAAATGACATGGTGGAGTTCATTCCTGGAGAAATCATGAGTCGAGAGACCCAATCAAAAGCCATGGTAAGGTTGCTTATCTTCCTCTGAAATCCAGTGTTGCTCTTTAGTTTCTCTTTCTCTTGTGATAGGATATGGTTTCCTGGAGATGACATACACAATTTCCTGAGTGTGCAGATTCTCATTGGGGTGTGTGTTGCCAAATGAGATCTCACTAAAAGCAACATTAACAAGAAACAGTATAAACTACACACTGTATGATAACAAGCTTTGTGCCTGGCTATGGTTTTCCCTCCTGGCCATCGAATTCCTTAATTATCACCTAATATAGACCTGTGACACAAATCCCCTAGAAAAGCTTGTGTCATTTGGTGAGAGTACATTTGCTATCTGTTCCCTTGATTTGCCCACATTCTCATTGGATACTCGAATGTCACCAAGTAAACAAAAGACTTGTGCACACAGGTCAGAGCATGGCTTGATCTTCATAGTGACTCCTTTTCTGTATTCACAGGAGGATTCAAGAGGATCCATAATTGGTATGTATCCTGGCCTCACTCTCTTCCTGTTGCAAAATGTAGATGACTCCAAGGGTCAGAGAGTCTTCCTTCCTTTTGGGTGCAGAGACTCAGTGATTCCACTACCTCCTTGAGAATGAAAAGTATGGGGTTTGTGGTCTAAATTGATTAAAATAAATCTATGGCCATTCTGCATATTTCCTTGAAGCACCTGTGTGAGTTGAGCAACGTGGTTAGGTCAATGAGGGTTTTATACATGTATCTCTGTGTGCATTCTTGCAACATGATTCTGAGTGTGACTTTGTGTTCGTTTTTGCATATTTGTCTGTTTCTCTAGATATATACATGCCAAGATGCCAATGTCCACATGTTTAAACAAAAAAAGCCATCTCCATTAGATCATGATTTTGTATATGTGTAAATAGATCAAACTGTAAACTTTCCATGTGTGCAGTTCATTTCACACCAATACCTCAATTAACATGCAAAACATATCCCATCAAAACCCAGAAAATTTTCATGACACTCTATAAATAAAAGCTCCACTTCATTTCTCTCTCTGCACCAGTAGCAACTTCATTTAATAGCAAACCTCACGTGTCAGTAGGTCCTAGATTTAATCAGTGCATGTAATTGTTCAGAACACTTCACTCATAAAAAATTTTCACGTTCATATACATTTTTTTGTGCGAGGTGTCAGAATTCATCTTCCAATCCCCATTCTAGGCACAAGTTTCTGGACAGGGCCGATCCTTAACAGTGACTCTCAGGTCCACCAATGCACTATGCTCACTTATGGTGGACATCTGAGACAGAGGAGATTCAAAGACCAGAGATTAATTTAGATAAGGAAGGGCTTACTTTGCATGTGCCAACTGATACTGAAAAATACCTTATTGGGTCTTTTTGTAGACACTACTTTGTAGAAACATGTTTTAACTGGATGGATTTTCATGGGGCCTGATCAGCACAATTGCAGCTCATCTAGTTACAGAGCAAAAGGTGGGCTCTATTGAAGGTCCAGCTCAGCACAGCAGTGGTGTCCGATCCCTTGTTTGGGTCTGTGCTGCCCCCTGTGTGGCCTGCAGAATATCACAATGACAGTATATATGAAACGTCTTCATACTGTCAGTCTCAAGTACTGTCTAGGTCCTTCTATTCATACATACATGGATACTGACACTGACTGGTCACTGTGAGGGTAGAACCACTGTGGTCATCATTCCTTCTCATCCTAGAACTCCTCCCTGTGCAGAGTGTCTTAATCTTAGTCCACGTCATCATTTGATAAATGCAACTCTGTGCTAAGATCCCACTTGTTCAGCATGTGGGGCTCTACAATGAACCAGGAATCCACCAGAGATCTGACCAGGACCAGCCAGAATCAGTAGGCAAGTTAAGATAGCATTGTGTCCAAGCTTTTCACACACATTTCTTATGAGCTCTAGGTGGGATGTACTTGAATTTGAGGGGATCCATCTGGATCTTAATGTTGACTTTGTTTATGTCGATTCCTCAGGCCCTCAGAGAGTTCCTGGCACTTTTCACTTTTGCATGACTCCACAGTCTACTTATAAATGAGGAGTATGAGGAGTGAGAACATGCTAGCAAACTGCTGTCCACGGAAACCCGGGGGAAGGAAATTCTTGTCTGCTTCATCTTTGAACTCCTGGTCTTGGCCATCCAAAATAACAGTATTTTTAATTTAATTTTAATTTTTATACGAAACTTTCAAAGTGGCCAGTAGACCCATGTGGATAAAGCAGAGGACATTCCCATTCCCTCTGGACCGCTGCTCTGATGATGGCACAGTGTATGTTCTGTGAGTCTATATTCCTGAAACTGTTGGCATCACAGTTTGCATGTCAGCTTGGTCTGTTTGAACGAGAAAGGGATAATGTCCCAATGGAAGAAAGTAGATAAAATTTGACTCCTTACAGCTCCACTCTCTCATTAGAAGGTGTGCAATTGTTTGCAGCATCCTGTTTGAGGCCTCTGACTCCCCAGAACCCAGAGAGGGTCTGAGAACCCAGAACAGAGATGTAGATGATCCTGACTATTAATATTAGTATCACTATATTTTTCTTTCCAATAACGAAACCCAGAAACTGAATAAATTATACAGGTGGGTGTGTTTAGCTTACAGTTCTGCAGGTACAAGAGCATGGCACTAGCAAACACTTTTCTTTAGTGAATACCCTCTTAGCTGCATTGCGTGATTGGTGGTGTCTGCAGGGATGCAGGTGCAGTAGAGAGACATCACATGGCAAGACATGAAGCCAGCAGGGATCAGTTGATTCTTTTGCTCTTCTTATATAACAGGATCTAACAAGGGTTTGAGAAATCTGTATTCTTACTTCTGACTCTCATACCGTCAAATGTCCTCACCACCTCCAAGCAGGCCCTTCCTCACACAGATTTCACAAATCTCTTTGTGGCCATACTGAGCACCAAGCCTCAATCACACAATCCAGTGTGGGATAAAAAACATCCAACCCTAGCAACCATCATAAGCTTAGTTTTGTAGAAGAAAGAATGAGTCAATCTTAAGTAACTCAGTTGATGATGTCTGTGTCTCTAAAGGTTGGACATGGAGCAAAGATTATGATTCAAGCTGTGACGAGGGAGAGCCTGCAGGTAGGAACAGCACTTGGGGTATGACAAAATGGGAAAGGTTTCATGGTAAGATTTGAGTTCACCTACTCATGTGGGAAATAAGGAATGGGAATAAAATTGAGAAAACAGAAATATGTATTATTTTCATAAAAAGAAGGGTTAGTAGACCTTCTGACATTCTGTTCATAAGAAGACAACTTTTGCTTTGAAAGGTAAACACAATCCTCCATGTTAAGTCCCATTCTGTCCTAAATTTGCCTCTAATAAACATCAAGTAGCCTGGCTTTCATTATTGATTATTTTTTTGGCATTGTGCATGAAAGAAATAAGATCTGCACTTTAGGTTTGACCCAAAAGGTAAAGAATCTAGTGGGACATACTTTCTTAGAAGCACTTTGCAAACCTGTAATTGAAGCTCTCACTAGTGATAAGTAGTGAGTAAGAAGTCACAATTCCCCTCTGAATGTTATCTTTTTAGAGCAGCACTTTCTCTTCTGTGTTTTGTCTATTTCTGGTCGAAAATGAACTCCCAAATGGGGGCAACTTAAAGAAAATTGTTTCTGTGCACCCTGGACAGGCCACTGTGTTCTCCTGTAAAAGAGTGGGGAGAAGTTCCTCCGTGAACATGTTTCTAACCTCCAGTCTTTGTCTAATTCCCAAGCACTTGGACTAGGGAAAATCTGAATTTGCTTGTACTTAAGAGGCCTAAGTCCAGAAAATCAGGAAGACTGTGGCTGTCTCTTGGAAGAACAGGATGACACAGAATCCCTACCAAGTACAATGGCAGAATGTGAACTGGTGGAAAAGATCTTTTGGGATGCTAGATCTATTTCTCATTGCAGAGGTGAGGTGATGGAGACCAGGAGACAGGAATGCAGACAAGAGGAAGAATGGAGAGCTTTGACTGTGCATTCTAGAACACCAGGAGCAGGAGCAACTTAAGTTCTCACCTTGAATTTAACTCTGCCTTTCCTTTTTTTAAGGCCACATCATGACCATCACGGCAATAGTGCACAAAGAAAACATAGAAAGCGATTCAGAGGATGAGGAGGAGGACAAAAGGACAAGAAATCTGCAAGTAATTGATTTTCTATTGGTTTCTCTTAATTATTCTTTCTTATGTAAAAACTCTGTAGATTTTCCATGTTTCATCTTTCCCACATTTTATGACTTTTCTAAAGGTGCTTTCCTCATCCAGATCTTTGAGGTCCTTGGACCTTCAATGTTTGTTAAATCTCTCTGCACTAACATTCTTAGTCTTTATCTGCTTTTTTTTACCACAAGCAACACCACTGAATCAT
Source organism: Callospermophilus lateralis (assembly GCF_048772815.1). Classification (NCBI taxonomy): domain Eukaryota; kingdom Metazoa; phylum Chordata; class Mammalia; order Rodentia; family Sciuridae; genus Callospermophilus; species Callospermophilus lateralis. Next base: position 774,509 of record NW_027514422.1, on the reverse strand, counting down.
GCTGAGTAATACTGCATACCCATATACTGAGTTTGAGTTGTAGGGAGCATCAGAAACACTGAGTTGTTGCCTGATACATGAGACACCAACAATCTGGTTCTGGTTTACTGACCACTGAATAGCTGGGTTCTGACTTTGCTGGCTCTGGGCATGCATGAATGTATCCTTCCTTTCCTAGGTCAAGATTATGCAATTGGAATGTAGGTCCCTTAACATGAATTGTTTCCAGGGGCCCTCTCCTGATTCAGTATATGGGCTTAATGCAGCAAAGGCGATAAAGCAGTTTAGGAAGAGGAAATGTGAGTCTGGAAAGAATGGGAAGGAGAGCAGAGGTCATATCAGTCCACATATTCTCCTTTGCTTTCTCAAGTTTCTTTGTTGCACTTTTTTGCAATCCATCAGAATCAATTAGAGCACTGAAGATTCTATAGTTGCATGGGACCATGGCCATGCAAGAGAAGGTACAATTTGGTAAAAATCAGTGCAGGAAGCTCTCTGAGGAATGGCATTACAGAGGGTAGGGCTGGAGGAGCCAGGGACCTTGCTCCACCCTGTGCCATCACAGATGCTGCTCTTCAGGATTCCAGATGTATGCTACTCAGCCTTTACACCCAGATGTCTTAGAGAACTCTTCCCATTGCCTCATGTTCACTCTCTAGGAAAGCAGCGTCAGAAGGATCTGAAGGTGAATATCCATGAGAATTTCCTTCTGAGGACCTTCATAGACACTCTTCCCACAGACAACACCCTCAGCTTAAGTCAGCATACCAGTCTCAGTGCTTCCTGCCCAGACCCCAGGAGAGATCAGGGTCCAAGTTCATCTTGCATTTCCTGAGGACAATTGTGGTCCTGGCCACTCTCTGTGGCCAGCAACTCATCCCAAGTGATTTTTTTTTACCTTGTTCTGTTTTACAGACCCCATAAGACACCAGGGAGAGCAGAGACTTTGGCCCTGGAACACAGGAGAGATGATACCTGCAGTGCAGAGCAGCTGAAATTAACCTGTAAGACTCGGAGCAGGAGCTTGTTTTTCATTTCCAATGACATAACTCTTTATATTATATAGAATTTTCAGACTTATATGTTCTTTGTTTAATAATTTTAATATTAGTATTTCATGTCAAATTTTTCTATTAAATTATATTTAATGGTAACAGTTGCTTTTAAAATTCATTATGTATAATAAAACACACTTGGGAAGAGAGGTGGGGGGGAAAGTGAGGGAGAAGTGGAATTGCACGGAAGATGGAAGGAGACCCTCATCGTTATACAGAATACATGTATGATGATGTGAGGGAAAAAAAAGAAGTATGTCACATTAGATTGGGAAGAGAGAACTGATGGGAGGGGAAGGGAAGGTAAGGAGGGAAAGGAAGGTCAGCTGAATAAAACAGACATTAGTATAGCTGTATGCATATTCATGACTGTATGACCAATGTGATTCTGCAACCTGTACACTCAGAAAAATGAGAAATTATACCCCATCTTATTCAAAAATATGATATGTCAATATCATTGTACTGTCATGTTTAACTAGTTAAAACAAATTTTAACAACACACACACTAAAAGAGGAATATGTTCCTGAGGCAGATCTTGATGAATTACAAAGATTTTACCTGGTAACTTCTATCACCATTACTCCTCTCCTCCCATACTCCTCAGTTTGCTTTTTTGGTTGTTTTTTTAGATTGGTATTATAACATTCACAAAATTATTGATGTGGGTGAATGGATGCAATAAAGAATCAAATAATTAAATTACAAGCTAAATTAAATCCCAACTAAATTTCATAAGTGTTTAATTAATTTATCCATTAATTAGCTAACTGAATCTCAAGTCAAAACACCCAACATAAGAAAGGGCTGGGAAACAATTGGCAATATTCATTTATGAAAAATTGTGGTTTTACATTTTATATCCTTTTTTCAATTAAGAACAATATTTTTTGTAATGTATCACATACATATAAAACAAGTTGGAAAACATACATTACAAACTTTTAACAATGGCTTTAAATACATTAACTGACATGTTTCTCATTGGAAATAGGTTGCTTGCTGTATATATATAGTGCATGAAAACTACTGATATAATAAAGTCTAGACAAAATATAATTGTCTGCTCTATGGTAACATATGAGCATCACTCTAATCTAACCATGCTAAAAGTTACATAATACTGTAAAAAATGTCTTAAAATCTATATACTTTAATAAGAAATAAATTCAATAAAGAATGATAATACAGGGACTGGGGATGTGGCTAAGTAGTAGAGTACTTACCTCACACATGTGAGGCCCTGGGTTTGATTCTAAGCACCACACACAATAAACCAAATATATAAAGGCATTGAGTCAATTTACAATTAAAAGTATTTTTTAAAAAAAAAGAATGATGGTGTTGGGTTGTAGCTCAATGGTAGAGCACTCGCCTCGCATATGTGAGGCACTGGGTTTGATTCTCAGCACCTCATAAAAATAAATAAAGGTCTATTCATAATTTATATATATATATATATATATATATATATATATATATATATATATATATATATATATGAAAAAAGAATGATAATACTGAGAACCAAGGCATTCAGATTTCAAAATTCATGCTTCTTTTTCAGGTGATCCGATATTTTGCCAACTAAGTTTTCAAAATTTGATCTAAGCCAACATTACTCATATATGTTACACATCTATTATTTCATAAATTTACTTTCCTCATGAAAGACCTTTGATAAACATCCAAAATATTTAGGTTAATTATATTTGAAATGGAGCTGAAAGAAATACTGGTATCAAATAAATATATTTGAAATGGAGCTGAAAGAAATACTGGTATGGTTTTTCACTGTGACCTCAAGTATTTAAGTATTACAAGTTATTCAACCAACACAACAAAGTTAAAATCATAATGGCACAGCATGTATTGTAAATAAATCAAAACAAAAGAATGTGTAACACAAAGACAGAGCAGTGGCACATTAAAGGAGAACTAGCTGAATACAAAAAATTGACTACTGCAGAGCATAAAATTAAAACGGTTTAAGTGAGACAAGGTGATGGAGAGGTCAAAATGAAGGTGACAACCGATGATTCTGCTGACCACTGTTGTCCAGAATGGAAATTATAAAATCATATTTTTAAAAACTTTGATAGGTATACAATTATCTCCAGAATTAAAAAAATAAAGATTTCCAATGCATCTGCCTTCTCTGAATAGAATAAAGCTCTAAGTTTGTCTGTCAACTGATGTTTTGATCACACATAATTTTTACCTCTGAATTTTTTGGGTTGACAATGATGACTGTAACAACCAAAATTAGTCCATGATTTCATGTTGTTAAAAACTTTTTAAAAACTTACTACTCAGATATTAGAACAGTTATCAATTTTTTTAGAATATCAAATTTGTCAAATTTTCATTGAGGTCATGTGGCACACATCATTTAATTCAAAGCCACAACTCATTTGTCCTCGTGATATCTTCTTCACACACACACACACACACACACACACACACACACACACACACACACACATTTCTTCATCAGCAGTCTTGTATAGTAAAAGTGTCTAGTTTTTGTTCATTTTTTAATGCAATACACTTCTATCTACAATTTCATTACATGCATACAACAAACAGGAAATTATGGGTTTTTACATCCTTCATGATAATTTTATATACAGGGAGATTTAAAACAGTACTTCAACAGTTTGCCTAGTAATGTATTGTATCTTCTTCAATGATTGTATCTTCTTCTCAAATTTTAATAAGGAGGTATAAAATACAGGTTCAATAATTTAAAATCAAGTATCCATCTTTTAAAAAATAGTGTTGCAGCATTGTGTTTGCATTACTTTTAAAACTTTTTAAGTTTCTCTCTCATGGCACAATCTTCTAATACTTCATATATGAGAGGAAATTTTTTAAAAAATTGCAACTTCTGCCCCTGGAAGGGCTCTGTAGTGACTGAATGGCATATGAATTTTTATTGATTTTATATATTTACGTATACAACAGTGGAATGTATTCCAATTCTTATTACACATATAGAGCACAATTTTTCATACCTTTGTATATTAAGTATGTTCACACTAATTCATGCCTTAACACAAATACTTTCTGGGGTTTTTTTGCATTACAATTCTTATCCCACATATATACCACATTTTTTTTATATCTCAGGTTGCATATAAATTATGTTGACCCCCAATTCAAGTCTTCATACATGTACTTTGAATAATGATGTCCATCACATTCCACCATCGTTTCTAATCCCCTGTCCCTCCCTTTACCTCCCACTCCTCTTTCCTATGTAGAATTCATCTAATCATCCCATGCTCCCCCTCCCTACCCCACTATGAGTCAGCCTCCTTGTATCAGAGAAAACATTTGGCATTTTTTTGTGTGTGTGTGGATTGGCTAATTTCACTTAGCATTATCTTCTCCAACGCCATTCATTTACCTGCAAATGCCATGATTTTATTCTCTCTTATTGCTGAATAAAATTCTATTGTGTATATGTGCCACATTTTTAAATCCTTTCATCCACTGAAGGGCATCTAGGTTGGCTCCACTGTTTAGCTATTGTGAATTGTGTTGCTATAAACATTGATGTGGCTGTGTCCCTGTTGTATGCTGCTTTTAATTCCTTTGGGTATAGTCCAAGGAGAAGGGATACCAGAGTCAAATGGTGGTTCCATTCCCAGATTTCCAAATAATCTCCATACTGCTTTCCATATTGGCTGCACCAATTTGCAGTCCAACCAGGTATGTACGAGTGTAGATTTTTCTCCACATCCTCGCCAACATTTTTGTTGTTTGTCTTCATAATAGCTGTCATTCTGACTGGAGTGAGATAATAACTTACATTTGTTTTTTTTAGAGAGAGGGAGAAAGAGAGAGAGAGAGAGAGAGAGAGAGAGAGAGAGAGAGAGAGAGAGAGAGAGAGAATGAGTATATATATATATTAGTTTTCAGTGGACACAACATCTTTTTTTGTTTGTGGTGCTGAGGATCGAATCCAGGCAGCACGCATGCCAGGCGAGCGTGCTACCGCTTGAGCCACATCCCCAGCCCAAACTTAAAGTAGTTTTGATTTGCATTTCTCTAATTGCTATACATGATGAGCATTTTTAAAACATATTTGTTAATTGATTGTATATCCTCTTCTGAGAAGTGTTTTTTCAATTCCTTGGCCCATGTGTGGATTGAGTTTTTTGAGGTTTTTTTTTTTTGTTGTTGTTGTTTTGTTTTTTGTAATTAGGTTTTTGAGTTCTTTATATATCCTAGAGATTACTGCTCCATCTGATGTGTGAGGGGTAATAATTTGGTCCCAGGATGTAAGCTCTCTGTTCACCTCACAGATTGTTTCTTTTGCTTCAAGAAACTTTTTGGTTTGATTCTATCCTATATATTGATTCTTGCTTTTAATTTTTGTGCTATAGGAGTCTTGTTAAGGAAATTGGGCCTAATCCCACATGATGAAGATTAGAGCCTACCTTTTTATTCTATTAGGCACAGAGTTTCAGGTTTCATTCCTAGGTTCTTGATCCATTTTGAGTTTAGTCTTGTGCAGGTAAAAGATAAGGGTTTAATTTCATATTTTTGCATATGGGTTTCCAGTTTTCCTAGTACCATTTTTGAAGATGCTCTCTTTTCTCCAGTGCATGTTATTGGAACCTTTTTAAATATAAGATAATTGTAATTTGGGGGGTTACTCTCTGTGTCCTCTATTCTCTATCATTGGTCTACAAATCTGATTTGGTGTGAATAGCATGCTGTTTTTGATACTATTGCTCTCTAGTATAGTTTAAGGTCTGGTATAGTGATGCCACCTGCTTCACTTATCCTGCTAAGGATTACTTTAGCTATTCTGAGTCTCTTATTTTTCCATATGAATTTCATGATTGCTTTTTCTATTTCTATGAGGAATGCCATTGGAATTTTGATGAAAAATGCATTAAACATGTATAGTGCTTTGGGTAGTATAGTCATTTTGATAATATTAATTCTGCCTAACCAAGAACAAGGTAGATCTTTCCATCTTCTAAGGTCTTCTTTGATTTCTCTCTTTAGGCTTCTGTAGTTTTTATTATACAGATCTTTCACCTCTTTTGTTAAGTTGATTTCCAATTATCTTATTTTTTAAGTTATTGTGAATGGGGTAGTTTTCCTCATTTCTTTCTCAGAGGATTTGTCACTGATATACAGAAATGCCTTTGATTTATGGGTTTGATTTTATATACTGCTATTTGAGGAATTCAATTACTAGTTCTAGAAATTTTCTGGTGGAGGTTTGGGGGTCTTCTAGGTATAGAATCATATTGTCAGCAAATAGTGCTAATTTAAGTTCTTCTTTTTCTATGTGTATTCCTTTAATTTCTTTCATCTGTCTAATTGCTCTGGCCAATGTTTCAAGAACTATGTTGAATAGAAATGGTGAGAGAGGGCATTCCTGTCTTGTTCCAGATTTTAGAGGGAATGCATTCAATTTTTGTCTGTTTAGAATCATGTTGGCCTGAAGTTTAGCATAGATAGCCTTTAAAACGTTGAGATATGTTCCTGTTATCCCTAGTTTTTCTAGTGTTTTGAACTTAACTGGATGTTGCATTTTGTCAAATGCTTTTTCTGTGTCTATTGCAGTGACCATATGATTTTCACCTTTAAGTCTATTGATGTGGTGAGTTATATATTTTTGATTTCTGTATGTTGAACCAAACGTGCATCCCTGGGATGAATCCCACATGATCATGGTGCACAAATTTTTTGATATGTTTTTGCATTAGATTTGCCAGAATTTTATTGAGAAATCTGCATCTATGTTCATTAGATATATTGGTCTAAAGTTTTCTTTTTTGAAGTGTCTTTGCCTGGTTTGGGGATCAGGGTGATATTGGCGTCATAAAATGAGTTTGGAATGACTGCCTATTTTACTATATCCTGAAACACATTGAAGAGTGTTGGTATTAGTTCTTCTTTAAAGGACTTGTAGAACTCACCTGTGTAAACATCCGGTCCTGGGCTTTTCGTGCTTGGTAAGCCTCTGATGGCGTCTTTTATTTTCTCACTTGATATTGGTCTGTTTAAATTGTTTATATCTTCCTGACTCAATCTGGGCAGATCATATGACTTAAGAAATCTGTTAATGCCTTCAATGCCTTCGATTTTATTGGAGTTTAAGATTTCAAAATAATTTCTAATATTCCTCTGTATTTCTGTAGTGTCAGTTGTGATATTACCTTTTTCATCACTTATGCTGGTAATTTGAGCTCTCTCTTCTCTTCATTAGCGTGGCTAAGGGTCTATCAATTTTATTTATTTTTTCAAAGAACCAACTTTTTGTTTTGTCAATTTTTCAATTGTTCCTTTAATTTTGATTTCATTGATTCCAGCTCTAATTTTAATTATTTCTTGTCTTCTTTTGCTTTTGCTACTGATTTGTTCTTCTTTTCCTAGGGCTTTGAGATGTAGGGTGAGGTCATATATATTTTGACTTTTTTTTTTAAGAAATAAAGTCCATGCAATAAACGTTCCTTTTAGTATTGCTTTCATAGTGTCCCAGAGATTTTGGTATGTTGTGTCTATGTTCTCATTTACTTCTAAGAATTTTTTAATCTCCTCCTTGATTTCTTCTGGAAGTAGCATATTGTTTAGGCTCCAAGTGATGGAGAAAATTTTGTTTTTTATTTTGCTGTTGATTTCCAATTTCACACCTTTATGATCCAATAAAATGCATGCTAGTATCTCTAACATTTTGTATTTGCTAAGAGTTGCTTTGTGGCACATTGCATGGTCTATTTTAGAGAAGGATCCATGTGCTGCTAGAGGAAAGTGTATGCACTTGGGGCAGGTTGAAATATTCTGTATATGTCAGATAAGTCTAAGTTATTGATTGTGTGATTGAGTTCTATAGTTTCTTTATTCAACTTATGTTTGGAAGATCTATCCAGTGATGAGAGAGGTCTGTTAAAGTCAACCAAGATTATTGTGTTGTGGTCAATTTGACTCTTGAACTTGAAAAGAGTTTGTTCGATGATTATAGCTGCACCAAGTTTTGGGGCATATATATTTATGATTGCTATGGAATATTGGTGTAGGATTTTTTGAGCAGTATGTAATGTCAATCTTTATCCATTTTGATTAACTTTGACTTGAAGTCTACTTTATTTGATATGAGTATTGAAACCCCTGCTTCCTTACACAGTCCATGTGAGTGGTATGGTTTTTCCAAACCTATTACTTTCATTCTGTATATGTCTTTTCATATCAGATGAGTTACCTTTAGGCAGCATATTGTTGGGTCTTTTATTTTATCAAATCTGCAACCCATAACTTTTTTGTTGTTGTTGTTGTTGTTGAGTATGAGCCATTAACATTTAGGGTTACTATTGAGACATGGTTTGTATTTCCAGCCATATTTGCTTATTTTTGTTATTTAACTTGACTTGATTTTCCTTTTTGATTAGTTTTTTCCTTTACTGCATACCTCCCTCTGTTGATTTTCATTGCTGTTTTTCTTTTCCTGTTCATGAAATATTTTGCCAAGGATGTTTTGTAGCACCAGTTGTCTAGTTATAAATACTTTCAACTTTTGTTTATCATGGAAGGTTTCTATTTCATTTTCAAATCTAAAGCTTAATTTTGCTGGATACAAGATTCTTGATTGGCACCAATTATCTTACATAGCTTGATATATGTTATTCCAGGATCTGGTAGCTTTCAGGGTCTGGGTTAAAAAATCTGCAATTATCCCAATTGTTTGGGATAATTAGCTTTTTATTAATTGTGTATATAGGTAGAAGAATGATACATAATTTTAACATTTTGCTTTATTTTTAATATCATTTCCCCCCTTAACATCTGCATTTTTTGTGTGTGTTGCTAAGGTTGTAACCCAGTACCGTGCACACTATGCACACATGCTTTACCATTGAATTGTACCACCAGTCCAAAATTTTAACTTTAGATTGATCAGTTTTATGCCTTCATGTCCAATGTTATTTTTCCCATGGTTGAATTTAGGTAGTCCTTTCTGTTGCTCTTAACAATACTAAAAGTGGACACAAATATGGATTCTTTGAAGATTGCTTTGGTAAAGTAATTGGTTATTCAAATCCACAGTCTTATCAAGTTAACAAATAAATAAATAAACCCTCAATTGAAGACCCATTACAGTTTTAAAAAATCTTTATTTGGGACACATAAACCTTACTTAGGAGATATTCATTCTTTTCAATATAACCTAATTTTATTTTGCTTTCTTCTCATGTGAAAATCTCAGAATGATAAATTAAAATATTTTAAAAAATTCCCTCCAGTTCTTGAAGAAAAACATTATAAACCATGCATACATCTGAAATAAAACATGAGAAAATAATGATTGATAATGCTGAAAATGGAGTTTTGAGATGAACCAAAGTTTCTCAGTTTGCTGATTGCATCTGTGTGCTTGTCTCATAAATTTTGAAGACAAAAATTTGTTTAAGGAAGAAGAAATAGAACTCCCATCATTTGGTATGAGGAATGATACCAGAAAAAAAAAACTCATTTTAGTGTGCCAACTTAGAAGTTTCCTGATGGTTTTGGGCAGAACATGGAGCAAAATGCATTTAGAATAGGCTTTGGAAAAGGCATCCTGACTACCATATGGTTTCACTTTCATCCTTTCAGTGACCCATCCTTTTTTCTTCAAAAAGGAATTTGTTGAAGGTGTTCCCACAAGTGGGTTTCAAGGTCTTTTACATTTGAAATAGGCCTTGATGGTGCCAATTAATATATCTTCCAGTTAGACTCCAGGTGTTGTTGAGTGAGGCCCATTATCCTGATTACATGGTCATTATAATATCTATTCTATTTTATACTTATTCACTGTGAACAGAGAATCCTAGATTTGGATATGTGAACAGAGAGCTAGAAAACTAGGGGTTTATTCTGAGTCCTATGGAGAGCTCAGCTGAAGTTGTGCATTTCAGAATTTTGTTCTGGATTTGAGATATTGCTTCCACTACATTTAAAAATCTTAGGACTCATGAAGAGAATGAGTTAAAAGCCAGCATCATCAAATTAATGAGACCCTAAGAAACTCAAAGGGGCCCTGTCTCTAAATAAAAATATAAAAAATGGGTGGGGATGGGAATCAATGGATGAATGCCTCCGGGTTGAATTTCTGGTACTTAAAAGAAATCAACACACACACACACAAAAAAAAAAACACACACACACACACACTCACTTACACACACAAAAATAAATTAAATAAATAAACAAACAAACCCTCGTGAGCAACAAGCCCTAAATCAGCAGCCTCTCTCATTCAGGAGTACAACAAATGGATTTGGGCTTCTCTCCTGATAATTATTCCAGTCTTCTCCACACAATCTGGGACATGCTGGACTCATGGCACATGGATGCTCACAAAGGGCTTCAGAAAGTAGCTGAAAACACCATACAATGATGGAACAAAATGCCAAGGTTTTCAACTGCCAATCTGAGCCTCACTAGACTAGTCAGAGGGAGGTGAAGGCTAAGCTTCCACAGAGTGACCCTGTGGTCACAAGACTCTGGAGAGGACAATGAGGAGTCACTAGCCACAACTCCCAGTTTCCACCATTGCCACTCATGTCAGCTTTAAGCCACCTTCCTACCCAGTCTCAAGGTAGCAAGGCACACTTACCATTTCCTGGCTTTCAGGGTCCTCATCGTTCTCCCTGTGGTTTGTTTTCAGATTCTGCATAGAACAGTCACCTGGGCTCCAGATCCAGGACAGACGAAGCCTACAAAAAGATTGAAAAAATGGCGAGCTCCAGACACCAAGGGAACAGAAGATTGTGGAAGCCCTTCCCCTCATCACCGGCTGCGTGAGGATTGGACAGTTCTCACCTAAGAGACTGATTGGTCAAGGCTTCAGGCACTGCCTCCAACCTGAGCCAAGTGGGCACAAAATCAAAGTCTGAATGACAGGCTGCTCCATTGTCATTGTTAACCAACTACAGATCAGGGCTGAGAATATAGCTTAGTCAGTAGAGTGCTTTTTTTTCTCATATAAGGCCATGGATTCAATCCCTTGTACTACACGCATACTCTCCCCCCCCAAAAAAAAAATTGAGTAAAGGACTTTGGAACTAGGGTTATGGATCAGTGGTAGAGAACTTCCCTAGCATGTGTGAGATACTGGGTTGAACACCCAGCACCGCATTAAAAAGCCAACCTAGAGGGGATGTGGCTCAAGCGGTAGTGCACTCGCCTGGTATGTGGGCAGCCCAGGTTGGATCCTCAGTACCACATACAAACAAAGATGTTGTGTCCGCCCAAAACTAAAAATATTTTTGAAAAGCCAACAAACTACTAATGGTACTGTGTCCATCTACAACAAAAAATATTCAAGAAAATAAAAAGACTGTGTATTGGACTTGTGCACCCTCACTACATAACTCAAAAACACATTTTAGAAATAATATGTACATATATGTCTTCAGACAGTGTTTAACATTCTCCTGTGATTTTTTTTCAAGTAGCTTATATTTTAGGTATGCTTCACAACCCTGAAATCCTCCCCAACTCAATTCTTCTTCTTCTTCTTCTTCTTTTTCTTCTTCTTCTTCTTCTTCTTCTTCTTCTTATTATTATTATTATTATTGTTATTATTATTATTATTAGAGGCGTGTTAATTGCATTAAATGCCTCTGTATGGGGTTATTTTAAGGCAAAATTTTCTTCCAATAATAGGACCTAGCCCAGAGAGAAATGTATTGACACTTATAACTGTTTATAAGGTTAAAGCAATTTGTGAATAAATATGTATATCTTTTTTTATGAAAATGATATCACAATTATTTTAATATTTTTTAAATCTTTCTATCCTTTGTCTAATAAAAACAAAGTTTGAGCTTTAAACTCATTAGCAATGTCCTTATATTCCTTCCTCCAAAAAAGTGACTCACAAGTATAATTCAAATTATTGAGACTCATAAATTTTTGATCCTTTATTTGAACTAGTGAAGTCTAAAGATTTTCTTTTTATTTTCACCTTTAAATGAAGCCCACTTTTTATAGCTTTCTTGTTGTATAACTGACTTTTAATATTCTTCAAATTTTACCCCCATTCTGATAACTTTGGACAATTGATGTTTTGATGGAGGGGATCTCAAAGTGGTCATGCACAAGGTAGGAAATGGATATAGAAAGATATAAGACTGGTGATTCGTGAGTATGTAGATTTTGCAATACAAAATAAGTATTGGTGGATGATATGGGGTAGGGAGAAAAAGAGCAATGAAAAAAAGAAGAAAATCTTGAACAGTAGAGGGGTTCACAGATTCCAAGTCTACAATGACAGTGTGAATATAGAGGGTAGTGTTCTTGGAAGCAGCAATAAAATTTGAGAGAAAGAAAAAGGTAATTTTTTGCACAGTTCCCAAGTGAGAGAGCCAGGTGAATGGTTCTTTGTTCAACTCTTCCCACCTAGGAGTGGAATTTATAGTTCATAGGGTATGTCTCAGTAAGTAGTAAAACACCATTTCTATGTACCTGTACACTTTTTCATGGCTACAAGCTGGCTTTGACAATTTCAATCTCATTACATGTGATTAATTCATTCATTACATTATTTATTTTTTTTTTATTAATTCACTTATTCTTTAGTTGTCATTGTTTTTACATTACTCGTGATTACATAATTGAATAAATATTCTGAATGTTGAAGTTTTGTTAAATATTGTTTTATGTTTTTATTCATACATTTAATTTTCATTGAAATGTTTTTTCTTTGCCAAGCCTGATTTATATTACACGTCAATCTTCATTTATGAAGAGTAGATAAAATCACATTATTCCAAATAACTCAAGGATTTATCATCTTGGCAGAACCCTAATCACCCACTAAAATTGATGCAGTCTTTGTCAATTAAAAACTGTGTAAAAAGTCCTCTATTTTCTTATATACAGTTTAATGAAGAATTCCTCTCTCACTTTTATATTTTGGAGAGTAGACTAACTTCCTAAGCAGTAGTTAATAACCTAGGTGAGATTTCCAACTAGCTCATTATTACTTTTAAATTATTTACATCCTTGACACTAAGAGTGTCACTGATTACGTTTTTTTTTTAATTTTTGCAAGATCTCTCTCTCTCTCTCTCTCTCTCTCTCTCTCTCTCTCTTTCTGTCTCTCTCATATGACAAATTGAAATCAGATATGCTTTTTCACAAAGAAACACTCTCAGCCTTTAATAAATTATTCTATAAAGAAAAGGGTTTTGCTGTTTTTCTTAGAGCCTCACTAAGTTGCTGAGGCTGGCTGACTTTAATCTAATGTTATAGAAGTTTTATATATATATAGTGAATATAGAGGGTAGTGTTCATTTGACTCTTTCTCTTGGGGTTCGTGCCAGAATACCTTCTTCTTTTATTTCTACCTTATTTCTGCCTCCAAAAAAACTACCCTTTACCCTCATACTACCATTGATCCACCATCAGACTTTTTAAATCTGAACTCTTGAGCTGGTCAATCTTTCCCTCTTTCCTTCAGAGCACTTTTTTTCTCTACCCGTACCTGTTCCACCAATACTTTTTCATGAATACTCCCTACTACATACTAAATATCCACCAATTTCACATCCTGTCCCATCCCTGTTCTGATTTTCCATGGATCACTTTCAGATCCCCACCACCCAGATATCAATAGTCCAGAGTAAGGTCAGGCCAGGGTGTTATATATGCAGGTTTTTCAAGTCATTTACATAACAATAAGCCTATTATTTGGGATGTATTCTGTCTTAGGTTAAAAAAGAAAATCTACAGACTGCACTGTTAAACTGAATTGTTTAAAATTCATTAATCTCAATAATTGGAAAAAGAAATTCTATAAAAAGGAGAATAAAGAAAAGAACATAATACATAAAAGTGACAAATTTGAAGACACACCAAGTGTATATATCAAAGAGTGTCATATATTGGTGCTTTCAAAAGACAAATTAATTTGAAATAAATGTAGTTAATGTGAGATGTAGTAATCATTTATTAATTATATATAATGGTAGTATATATGTGTATGTACAAAATGCATCTCATATAATTATGAGTATACATTGCAAAAAATGAACTCTACAGTATTTTTTTAATTTTGCTGAAAACACTATAAATAGCTATATCTAGGTTTATGTATTACCAAATGTTCAGGATACATTTTGTACTTTCTAAAGTTTAAAACTGACCAACAGACCCTTTAGTTCAATTTTTAAAAGGAGTAGTATTTATTTCCAGGTAGAACATATGCCATCATTTATCTTTAAATTTTAAATACTTTTAAAATTATTTATGACAACAGAATGCATTACACTTTTTATTACACATATAGAGCAATTTTTTTTATTTCTCTGGTTTTATAGAAAATATATTTACATGAATTCACTTCCTTATACATGTACATTATATAACAAAATACATCATATTCCACCATCATTTCTAACCCTATGATCACTCCCCTCACCTCCCAACCCCCCCCAAAGTTTATTTTGATACACACTGATGTATGCTATAAAGTTATAGAAAAGAGTATATAACTTATAATAATATGAAGAGATAAAGTTTTGTAACTAATACATAGAATAATAATAAAAATAATAATAATACTGAACTTGCCATTTAGACATTAATAAATTATACATTTGGCACTACTGACATCTTTTCCAAAAAAAAATTGACACCTTTTCCAAAAAAGGGGGGGTTTATTTGTGGGGAAAATGGTATTCTATGCTTTCTTAATATCAAGAATATATTATTTTCAGAAGTAATTTATATTTCAATATAATAGTAAAATAGAACCAGGTCTCATGGCACATACCTCTAATCCCATTGGATTGTGAGTCTAAGGCAAAATAATCCTGAGTTTAAGGCCAGCCTCAGAAACTTAGCAAGGCCCCAAGCAAATATGTGTGACTCAGTCTCTGTGTGCCCCTAATTTAAATTTTCAGTAAGAAACAACAACAACAAAAAGAATACACAGTATTGATGAGGACACAAAACAAATTCTCATGAACTAAAGATGGAGTAAAAATTGCTGTTATTTCATCATGAAAACTATATATATATATATATATATATATATATATATATATATATATATATATATATATATACACACACACACACACACACACGTATGAAATACTCCTCACCAAGCTGCTTAGACCTGTGGAAATTATAGTATGTGTGTACCATTACAGTGTACAAGTATGTGATAGCATAAGACTAGACCTCTACTTGTTAATGCAGTGGAAATCTGGGGCCTAGGAGGAAAGAGGAGGTGATTCAGAAAAATAAAAAAAAAATAATACAGTTTGAGAAAAAATGGTTTCTGGAGCCCAGAAACATTTTTGGTTTAATTAGAGTACAAAATACCACATAAGTATTATATTGAAGTTACATCGTTAAATACATCACGTGTATAATGGATTTCAAGGAAAATACGTGGAACTTATCACAAACGAAATAAAAATTTACAAAAGCCCATAAAATAGCATGTGCATAAATAAAACTAATCATTACAAAGACAACTATTTTAACTCAATTTAATATATAATATTTTACTATCAAAATTTTAGCATGTTTTTCTCTAAATACAAGAAGACAGCTGGACCTGTTGGTGCACAGTTGTAATCCCAGTACCTTGGTAGGCTAAGACAGGTGTATTGTGAGCTCAAAGCCAGCATCAGCAAAAGTGAGGCCCTAAGCAACTCAGTGAGACACCGTCTCTAAATGTCATACAAAATAGGCTTGGGGATGTGGAAAAATTTTCCTGAGTTTAATTCCAAGTACCAAATTAAAGAAAAGAAGGGACCAAAAAAAATAAATTTATCGTAGAAAAAAAATATATATGTAAAATACCCCAAAACCTTTTTAAAAAACCAAATAATATAGTTATTGTACTGAGACATTCTTAATGTATATTATGAAACTATATTGCAATAAGACAGACCAATAAATCATAATATTAATCAAATCTGAAACCATATGTAGATCAATAGTATTGTTAACAGCAATAGAAAGGTGTATGTAAAACTAACCATATGAAAACTAACATTAAACATTAATGAATGAATCTATCCAACCTAAAGTTAGAAATGGGACATAGTGGCAAAGTTCACTGTTAGAGTGTGTGTGCAGAATGTGCAAGATAGTCAGTTCCAATCTTAGCAACACTATAAAAAGCAAATATTAAGAGGGAATGATGTTGAAAATAAAGCAGAATATTAAATGAGACACTCTCCCTCCATCTATAGATACATTTAAGGAAAAAACTACTGTGAGTGTCTCTTTGGCAAAATCATGAGTGAGTAGAGAGATTTAGATACACTAGATATTAGTTTAGTCTTAAGAAATGTACCACATTTGGGACAAATCCCCAAATACCATCATTAGCTCTAGTGAACAGAAATGTGAGAGAGGGCCTGAGGATGTAGCTCAGTTTTCAGAGGGCTTGCCTTGAATGCACAAGGCCCTGGGTTTAATCTCTAGCAACTCCCCTACCAAAAAAAAAAAAGAAAAGAAAAAGAAAGAAGGAAGTATGAAAGAAATGATACAAAAAATGGTGATATCTAGGAGCCATAAACGCCTTCACAAGTGTTTCATCAGCTGTGACCAAGACACAAAAATACCCAAATATCAAAGCTGTCAATTTATCTCAAAACAACATCTGCCAGCATATTTTCCCAATTACTGTTGCTGACAGATGAAGTTCACTCTAGCTTTAATTGTAGGTGAAATAAGGAGGAATCCAGTAAACTACTCTTAGCTTGAGTGAGATTTTAGCACTTTCTGAATCCTGCCCCAACCCTGATACACTAGTAATAAGGCCAGAACTACCAATTCCTCCTAGAAAAAGTTTTTGGGTTTTTTTTGGTGGGTGTGTGTATATGTGTATTGAATGTTTCAAATTTAACATATTTTGTTTATGTTACTATGTCCCTGATACACTAGTAATAATCCCAGAACTAACAATTGCTCCTAGAAAGTTTTTTTGTGTGTGTTTGGATGTCTGTGTGTGTGGATGTGTGTACTGAATGTCTCAACTTTAACATATTTTATTTATGTTACTATGTCCTGAAGTACCAATCTCCAGAACAAAAGGTGACTGAGCTTATGTAAATCTCTGTAGATTTCAAACAAATGAATTTACATTCTTTTCCCAGCGCTTTTATGAAATATGATACCAAATAGTAGTTCAGAAAGGAGGTTAAAAAACAATGATTCCTGTTTATTCCAATAAATCTTTACATAATAGTTCTAAATTGGCTACTTCATATAAACTTTCCACAGGGATAAAATGCATCAGTCAAAGAGATTTTCTGTAGCCTGGGCAGTGTTGTTGAAATGGTTATTGTAATAATCTGAAGGAGCTAGGTGTGGTGGCAAATACGCTGGAGGCTAGACAGGCGAGTCAGGAAGATTGTGATTTGAAAGACAGCCTTAACAACATAGCAAGGCTATAAGCAACTTAGTGAGATATTAGTGATATATCACCTGTCTCAAAAAGAAAAAGAAGGACTGGGGACATAACTCAGTGGAAAGAACCCCCCGAGCACCAAAGCACACCAAACCAAACAAATATCTGAAAGACAGTAGGGACTCCAGAGTATATGTGTGTATGTATAGATAAAAATTTTGGTTAAAATATAAAGTTAATAAAGATTGTTTTGAAAAAACTAACATGGTTCTTTTTTAGAGAGAGAGAGAGAGAGAGAGAGAGAGAGAGAGAGAATTTTAATATTTATTTATTCATTTTAGTTTTCAGAAGACACAACATCTTTGTTTGTATTTGGTGCTGGAGATCGAACCCAGCACCACACGCATGCCAGGCAAGCACACTTCAACTTGAGCCACATTCCCAGGTCCTACCATGGTTCTTAAGAGCTCTCTTCACACTTCATCCATGCTTCTATGCCCTTGTTTTTGTAAGGAGTGATTGGTGCTTTACATTCCTTGGTGCAATGCTCAAAGACCAATTGCTTGATAAGGGGCATGGTTCTATAAGGATCCCCAAAAATCTTTCCAGCGGCATCCACCATTCTTGCTACAAAATCTGAAAAAGGTTCTGTAGGGCCTTGTAGAATCTTGGTCAAATTACCAGACACCTCTCCTCTATTTGGAAGTGATTTCCATGCCCGAATGCAAATGTTTTTAATCTGATCATATGCCTCAAGAGGGAATCCTGTCTATTGATTAGCAAATCTACCTTGTCCCAAAAGCATATCCTTGTCCCAATGGGGGTGTCCCGCCGCATGGTTTTGGGTAGCCTGCTCTACCGCACCCTCTAGCACAAAGGCTCTCCAGTCCAAATATTTACCTGGAGAAACACAAGCCCAAACAAGGCTAGCCCAATCAGAGGGAGTCATACAGTATCTAGACAGACTCTCCACCTGAGTTAGTGTGAAGGCTGCATCCACCCCATAAGTGCGCACAGACTCCGCAGGGTCTTCACAATTTTGAAATCTAAGGGCTCATGGAATCTTCCCCTATTGTCATCCTGGAAAAGTGGATAAGCAAGACCCATCTCAGCGTTAACAGCCCTCCATGTTTGGGCATGGAAAGCTCTCCCGAAACACCCCCACTGTACGGCGGTGGATCCGGAGGATCATTTTTCTTGAGCCCCTGTTTATTTTTGTTCCCTTTTCCTATAGCTAAACTCCCTAGCTGACGAGACACCCTCCCGAGCTCTTCCTCCTCATCCTCCTCTTCCTCTGACCCACTTTCATATGGGGTTGTGTGCAGCGTACTGAGATCTGGATACAATTGTCTCCTCCCCTGTTTCACGCTTCGCACACTTCCATCTTCCTGAAATACCTCACTTCCTGCCGTCTCCGATTTTTCCTCATGTAATTGCTCTAGAACTTCCTGTCCTTTAGTAAGTGCTTCCTGACATCTGCCATCTGTGAGGCAACTACGGACCCTCTTCCAAAGGGGTATCACCCCACCCTCTAATATGCCTTGCTCATAAGCAAAGTCAAGATCTTTGCCTAACTTATTCCAGCTAGGTATAGTAAGGCTGCCCGAAAACGCAAACCACGGTGCAGCAATATCTGTCTTCTGTAAAAATCTCTGTAAAGTACTACGTTTCACTTCTAGGCCCTTGGAACGTAACAGGCCATCTAAGGACAGGAGAAGTGGACTTGAAGATGCGACACCCATGACACAACAAAAGACGCACAAAAAACAAAAGTTAAAGTACACAGTGCAGCTGCAATAAAATGTAACGCTCTCTCTTGCTTTACAGAGGAGCTGCCCTGCTTTGATCGTGGATCCCACTTACCTGGGACTAATCCCCGCTTTGATCGCGGATCCCACTTACCTGGGACTAACCGGTGTACCACCCCTGACTACTGAAAGTTCTGGTTCCCGGGTCTTGGCACCACTTGTCGCGACCCCTTGCCCGCAAGGAAGACGCAACTCAGGAATCTTCTTTCAGAAGTTTATTCAGGCCCTTGATATTTCTTCTTCTCACCCCGGATGCCCCTCCCAGCCTTAATAAAGCATCTCAAGCCCCAATGCGAAGCTGCCACGTGGAACTTTCTCATAGGGTGTTGAAAAACCATGCGCCAACTCTCCCAAATAAGGAGTTGTTTGTCACAGACCACAGAGGAGCCAGCGCCATCTTGTAATGGCGACCATAATCTGCAGAAGTGGCTCACCACACCTGTGATAGCTTCCTTGTGGTGCATTCACTCACTTAAGTGCTTATGAGAAAAACAGTTCCATGTAATACATGTTCTTTTATTTAATCTACTTTTTTTATTAGTTGTTCAAAACATTACAAAGCTCTTGATATATCATATTTCACACATTTAATTCAAGCCGATTATGAACTCCCATTTTAACCCTATATACATATTATTGCAGATTCACACCGGTTACTCAACCATTTTTTACCTACTGCCATACTAGTGTATGTTATATTCTGCTGCCTTCCCTATCCTCTACTATCCCCCCTCCCCTCCCCTGCCCTCCTCTCCCCTCCCCTCCCTTCTCTTCTTCTCTCCCTACCCCATCTACTGTAATTCATTTCTCTCTCTTGTTTATTTTTCCCTTTTCCCCTCACTTCCTCTTATATGTAGTTTTGTATAACAATGAGGATCTTCTTCCTTTATCATGCAATTTCCCTTCTCTCTCTCTTTCCCTCCCCCCACTCGTTTATGTTTAGTTGTGATCTTCTTCTCATGCTCTTCCTCTCTATTCTGTTCTTAGTTGCTCTCCTAATATCAATGAAGACATTTGGCATTTATTTTGAAGGGATTGGCTAGCTTCACTTAGCATAATCTGCCCTAGTGCCATCCATTTCCCTTCAAATTCCATGTCATTATTCAGTGCAGAGTATACTCCATTGTGTATAAATGCCACATGTTTTTATCCATTCATCTATTGAAGGGCATCTGGGTTGGTTCCACAGTCTAGCTAATGTGAATTGTGCTGCTATGAACATTGTTGTAACAGTGTCCCTATAGTACGCTCTTTTAAGGTCTTTAGGGAATTGTCCAAGAAGGGGAATAGCTGGATCAAATGGTGGTTCCATTCCCAGCTTTCCCAGGAATCTCCATACTGCTTTCCAAATTGGCTGCACAAATTTGCAATCCCACCAGCAATGTACAAGTGTACACTTTTCCCCACATCCTCGCCAGCACTTGTTGTTGTTTGACTTCATAATAGCTGCCAATCTTACTGGAGTGAGATGGTATCTTAGGGTGGTTTTGATTTGCATTTCTCTGACTGCTAGAGATGGTGAGCATTTTTTCATGTACTTGTTGATTGATTGTATGTCCTCCTCTGAGAAGTGTTTGTTCAGGTCCTTGGCCCATTTGTTGATTGGGTTATTTGTTATCTTATTGCTTAATTTTTTGAGTTCTTTGTATACTCTGGATATTAGGGCTCTATCTGAAGTGAGAGGAGTGAAAATTAGTTCGCAGAATGTAGGTTTTCTATTTACCTCTCTTATTGTTTCTCTTGCTGGGAAAAATCTTTTTAGTTTAAGTAAGTCCCATTTGTTGATTCTTGTTATTTACTCTTGTGCTATGGGTGTCCTCTTAAGAAATTTGGAGACCGATCCCACAATATGTAGATCAGAGCCAACATTTTCTTCTATCAGACACAGAGTCTTTGATTTGATATCAAGCTCCTGGATCCATTTTGAGTTAACTTTTGTGCATGGCGAGAGAAGGAGATTCAGTTTCATTTTGTTGCATATGGATTTCCAGTTTTCCCAGCACCATTTGTTGAAGATGCTATCCTTCCTCCACTGCATGCTTTTAGCCCCTTAATCAAATATAAGATAGTTGTAACTTTGTGGATTAGTCTCTGTGTCCTCTATTCTGTACCATTGGTCCACCCGCCTGTTTTGGTACCAGTACGATGCTGTTTCTGTTACTATTGCTCTGTAGTATAGTTTGAAATCTGGTATCGCTATACCGCCTGATTCACACTTCCTGCTTAGAGTTTCTTTTGCTATTCTGGGTCTTTTATTTTTCCATATGAATTTCATGATTGCTTTTTCTATTTCTAGAAAAAATGCCGTTGGGATTTTGATTGGCATTGCATTGAACCTATAGAGAACTTTGGGTAATATCGCCATTTTGATGATGTTAGTTCTGCTTATCCATGAAGAGAGTATATTTTTCCACCTTCTAATATCTTCTTCTATTTCTCTCTTTAGAGTTTTGTACTTTTCATTGTATAAATCTTTCACCTCAATAAACTTAAAGATGAGGACCATATGATCATCTAGATGTGGGTTCATTTTTGTGTCTTGTATTTTTTTGTTATTGTTCCACATGTGTCCTTTGGTACCAACACAATGCTGTTTTTGTTACTATTGATCCATAGTATAGTTTAAATTCTGGTATTGTGTTGCCTTCTGCTTCATTCTTCTTGCTGAGGATTGCTTTGTTTATTCTAGGCCTCTTATTTTTACAAATGAAATTTGTGGTTTCTTTTTCTAGTTATACGAAGACTATCATTCATTGGTAGAGATATAATGCTAATCAAAAGTACTCTAAGATTCTCACTCCCATCAGAATGGCAGCCATCAAGATTACAAACAACACTAAGAGTTGTCCAGGATGTAGGGGAAAAGGCACACTCACACATTGCTTGTGGGACTGTAATTTGGTGTAGCCAATCTAGAAGTCAGTATGGAGAGTTCATGGAAACTTACAACATAACCACCATTTGACCATGATATCCCACTCCTTGGATTAGATGTAAAGGACTGAAAAACAGCTTAAGACAGGAACACAGACACATCAATGTTTATTGCAGCACAATTTATAATAGCTAAATTGTGGAACAAAACCAGATGCCCCTCAGTAGATGAATACACAGTGAAACTTTTATATATATGCACAATGGAATATTACTCAGAACTCAAAGAGAATAAAATAATAGCATTTACAAGTAAATGGTTGGAGTAGGAGAATATAATTCTAAGTGAAGTAAGCCAATCGAAAAATATCAAAGGCCAAATGCTTTATTTGACATGAGGATGCTAATTCATAATGATGATAGCAGGGCATGGGAGAAATGGAAGAACTTTAGATAGGGCAAAGGGAAAGGATGGGAATGGAGAGGGCATGGGGGTACAAATGATGGTGGAATGAGTTAGACATCATTACCCTAAGTACATATATGAAGACACGAATGGTGTAAAAATACTTTTTGTACAACCAGAGACTTGAAAAATGGTGCTCTCTACATCTAATATGAAATGAATTGCATTCTGCCATCACATATAACAAATTAAAATAAATAAATATTTTAATAGAAAAGTGAATAAGTAAACAAGGGGAGGACATCCACCTTGTTTTCATGAAATTAAGAAATAAAGGCCGCAAGAGCCATGAGAGTGGAATTTGGCGAGCATGCCAGTGGCTTTCTCCACAAGGAGGTGGTCCGATTCATTAATAATGAAGCTCTCCTGAACAGTGGTGGCCCCGAGTTCTACATGGCCTTTCGCTCTTGTCCCTGGAACAAGGTAGAGGAGTGGATTCGCACTGTGGTGGTGGACTTTCAGGTGCCTCGAGACCTCAAGAGGGAATGCACCTGAAGTGCCCTTGCCCTGGGCATGTGAGTGGTGGCAAGGCTGCGGGAGCAGCAGGGGCATCGTGCCTGTCTGCTGCAGGACCAACTGGAGGAGGGTGAGGCGGCTTGCTGGGCTTTGGCCTCTGAGCTGCAGTGGCTGTGTGAGGACCGTGATGATGCTACTACTCAGCTGCACTTCACTTAGATTGTCTTTCAACAGGCAATGGATGAGCGTGAAGTGCTACGTGAGAGGCTACCTCAGGCTGAGAGGTCAGCCTTCGCAGATCTATTGCCCCCAAAGATTGTACCTGTTATGGGAGCCCAACAGCATGGTGCTGTGGCATGGTCCCTGGAAGGAGAGGAGCAGGCAGAGGTGGTAGCACCTGGAACACAGGGCATACCACATTTGGAGGCCCAGATGCCAGCCCCAGCACCTTTGCTTTATGTGCCAGGACACCCAGGTCCTTGGCTCCAGGCACTGCAACCCCATGTGAAAATGTCTGTGCCCCATTCAGTGCCAATCCCAGTCGGATTCCCATACTAAACATCTCTACAAGCCCCTGTAGTAATGAAATCAGAATCAGCAGGAACAGCAGCCACAGCAGTGACAGCAATTGCACCCCAGGTGCCTCTTCTTGTCAGCTATCCACCTGGCTTGTGGGCTCCAGTGGGGTGCCAGGAGGAAATGGCTCTTCAATGTGTCCAGAGTTGCCTGTGTGTCCAGAGTTCCCAGAGTAGCCTTGTCCTGAGTTGCCTGAGTTGCTGGGGCCAGGATGAATATCTTGAGAACCTTCCATGCAGATGCAACCTGGGAGATAGAAAAAGCCCCAAGCAAAAAGAAGGTCCTGAAGGTCCACATGGAATGACTTCCCTGAGGGAAAGCATAAGCCAAAGCCAAAAAGAGGGTCAGGAGAGACCCAAAGGGAAATACCCCATGTGGCACAGCATTAGCCTTGCCTGGTGTTTTTAATTAAAAAACAAGAATGTCATTGGGATTTTAATAGGAATTGCATTAAATCTTTGTAAGAGTTTTGGTAGTATGGCCATTTTGGGCTCTATTAATTCTGCCTATCCAAGAGCATGAGAAATCTTTCCATCTTCTAAGATCTTTTTCAATTTTTTTTCTTAGTGTTCTATAGTTTTCATTGTAGAGGTCTTGCACCTCTTTTTTTAGATTGATTCCCAAGTGTTCTATTTATTTGAGGCTAGAGTCAATGGGGAGGTTTTCCTACTTTCTCTTGCTGTGGATTCATCGCTTGTATATAGAAATGCATTTGATTCTTGGGTATTGACTTTATATCCTAATTTGCTGAATGTATTTATTGGTTCTAAAAGCTTTCTGGAGGAATATTTTGGATCTTCTAAATATAGAACTATGTCCTCAGCAAGGGGTGATAATTTGAGTTCTTATTCTATGCAAATCACTTTAATTTGATTCATCTGTCTGATTACTCTGACTAGAGTTTCAAAGAGGGCATCCCTGTCTTGTTTCTGTCCTTAGAAGGAATGATTTCTCCTTTTCTCATTTAGTAATAATGTTGGCCTTGGGTTTAGCACAGATAGCTTTTACAATGTGAAGACTTTTCATACATTGTTTGTATAGACCTCACCATGTGCATGTTCAAACATGGGTGTTTGTGGTATGAGATGACAGGTTAGGATGAGAAACAAAAGAATGGATTCCACAGCAGGAGTCATGGAAGAGGAAGATTAATTCAAATGATTGGATTAAATCCTACTATATAGAAAATAGTTTTGTTTTCAAATTTAAAATAAGGGGGATGTGATCTTAAAATTTCTCCTTCCTGAAAATTTCCTCAACTCTTAAAAGATAATACTTTGTATACATTTTCATTCTGAATCAAAAAGACATTTTAATTTTCTCTATCTACAAATATTTGGAGGTTCAGAAAGATTGAGACATGTGTTGGTTTAGAATTACAAACCAGAAATGGAATCTTCTTTGATTCTCAAAACTATAGCTATGCATCCCTTTCATCCCATGATTTTTTGATGAATGAAATAATTTTTGAAGTAAATCCTTTTTTTCTAATTTAACTTATTTTTATTAACAACAAACATTAATATATAGTTCTAGGTTTCAGTTTTTGAAGCAATACACAAACTATTCAACAACACACTTGGACATGAAAATACACTTTCTAATAGTAGCAGCTCAGAATGTGGCATGTGCTCACAATGAAAGTTCCATGTTGACCAGTCACCATGGTAATGTGGAATGCACATCTTACCTTCCATTTCCACTCAGTTGGTGTTATGAGTGAGTTGGTGTAAGTTAAAGTTGGAGAAGAGTAGGGAGGTTTTGAGTTCCTGGTTGGCCATGGGAAATCTTAACTGCTGTGGGAAAGGTATGTTGTCAGTGATATTTTTAAGTGTGTTTCTTCAAAGGGCAGTTAATGTTTACTGAATATATTTTCCTCTTGATTTTTTCATCTTCAACACTGAATCTTCTCTCCTGAGATTTAAATATTTGGTGATATTGTTTTATCACTCATTTCATATATTTGCTTGTTCTATTGACCTGGTTACTGAAAATGTTTTTCTAAATTTAGATAAATGAACCATTCCTAATGCCAATAACATGTGTGCCTAAAGTGAATTACAGGAGCAGGACACCCACCTTGCTTTCATGAGATGAAAAAATAAAGTGAGACATAGTATATGGATGCTAAGTAAGGCGATATATATACCATGAAAGGGCAATTAAAAACCAAACCCATCTCAATGTATATGAATATTTAAAAATAATGTTAGAGAATTCTAAATCAAGATTTTGTAAAAGAAAAGAGGACTGAAATTTCAGAAAACGTTTCCAATTGGTTGATAACTACAGGATCCCAGGTGTTTGGGGGCTACTGGGAAGAAGGCAAAAAGGACAGTGCCTTGAGGTCAGTGGAGTGGATGTCTGATAATGGAGGAAATGAGGGCCTCAGTGGTTTCAGGGAGGATTCATTGGTTGAGGTTCACAGGTTATAGTTAGTGGTGGTTCCATCTAGGCAGGTAAGTCTCTGCCCCTGGCCATGCATGGTCTAGGAAGAGGCTTGGAAAGCCAGGAGCAGGAATATGCCTGATCAGAGCTGGTACATATGGAGAAATGATATTTCAACCAGGCCTTGTCTGACTGCTCAGATTATGGCTCAGAATATTAGACTGCAGACATGGGGCAGGCCAGCTTCTGACATGGAAACATCAAACCATCAGCCCAGAGTATCTGTTTCCCTGATTAATCCCCACTAACAGGCCATCCAGGAGGGAAAAGCTCAAGGAAACTTCATTCTTGGCACAGCCATCAAGTGGCAGTTGGTTTAGAATGTCCCAAGTTCTGAAACAGTTGGTGAGCCCCAGAGAACTCTGATGAATTAGATGGTCAACTGCTCGTCAGGAAGGATCACTTGGAGACAGCTGGAAGTGAGAAGACCCTGGGGGAGGATGGCTCCAAGTGTGGACTCTACCCTTTGTAAAGGTCGGGCAAGCGTCAGAGGAAGAGACCACCAAGAGACTGTCTCATGCAACAGCAAAGGGTTTATTGGGGGGTCCAGCATGCTGGGGCTCAGAGCTCACTTGAATAGAGCAGAGATCCCCGGAAACAGCTTAAGCAGAGCTTATATACATTCCTTGGAGAGGGCAGGGACTTCACATACAGCATAGCCAATCATTGCATGGATTCTGGGAGGGGGGTTGTTTTCATAGAGCAACCAGATGATCAGGGGAGATTTCAACATACATTTAGTGGGCATTTCCGGGAGTTGTTTTCGACTTCTAAATGAGTTTCAGGTTCCAGGAAAACAGAACTTAATTCTTACATTCTTAACCTTTTCACCTTGACCTTCAGATAGGCTTCATTTACATGAAATGATCATTTTTAAGTCAGTAATTGCAATAAAGAGGCAGGAGCCCGGGGTTATAACTTGAACATTTCTCATGGTGTCTGCTACTGAAACCTCATGCCAAAGAGGCCTGAAGGAAGGAGTATTCAAAAAGCACTGAGAAGAGTTCTGGTTTCCTGGTTCTAGGATATCCACTAGAGGACTCAAGTGCTCAGGGATTTCTGGTCCCAGGTAAATAGCTACATTCCTGTCCCATATCCACCGCTCATCATTCTTGTGAATCTGGGCAAGAAACATAAAATCTCCAAATTACAAACACCTAAACTCTAAATTGTGGTGGACAGACTCTGCTCCACCCATCCCTTTAGGCTGATATGGAGTCATAGGAGGTCACAGATATTCTCCATGAGCTTTACAAATATCCATCTGTAAAGAATGAGGAATAGACTTTCTTTACCCATTGCTCTGGAGGATGACCTCTGTTTGACACCTCTCTGTTCAAACACTGTCAACGATTGAGCTTATTTTTCCACACATTTAATGAAGTGTACTATTTAATGTCAGGACACATTAGCACCCATATGAAGCACCAGTCCGCTTAAGAATGCATGGATGTGATCCTTGTCAGCCTTATACCATTACATGGATCAGATGCCACACTTTTTGCAACAATTGAGAAGGGGTTTATTTAACTGAACAGGTATTTAATTTTTGAGGTAGGATTTGAACAAAAGCCACTTAACCACAGCCTCTGCTTATGGTCACTGTTTTCTCTGATTTCTCTGATTCCGCCTCAGTAATTTTTTTTGACCACACAATATTGTGTTGGGTTGTAGACCACACACATTGCATTGTTATCCTAAAGATCAATCTGACTCAGGTGCTTTGCTGCCCCAATGGTGAAAAATAAACTCAGTAGTGTGAAATCTAAGAACATTCACATCCCTCCTTCAAAATTTATTAAACATATTTATTTTAAAATTTTTTATTAGTTATTCATGGACCTTTATTTATTTATTTATATAAATGTGGTGCTGGGAATCAAACCCCATGCCTCAGACATGCAAGGCAAGCATTCTCCAAATGAGCCACATCCCGAGACACAGATTTTACTGTTTTTAACTCTGTTAACAGACTGCAAAAATACATCAGAAGTTTTTTTCTAATATTCACTTGTAACATTGTCTCCCCTGCTCTGCTAACTAATACTCTACTCTCACCTTCTATGATCAATTTTTCAGTTTCCACGAAAGAGTGATATTATGCAGCATTTATCTTTGTGTCCCAGACCTATTTATCACCTCTTGTTGTTGAAAATGACAGAAAAAAAACATACAAGAAATATTTAAGTTTCTGGGCATGCTATTAGGGTATAAATACATACTTGAATTCAAAGCTCAAATTATACCCCCAGATATTTACAATGATCACTTATCAATTAAAACTGGTTGAACTGTTATTTGAATTACTATTGATGACCCTATGTTTTCTTGCCAGCACATTGTCAACAGCTAACTCTGTTTTATCACATTTCCCATCTGTTGCCTCTGGCCTTGGTCCAGAGGAGACCTCTGGCCATCAAACAGTCCTGTTCCAAATGAGAATTCCAAGGAAGGTACTGTGGAAATCCTGTCATTGTGTCCATTCTGCAATAAGGATTCTAGTTGATTCAGATTTCCAATTCTTCTTTTATTTAACATGTACAAATTTACGTGCTTTGAGTCATTCAGCAGTGCTATAGCTCCAGAAGTAAAGATCCAGTTACCTTTTAATTCTGTGCACTTGATTATTTCAACTGCTGGTGGACATCTGGGTTGATCATACAATGTATTTATGGTGAATGCTAGAAACATTGAAGTGATTGTATCACTATAGTATGCTGACTTGTAGTTTTATAGAATAAGCAGGGAGGAACGTAATAGCTGAGTCCTATGAGTTCCACTCTTGGGCTTGTCAGGAATCTGCACATTGCTTTCCAGAGTTGTCATAATAATTTACAAACCCACCAACATTGTGTCAGTGTACCTTCTTTCTCTCATCCTTCCTGGTATTTCTATGCTTATCCTGTTTCCCCAGCACCATTTGTTTAAACCATAATGTCCTCTTTAACATGTATTTTGGTGCTGTTGTCCAGTATCAGGTGAATGTAAGTATCAGGTGGGTTGTCTCTGTGTGGTATATTCAATTGAAGAATCTTCATATCTATTTTCAGTTCAATAAGATACTGTTTTCGCTACTCATCTCTGTAGTAAAATATAAAATTGGTCATTGTGCTGGCTTTCACCTTACTTTTTTTTGCTCAGAATTGCTTTGCCAAATAATAATAATAATAATAATAATAATAATAATAATAATAATAATTTAATAAATATAATAATTAATATAATATTATATTATAATAATAATTATTATTACTATTATTATCATCATCATCATCTCAAATGAATTTCAGGGTTAGTTTTTCAATACTGTAAGAAATATCATTTGTAGTTTGAAGGGGATTGTATTGAATTCATTGAACCTGGATATTGTTGATGTTATGGCCACTTTGACAATATTAATTCTGCCTATCCAAGAACACAGAACTATTTGGCCTCTTCTTAGGTCTTCTTCCATTTATTTTTCAGTGTTCTATAGTTTTTGTTGTAGAGATCTTACATCCTATTTGGTAGATTTATCCTCAGGGGCTTTTTTACATTATTATAAAAAAAATATTTTCTTGAATTCTAAATCAGTGCCATCAATGTTGGAGTATAGTGACAATATTGATTTATTTGTGTTGATCTTTTATCCTGCTACATTGCTAAATTTATTACTTCTAGAATTCTTCTGGTGAAAATTTTTGGGCCTTCTAAATATAGAATCATGTCACCAGGTAATGTGGACAATTTGAATTTTTCTTATGGTATCCTTTTAATTTCCTACTTTTGCCTGATTGTTCTGACATTTTTTCAGAAAAATATATTGAATAAAATTGGCAAAAGTAGACATTCTTTTCTTGTTCTTGATATTTGAAGAAGACAGTTCATTTTTATCTCTGTTCAGTGTGATGTTGGCTTTTATAATATTGAAACTAAGTTCCTTTTTTTCCAGGTTCTCCTTTATTTTGGAAATGAATTGTTTCTCCTTTTTAATCAAGAGCTTTTCTACATCTATTGAGGTGATTTTCTGAATCTTGTTCTTAATTCCAACTATGGGTGTGCTAGTCAGCTTCTCCCCACCCACTCTGCTCCCTGTGGAGCGACCTTTACATGTTTCCTGGGCTTATGGTCTGGGCATCTATTCCCAGCAGCCCATTTTTACACCTGCTCCTTCAAATTCTCAATCCCTTTCAGCTGGTCCTGGGAGGCACCAGACTCAAGGAGGAAAGGACCAGAGCTTGCCTGCACATCTCTGACTTGAGTTCCCCTGGGGAGAATTCTCTCCATGCCTTTTGCTCTAGCTCAGCCAGGCAA